>NW_012151419.1:753612-763538 GCF_000956105.1 Propithecus coquereli
TCAATACATTTGAAAAATTTTAAATTTACTAAATAATTCACAGTTTAAAAAATCATAATGGATAAATTGAACAATAAATACATGACATATCTAAATGTTTGGGATACAGCTAAAACAGATCTCATTGAATATTTCATAGTCTTAAATGTATATATTAGAAAAACTGAAAATTTATGAGCTATGCATCTAATTTGAGAAGTCTGAAAATAAACAGAGTACATCCAAAGAATGTAGAATTACAAAGAGAAGAAATTAATGACAAAGAAAATAAATAATAAACAGAACCAACAAAACTGGATAGATCGGGAAAAGAGAAAAGGCATGAATACACCAGGAATTTAAAAAGTGACATAACTTATAAATATGGTAGAAACTTACGGAGTATGAAAATACTACGAATAACATTTGATAATAAATTTGAAAACACTACATAAATAGACAATCTCACAGAAAAAATGCAATATCGAAATATATTCAGGAATAAATAAAAACCTTGAATAGGTCCACAACCATAAAAGTAGTAGTATAACTCTACCTATCACCCCCCCCAATCAATCAATCACCAACTACCAAAAACACTAGGCCTAGATGGTTTCACAGGTGAATTTTACCAAATATTCCAGGAAGAGATCATCTCAATTTTTTTCAGAGAATAGAAAAAAGAGGACTATTGCTGAACTCATTACATAATATCACCTTGACATGGAGGATAACACAAAAGAAAAATTTAAGCCATTGATACTTATAACTATTGGTGCAAACCTTCAAAAAAAAAAATCAAGCCAAATTCAGCTGCATGAGTTGCTCTCAAAAAAACCTAAGTAAAGAGAATAGATAAGTTACATACTGGGAGAAGGTTTATGCAACATACCTACCCAACAAAGTCAACAAACAACCTAACAGAATAATGGGCAAATGATATGAGCAGAGAATTCACAGGGAAAGAAACCTGAAAAGACAATAAGTATCAGAAAAGATACTCAGGCCAGGTACAGTGGCTCATGCCTGTAATCTGGCACTTTTGGAGGCCAAGGCAGGAGGATCGCTTGAGGTCATGAGTTTGAGACCAGCCTGGAAAACATAGAGAGACCCCATCTCTACAAAAAAATTTAAAAATCAGCCAGGCATGGTGGTGAGTGCCTGTAGTCACAGCTACTCAGGAGGCTGAAGCAGGAGGATTACTTGAGCCCAGGAGTTTGAGGCTGCAGTGAGCTATGATGATGCCACTGCACTCTAGCCCAGACAAAAGAGCAAGACCCATCTCAAAAATTTTAAAAAATTAAAAAAAAAATACTCAATCTCACTAGTCATTAGAGACAACTACAAATTAAAACAAGGTAACATTTTACACCTATCAAAACTGGCAAAAATTTAGAAAGTCCAAATACAAGTGTCAGTGAGGATGTCAGGACAGAGGAACTCATATAAACTGCTTACAAAATATTCCACTGCAATTCCTTTCCGGAGCAATTTGGTAATAGGTAGAGGTGATGATGTCTACCCCAGCAACACCACTTCTAGGTGGCCTGGGCGAGAGAGAAATGCTCGCACATTTTGTATAAGAAGAATATTTACTGTAGTTCTGTTGGAAACAGTGGCAAAAAGCAGAAGCAATTTCGCTATCTTTCAATATGGAAATAAATATTACCTACATAAAAGTTAACACACATAATATGATGACACATATTTGAAGAAATGATTAACTGGAGGAAGGAGAAAAGAAGAAAGGAAAATGGTATTTTAGTTACATCTGTTATGCCTTTTTTCTTCCAAAAAAGAGAGATATGAAACAAACATGGCTAAATATTAACATCTGCTTAATCTTGTGGGTGAGTAAATAAGTGCCCTGTTATTTTATTTGTTTGATACACTTCCTATTTTGAGAAAAAGAATTAAAAATATAATAAAGTTGAGAAACACACCAATGCATTGTTACTAACTTTACATTTTAAAACCTTTTTACTCCCAAGGAAAAAAGGTTTTCTACCAGAATTGCTTTATTTTATCACAGAGTCTGCATTCTTAGGCTCTCCCCAGAAAACCGCATTTGGCATCCTTGATGGCAAAGTATAGTACTGAACTCTGAACTTCCAAGAACATCAAATGATTTTTTTCACTCTGGGCTAAGAACTTTTGCTCAGACATAAAGCAATTTTGAGGGGAATCTGAAAGTACTAGTACTAGTTGTTCTTAATTACATACTAAGAAGCTTACTAAATGACTTTTTTTTTCAAGTTAAAATGAATAACTCTGGCTAAAAGTTAATAGCTATTCACTAGCATTCCTCGGTCAACTAAAACATTTGAGAATAGTAATATGCATTTCTGCCATTCCCAGCTCAGCCCTGATAAGTCTGTAGCATAAAAGTACTAGCATCTAACATTTTCACAGGGACCGGAATGTCACTGAAAGGGCAACTGCCATCCACTTCCATTCTTTCTATCAAAATCAAATAATAACAACAATAACGGCTAACACTTTCGGAGTATTTATATTACACGCTAGGAACTGTCTGAAGACCTTGATATCTTCATTCTCACAACAACCCTTATTTTATTGTCGAACTTTATTATCCCCATTTCTAAATAAAGAAACTGAGGCACACAGTAGAGAAGCAGAAGGTAAAATACTACTGACCGTCCATACTAGATTTGGATAGGGAAAGAAAATTTCCACTGTGCCATGTGTTGTGGAAAAGGCACAGAAGTAATGTTAAAATAATTGGCAGCTGGCCATCAGAAACATCAGAGTTAATAAAAAATGATTCTGCAAGCAGCTGTTACCTCTGGTTGTGATGTCATCATAAATCCTTACAACAAATAAAACAGGGTAAGTAGCATCACACTGCAGCACAAGAGAATGGCAACTGACTAAATGTCTGATCGTGATAAAAGAACAAAAATGAGAAGAAAGTATGGGGGAAATGGCATTTTAAATGTACATCAATCATTTGACATGCTGGACGTTCACACACACACAGTCCAGTACCAGCTACCTTGCTATCTAGGGAAAAGCTAGACTGAGGAATGCTAGTGAATAGCTATTAACTTTTAGCCAGGGTTATTCATTTTAACTTGAAAAAAAAGTCATTCCTTAAGCTTCTTAGTATGTAATTAATATCCGAATATCTTCTTACTCATAACAAAAATCAAAACAAAAGCATGACACTGTATTTGTGTGCAGTGAGTATGTATTATTCACCAAGTGAGTATATATTATTAAAAATGCAGAGCTAGGCACTTCTAAATTGCTGAGAGCTCAAGTACATGGAGACTGAAGAAAACTATACTAATAACGGCCTTATATGGTAAAGATGAGGAAACTCATTCTGAAAGACATTTTACACTAGGATCTAATGAGAATGCAATTCTCATTCATCCCCATGACACATACTCATTTATCACCCCGTGAATAAGCCAAAGAATCCGTGTCTAATTCGCTAGATTGTGAAGGGCCATTCAGAAAGATATCCACCATGTTATGGGGACAACACAGCTTACCTGCACCTCTAAGCAGCAAATTTAAATGAATGCTCAGGCTGGAAGAAAGATGTACAAGAATTTAACGCCAGCTTTTGGATAACTTGTTTAACTAGAAGGTGACATTTTAAGAACCTCCCACCAATCTTCCAAGGCTAATATATAAAATAACTTCATTTTACTATCAGATCAGTCTACTGTTTCATTAAGGATAAACCACCTCTGTTGCATCATCTAGAATATTACTACTTTTCTAGCACAGAACTGAAGTTAGCTGAGAAAGTAACAGCTATTTAGATCACGCTTTAAATAAATTTTTTGATTCACTGATTATTACTAGTCCCAATCACATGCCATAGAATGGCTTTTATCATATCTCTTTAATTAAAACTCCAAGTGATTGGGATTACCAGCAAGTCAACTCAACAAATGGCAAAAATGACCAACACCGAGTCCCCAAAGACTCTGGCCCAGAGCCCAGTTCATAAACTCATGGGACACTGGTGAAATAGGTCAGGACACCGGCTTACAGACATTATTATCTGAGAGATCCAGTGGCCTGCCTAGAGCCAAGCAACATGAGCCCAAGGGAAAATTCAGCCTCCGAAGCATGTGTACAGTTGGCACAAGGGAGAGGTGTAACGGCACAATTTCCACGTGGCTGACCCGAGCTAAGGGTAATGGCTTTGAATACGTTCCAGCCAGCAACCCTCACCATGGCGAAAACCGTCCTAGATACCAGCACTATCATTTGCTCTGGGTTTGGGGAAAGACCTTAAAAATTTCAAAGTATCCAAGAGACTCAGGAGGGCTCCTGGACACTGGCATCAACTAAACCCGCAGAATTAGGCAACATTTTCCTCCAAAGGGCATTTGGCCTGGGTGGAAGGGGGACAGGGAGGGGGATGGCAGCGGAGGCAGGAGGGAGATAAAAATCAAAATTTAAGCACAAGTAAATATATAAGTTTATCTAACTGCTACGAAAAGGAATGTCTGTAATTTAAATAACTTTGCAAAAACATTTATCTTTAGGCACAGAAAATTCAATGTAACTCTTAAGAAATGATATTTCTAGTTGTAAGTATATTTCCCATCAATTTTAATGAAAAATTATAAAGCTACTACTTACATTTAATAGTGTATCTTATTTATCTATGTCACACCTCATTCCAAAAAGAAATCCACATTTAAGAAACGCACTCATCCTACATACTGAGGACAGTACTGTGCAATCAAAAAATCCTAAGTGTATACAAACATATACAGAAAATCCCTCAGATATGTTTCAATAAAGTAGTTCTGCTCTGGGATATGTTTTTAAAGGAGATATGGTATATTACAGACGTACCTGAAGACATTTTCACCTACCTAAACCCTCAAACTTCAAATTGGGATGCTTCCAATATGTCCTACATATTATACAAAAGATTATTCAGAATGATTATTTCTTACTCCAAGAGTGATTCCTCACATAGTTGTTTTCAACCCACACATTAACTTGCTCAATGTAAGATTAGGTTGAAGATGCTACCAAATTGGTGCTAAGGCAGATCAAGCTAATAATCACTTGTTCCTTCAAAAATGGAGACAGGTAACATTTTGTCAAAGTGACCCAATACCTCCCCCAGCTGGCTTGCTCTTTCTCATAACTAACGTATGTTTTCATAAAGTTAATAAACCCCAATGGTGGTAAAAAGTAACACTCACTCATCTTCTCAGTCAAATCAAATAGCTCCCTTTAATATATCTCACAAACAAATGCTTTCTAGTTTACATTATGGAGTTCATGGTAGAAGCCCAAACCTTCCCAGGCTGCTGGATTCTGACTGCTCTCCACACTGTCACCCTTATCGAATCCAGCACAGGCAGCTGTCTCACTTCCCAGTACTTTTCCGACTTCTAATCTGCAGTCATCTGTGCCTATTATCCAGACTGGTTATACCACTCTCAGATGTAAGGGCCTAAAGAGCCCCCACCCACATCCCGGGGAAGGCAATCAAAGACACTTTACATTACCGGACTGAAGGAACAAGGGACAGTTAAAGATTTTCCAAACTGTTCATTCCTACTTTGTATCTAAGTTTTCATTTAGGAAAAAATGAGTCTCAAAATCACATATGTGCCTAAATTTCAATGACAACTCATTTCTGGCTTGGGGCAATATCATGAGAAGTCTTGAACTCAGCAAGGAGAACCGTAAGTCACACATGTGCTCGGAAGCAGAAGAAAAGTTTTCCACCCAAGCATAAGGGCTCCATTCACACTGTACGGAGTTCAAAGGAGTCAGAAGGACATCTATTGAAGTGGGTTTTCCTTTTTTTACAACTTCCTTTCTCTTATGACAGTATTATTTATGTGGATGCATGTTCTGCTGGAATATCTTGAGCCCTGGCTGCTCCCTAGGGAGAAGCTAGAGTGACTGCGGTCGTGGGACGGGGAGAGTGGAGGGGATGACGAGGTGGACTAGGCAGCAAACCAAACGACTGATGCACACGATACATGACTTGTGGACAGGCTGGTCCCTGACAGACAGCTCACGGCCCAGGATTAAAGCATTCTGAGGAGGCTTTTCTTTAAGGGAAACAGAAACAACAACCTTGGGGTAAGAGGAGGTGCTCTGGAATAAAACATACAGATTGAGTTACCCTGTAGGGTAAGGTAAGCTAGCAACTAAAGCTGCCAGGGAGAGGCAGTATGGTCCTGTAGACACCTCACCTGCCTGTTAGTAAAAAAGAGCAGTCTTCATGGGCAGAAGTGAAAATGCCAAGCAAATAATTTTGGCATCACAGGTCCTCTCTAAAAACTGGGTTTAATATCGAAGAGACCATATTTTAAAGTTCATTAAGAACTTCAGGGAAGTTACTGCAAAACTATGAATATTTTATTGTCAGAAAGCAAAAAAGTAGAAAAGTTAACATTTCCTTACTCAGCCATGTCTAAATATGCAATAGAGACCAGAGAAGCTGTATTCCCTAAATTCCTGACATAACAACAAATTTATAAAGTGAAAACCTAATACTTCCTGCTCATCGTTGCAGATAGGTAATTCCACATGATGCTTCTAGGCAGAGAACAGACAAAAAGCAGGAATCCAAAATGAGGTAGAACCTAGTTAAAATAAAATTCAGCTGGAAAGCAAAAGCTAAAAAGCAAAAGAACTATCAATGTAAATGCAATACAGGAAATTAAAGCATTCAAACCAAATCAGAAAAGAGAGCAATTGGTTGCCTAATCCCTCGCAGTGAGCAAATGATGCTAGAGATCTCTCCACTGGACCCTCTGTGACTGACGAAGAACTCCAGGGCTACCCTTTGCAATCGCGGCTCCGCGTTGGCTTATCCAGGAGCCTCAGAATGAAAATCAATCCTCCCTGAAGTGGGGATGAAAGACAGGAAAAGACTGCAACTTTTTTTTTTTTTTTTAGGTAAATGCCTCGGGCTCCATGGCCCAGGCAGTTCCTATCTTGTAGCAGTTGTAGACACGCAAGAGTACTAGAGTACAGACCCAATTCAGTAGTCTGCACCCTTTACTCAGGACTTAAAGCTCAGCCGGAAATGAAACCCAAGTCCCTGTTCCTCAGAGAAAGCAGGCATGTGCCCCACCACTTGCCCTCCCAGCACAGTCTTCCCTGGACTCAAGTCAGGTCCCACCCCTAACCAACACAGACATTCAACTTGGCAGGAGCAATTTGCTACACGTGGTTATAAGGTGGCCTCTGGACAAATTATGACTACAGAAATTTGTTCACCACACCTTGAGTCTATTTCAGAGTCATCTGTGTTCAGACCCCTTTCTTAGCCTAAGATAGAGCCGCTTTCCCAGACTGGGGTTATCACATTCACACACCAGGGGCTTTCGCAGCAGCACTTGCCTGCGTGCTCAGCACAGACTAGCGCTCTCCACAAACCCAAGAAAGGGTTAACTGTTCTCTGCACTTGACTCAGTGGCTTCTCTTCACCACACACTCCCAGATCCCACCATTCTCTGAGCACAGTGCAGCCAATCAAAGCAAAGGAAGGAAATTATCCTGGCCGGCTGACAGCCGCAGCGCGCTGATGGCCATATATGGTAAAAACCACTGTCAGAGCCCGTCAGGCCGCTGCTGTGGACATATCAGTGAACTGCAGCAGCAGGAGCAGCCGGCCAGGGAACGCACAAAGGACAGGCTGCCTGCTCATCTCCAGGGGAGGGCTGGGAAGGGAGGATGGAAAGCCGGCATCTGCCAGGGCACCCTCTCACAGTGAGTCACAGCCACTCACTGTCATCAAAAATAGCCCCAGGGTACATTGTGAAGTTCCTTCTGCCAGGACTTTGTGCTCCATTGTTAACTGGGGGTGAGGAGGGTGGCCCTCCCCCCAACCCCAGCAAGACCGTGGCAAACACAGTCACTAGGAGAAAATGAAAAGGCCCTTCTGTGGCACTTCATGTGGTAATGAGGCCAGAGTGCTCGTGTGGCTGGCAGCTCGTGACATAATTTGGAAGTCATTGTTCTGCACCTGGTGCCCTCCCCCTGCATCCTCCACCCCTCCCCTTCTGTCTCCTAGCCTTTCACAGCCCAGACGCTTGACAGTTTAAGGTGCCCAGGCATCAGACAGAACCTGTTTCGGGAGGCAGTGAGTGGGCACCCCTGGACACATCAGGACACTCGCTGGCACTGAATGAATTCCTCTGTCCATGACACCAAAGCTACCAAGTGCCAAACGCCCACATCTGTACAAAAGGCTACTGGTGCTGCCACCCTTGACTAAAACGGAGCACCACTATTTGCAGAAATGGAAATTGCCTGTCAGCAGTGTACAGTAAGGCGAAGATGCAGCCAATGCAAATCCAGCAGGTGCTGGCAGCGACTGCGGATCACACAGAAAAGCACCATCAGGAGACTGCCATTCCCTCTGAACTAGCCCATGAAAGAAGGCACTTACCAGCACGGCGCCTGGCACTTAAAGGAAGCCTGCAACAAATGTGAACTGCTGTGATTTCATCACTGCACGGTATAGACCAAGCACTCTCCAAACCTTAAGACAATTCTCTGAGCTGACAGAATCAAAGCCCTGACAAGCTAGTGTTTTTGTTATTAAGCTTTCTAATCCCAGAGAAAGAATGCAAAGGATTAAGTGTCAATTAGACCACAGTTTCTGTATCAAACAAATTCTTCACACTCAGTAGAAAAAAAATGTTAGTAAAAAATATACATGTACAAATCAAAGACTCGAAGACCTAAATTCTAATCCACAAAAGACCCCAGTCTTGGGCAATCACTCAATCTGAGTTTCAATTTCTGCAACTGTAGAACAGAGGAATGATAGCAACCCTACTAAGAGCAAAAACGGAGACACTGTTTATGAAGAGGACCCTCCAAGTACAATCTGATGTCATTCTGGAGTCTTTAGAAGTTAGAAGAGCACCTCTTCTAATTTAGCAGTTTAGGGAATTGGCTGGGCTCCTCTTCTGTTTCATCTCTCGCCCCTACACACAGGAGAAATCCGAATTCAAACAGAACCTTCTCTGTGAAGTCTTCCTTGCCTTCGGAGCCTCAGGTGGAACTCATCTCTCGCGTTGCTGTGCCAGAGCACTTTACGCACACACAAAGCTCTCCACTAGGGAGATCAAGAGCAGCTGCCACTGAAGCTTTTTAAAAGCAAGAACCCAGCACAGGTCCTAGAATATAATAGGTACTCAAATGCCTCAGGAATGAGTATGTGAATGAATGAATGTGACTTTTTAAAGTACTGTTTTAAATTTCACTAATATTTAAACAACAATTAGCTCTTTATATGTGCTCTAGTAATAATACTGATAATACTTTTTAAAAATAATCTCTACATGCTGGGCATAGTGGCTCACACCTGTAATCTTAGCAATTTGGGAAGCCAAGGCAGGAGAATTGCTTGAGCCCAGGAGTTTGAGGTTACAGTGAGCCATGATGATGCCACTGCACTCTAGCCAGAGCGACAGAATAAGACCCTGTGTCAAAAAAATAAAAATAACAATGATAATCTCTGCATATAATAAGCTTATTGTAAATACTGTGAAAAAAATACAGGCAATTATAAAGAAGAAAATAAAAATCACCTTTAGTCCCATCAATGTTAACATTCCAGACTTTTTCCTAAAAACCAATAACATGATTGAAGTTAAGCATAAAATAGTAGCTATGATCTTATAACACATTTTTTGAAGGTATCACAGAACACGGGCTAACAATATCCTGCCACATAATATAACTCTGTTGCTATTGCACAGAATCCCTCAATTATTCATTTAAGACATTTAAAAATGTTTATATGTGTATATATATATAAGCAATTTGCTACACGTGGTTATAAGGTGGCCTCTGGACAAATTATGACTGCAGAAATTTGTTCACTACACCTTGAGTCTATTTCAGAGTCATCTGTGTTCAGACCCCTTTCTTAGCCTAAGATAGAGCCGCTTTCCCAGACTGGG
>NW_012151419.1:763618-786258 GCF_000956105.1 Propithecus coquereli
ATATTCTGAGAATACATATATTTGTTATCAATTGCTACTTAACAAGTTATCCTGAAATTCAGCTGCCTAAAACAATAAACATTCATTATCTCACACAGTTTCTGAGTTCAAAAACAGCTTATCTGGGAGGTTCTGGCCCAGAGTCTTTTACGAGTCTAGGTGTCTGTCCGGGCTACAGTCATCCGACAGCCTGACTGGGCCTGCAGCATCTACTTTCCAATGGTTCATCCCCATGGCTGGTAAACTGGCGCTGGCCGTTGGCAGGAGGTCCTATGGACCTCTCCACAGAGCTGCTTAAGTATCCTCACAACATGGTAGCTCCAAAAGAAACAAAGTGGATGCCAGTAAGCTTTTATGACCTAGTCTCAGAAGTCACATTCCATCAATTCCACCATATTCTGTGGTTACACGGGTCAGCCCCATTTAATGTGGGAGGGAACCACAAACGGCATGGATACCAGGAGATGAGAGCCACTGGAGGCCATCTTCGGGGCTGCCTACCACCATGCAGTAAGGCAAGACTTCGGAGAACCTGTACCAAAGGCTACTAGCCACCCAGTCTGCATCCTCTATCCGAGAGAGTCAAGAAATCAAGAGCATATAACTCTAACGGCTTCCCCATCTGTTAAGTGAATAAGAAAATAATTATAATACAATGTGACAATGCAGCTCGTGGTACTAGTGGCACAGACAAGCAACCAAGAGAACACAAACGATGATTTCCTCCATCTGGGCAAATCCAAGGTAACGTGTGAGCTGGATATTGAACAGCAAGAAAAGACCACCACAGCTCACTAGTAGAATACTGACTGAAATGAATCAAGATTTCTTCCTCAACAAACAACAGAAACACTCTAAAGCAGACCTTGGCAACCTTGCTCTAGAGTGTTCATTAAGAGATTTAAGTCCTAATGCTCTAAGGCAGCTACTGTATGTAATAAATTAATTTCTGTCTTATGCATCTAGAAGGCACTAGCTATGTTCCTTCCTGGGGAGAACCAAAAAAATCATCATTCAAATGATTTTCTGTAGGGCTAAATTCTTTCACAAAACCCTCGTTGAAAAATACTGCAAAATGAGTCGAAAAAAATAGTTCAACAGACACAAATAAAGCAAGATTCCAAATATTCTCACACACAGTTCCTAAAATAAATAGGAGAAACAAAACTATGCACAAGAAGGAACTGCAAAGCTACAGCAAAAGAGCTAGAAGGAGAGAAGAAGACACAGTGACCCATCTCACCAGGCGAGTCACTGCAAGGTTGAAATTCGCCATCATTCCGACACACTGAAGTTCCTTCACAGCAGGAATGCTCGAGGGAGGAAGGAGAATACAATTAGGGAAGAGGAGAGCCATCCAGCTTGCACCCTCCATTCAACTCAATGTCAAGAGATCAAGAGCATATAATTCTAACCAATTGCCCCCACTCTCACTTGTTTTAAGGCAGGATTTACAGGTTCCCTCTGACCTGGTTTTGTGTGTGTGTGTGTGTGTGTGTGTGTGTGTGTGTGTGTACGTACACCTAACCAGAAACACTGGTTTGTCTGTGTGAGCCTCCAGCGTTCACAGTAGGGAGGGAATGCCTCAGTCCTACATCACGAGTGTGGCTACTCCACAAAGGAAAGGCTTATTCATGCCAACGTGGTAGATTACACAGGGGGCTAAAAACCTGTGCGCTCTTGCGACAAGGCAGTTTGTGCAGTTGTGGTAAGAAAAAAAAAAAAGTATATCTCATAGGCAAAACCACAAAGCCAACTTGTGTTCAGCAGGACTGCTATTTATTATTCATCTTCTGAAAGACTAAAGAAAATGAAAATGTTCTAAGCCACACCTTGAAAAGTCATGGCAGAATGGCAAGCTGCAGCTTGATGGAAGCATTACAAAAGACATCAGGCATCACGTGTACTAATCTAAATCACCCCACCTCAGGATTGAGGACTTCCTGTATTCCTCCAGCAATGACCTCTTAAAATACCACTTTCTCTAATAAAATCTTCCTAACAAACCTCATAAACCATACATTTAAACATACATTCATAAGTGTGCTTCTTGCTGCATGTGCGTGTACTTGTGTACATGTTTTAATGTGTTTGTTCCTATTACGCTTTCCACTTCAGATTTTAAGACCTGGAAGACACAGACCATGTCTAACTTATTTTACATTCTCCCAGAATCTAACCACAAGCCTCATGAGATTGCAGTAATAAGCCCTATTAGCTGCTGACAACTAACTAGCTTTCAAGAGAAATTCACGGAAAGCCGTGTTTGCAAATGGGAGCCTTTCTGGAAGGGTTACGATCCACTTTAAGATCAATGTATGCATACACTCAATATTAATAAGCACAGAGCCCCAAAAGCATCACCAAAACCAACCTGCCTGTCTATAACCAGAAACAAAAAGGAGAAATATTATTAGAAGCCCCTGAAATAGTTATTAAAAACCATGCCCATCTCCTAAGGTTCCTGTTGAGAATAACCCCAGAATGCTACCAACATGTACTGGGGTTAGCCTAACACACACCTATGGTGTTAATTTCTTGCTATCTTGATTTCAAGCATAACCTTGTATCTGAGAATTTGGCTGTTTTCTGGAATTCTTTTTTCTTTTGTTTTATGTGGTGTTTCTTTTTTTTTTGCTTTTAAACCAAAGCAGCACCTCATATAAAACTATTTCATAGCTGCCAAGACACTGAAGTTGTAGGACTCTTTTCCAGGGCGAAGAGCCCTATGTTAGGATTAATGGGTTCACTATGTACTTGGAGTCCCCATCATGTTTTTATTCTTCGACGCTGCACTTCTAAAAAGGAGACAAACACCTCAGTACCAGTGATCTGCTAGGATGCTTTCTGGGGGAGATTAGTAAACTGACCACAACAAAAACCAGATGCAAGTGCTCCTGAAGAGCAGAGATGCTGGCACACACCAGGCACTCAGCTTACAGAAGATCAAACCAACTAATCAATGTGAAGACTTACTCATATTGTATGAACAACCAAATATCAACTGTGAAAATGTAAAACTTATAGTATTTATTTAAATACTCACGATTATACCAAAATTATAAGGTAGATTATCAAGAGGGCAGTTAGACCCATAAAGGAGATAGAAGTGTTGGTTTCCTAACAACGTGGAAGAGGGTTATATTCTCTAGCAGCTACTGATGCCCCAGCAATCAGCCAGCAACTTAGGCAGGGACAGTGTCAAGTGACACTCCAGGGCTCATGGACCAGGCCCTGCCACCACAGCCGATCCTTCCAAGAGCTCCCCAGGCACACAACTGTCTAGAGAACACACAAGACTACTCTTCTTCGCTGGGCTCAGCCTTGGGCCTTGGTAGAAAAGCAGCCACAAGTAAAAAGGCATCTAATTTACTTTTCAAAGTTATGTGTTGGACTAAGGGAAAGAATGGAACAACAGTGTTTTCTTTGCTGAATTCTGAGTATCAGACCAGCTGCATTAGAAATAACTTCATAATGGGAACCATAATGAGAACCATAGGAGATGAGTAGCACTTCTGAGATCATCTAGAATTACCAAGGCAGAAAATCACTTTTATAGACAGCCCCTCATGTTACAGAGAAATAGAAGAGCAGGACAGAGTGACACATCCATGTCCCACTAAAAGTCAGTGACCAAACCAAGACTGAACTCCACAGCTCCTCGATTTCCAGATCTGCGTTCTTTCCTCTACCCACATTGACATTCAGGGCTAAATACACTTTAATACACAAGAATCTCACATAGTACATGGCAACCTACCAGTTACCGAACCCCAGTATTGACATTTCCAGTGACTGTCACAGGCTTAGTTTAGACTAATGTTACCGCCTCTAAAACAATATTTAAGGCGCAAAGCCACACAGACAATATTATAGCCTGGGAACAAAAGATCCTCATGGCTCCTCTCAACACCAACACTTCACCCAAACATAATAATTTTTAAAGCAACTTATTCTACCCTAATTCTTGTAAGGCTAAAGAGCAAAATACTAAAACATATTTATTAAATGTAGGCTATTTAATGAAAAACCAAATCATAAGATCCAGTAAGTTTAAGGCTGGAGCATACGAGTCTCCCTTAAATGGTTTAAGTGAAACTCAAAGTTTCCCATGGTTCGTAAAAGCAACGATGGACTCACAGAGCCTTCTGTGGATGTGGAATTTGAAGGGAAGTATCTGAATTCAGTGGAAGATTAGGCATTCAAAAGTTTATTCTGGGCTTCTTAATCGGCTTGTTCCATTTCTTTGAAGAAAAATAAAATGTCTTAAATTTATCCCTCAGTCAATAAAGGGGAAATAAAAACTAATTCCAAAACAGATCACGGCACTCCAGTGCCTGATCTGGGTTGACAATCTGTGGCTGTCTTCTCAGCTGGCAGCCATAAAACCCAGCAATAAAAAGTCAAGTTTCCAATAAACTAAAAAGTTGTGGAAACCAAATGCAACTGGCATTAAGTTGTTTTAATATTTTGCTCTTTCACCAGCCTTACAAGAATTAGGATAGAATAGGTTGCTTTAAAAATTATCATGTTTGGCTGAAGTGTTATCTACTTCAAAATAATAGTGTAGTGCACTTATGTGCCATTCAATAGCAATTTTCTCCACAGAAATAAAAGTATCCAAATATTACATAAATTTTCAACTTAATGAAAATAGTCACCTTTGCCAGTAAGAAAGAAGGTGCATTTGAAAAACACAAATCAAATTTGTTCCCCAAAGGCATCCAACTCCCTACTTCTGTAGTGAGATGGTTCTACTGTGTAATATCAATACCACAACAATCTGGCTACTAATGTAAAAATCAGATGTTAAAATAAAACAAGTTAGTCATGAGCATCGCTGACAGAAAAGTACAAGAGATGGAAGTTTTCCCAAGGGAAAAAATATCAAAATACAATGGGAAACATTACTTTGACAGAAATTCACTGTATTGTAGCCACTTCCAGAATCCCATGGACCATTATGCTGAGATGCACCCCTAACGTGCACGGCTCAGAGGCGGGGGCAGCCACTCCCCCCACTGTCTCTAGCAGAGTGGACACAGCCGTGATGTGACTCACACCTGCGTCTGCACCAGCACTGAGCCTTATCGCCGAAGCTCAGGACTCACCAAACTCAGTTTCCTCCTAAAAGCTAACAGAAAACAACTGCTTCTGGGCCGTCTTCATCGCTTTTTTCCCTTCAGTATTTGCAACTCTGGGATTTGCTGATAAAGTAAGTGCAGATTTTGATCTGCAGTGTTCATGATCAGTCAGCAAATGCACAAAATTCCTATCTAATCTTCCACCTTGGAGCGGGCTCTGGGGCGGGGGGGAGGAATAAAGTAGGGAGAAAGGAGGACTTGGAAGTCCACTGCATTTGAACACACAGACCCACTTTCAGTAAAGATTCTTTATTTCTACCACTTGTTAACACTCTTTAAACCCTATACTGAAACTTATTACTGTTCAGAATTAAAATCGGTATTGCTGTGGAACATTGTTTTGAGCCCTTGTTTCATTTACTATTCATAAAGCCAAAAAGTCTCAGTCCTCGTGACTTCACAAAAAAAGAGAACATTATCTTATAAATTTCTGCCCATTTAAAAATATAACTGGTTTTGAAACTTTACTGTGGAGCAAAAACATAACTGTTATTAAAACTACTCCAAAAGAAAAATTTTTGTGAAAAGTGGATGATTAAGACCCAAATCATAAAATTCCTATGACTGCTTGTGCTTACAACGTCATTCTAATAATTTTTTTCATGCATAGAGGGCACGCCCAGAACAGAGGTCACCATTCTGTTTAATGATTCTGTTAGAGAAAAACTGATGTGGTTAGTAAGGCGTGTGGAACTTAACCTCAATTACATCAGAGTCTAATGGTCGCAGTAAACACTATTCTTAGTGAACTGTCAATCTATTACAGAAAAAATATAGAGACTACCAGAGGGTGTCTAACAGAATGGAAGGTCAAGTTACTTACCTTGTGCAGAGGGAGCACAAGGAACGCTCCTCCCCCACTCGCTTCTATGATTATGGCAACAAATCTGGGATTGACAGCGCAAAAGGAACTATCCCAGGTCACACGAGAAACCCGGATGTCATCATAGCACTGGTCATTTTTCACTGCTTGACCAAAAACATGCCGAAACTTGCTCTGTCGTACCACTCGCCTCATTGTGTCTGCAGAGGAAAAGCAGGAATTATGTTAGAATTATGCACTGAAAGTTTTACTTTTACAAATGAAAAGCTCCAAGTAGGAAAAACAGAATGATATGGCATTTTGTCTGCTCTCCTCAAAAAAGTAGCCAAATTGCAAATCCAAATTTCCCTTTGCAGCACATACCCAGAGACAACTGAGAAATGCGTCAGGGAAAGAATTACAAAGAAATGAAAAATTCCTAATTCAAGATCCAGAAACAACTCATCAGTTTTAATTTCAGTAGAAAGATGAAGGCAAAGAATAAAGGAAAGCTAGTGTTTCAGGGTTGGTTGGGAACTGACAGATAATTCACTCTAAACCCTTCCCCTTGTATAGATAAGAAACTCCAGGCTGGGGCGCGGTGGCTCACGCCTGTAATCCTAGCTCTCTGGGAGGCCGAGGCAGGCGGATTGTTTGAGCTCAGGAGTTCGAAACCAGCCTGAGCAAAAGCGAGACCCCATCTCTACTAAAAATGGAAAGAAATTAATCAGACAACTAAAAATACATAGAAAAAATGAGCCGGGCATGGTGGCACATGCCTGTAGTCCCAGCTACTCGGGAGGCTGAGGCAGGAGGATCGCTTGAGCCCAGGACTTTGAGGTTGCTTTGAGCTAGGATGACGCCACGGCACTCTAGCCCGGGCAACACAGTGAGACTCTGTCTCAAAAAAAAAAAAAAAAAAAAAAACTCCAAAGTGAAGTTATCTGGTAGATGTGAAGCTGAAAAAGCCCAAAAACAAGTTATGATTTTGTGACTTTGTCCTCAGCCTGCCAAGGTAATTTTTCAGTTTTTAAACATTTTCCCCAGATATCAGCACTCTGCTGTCTGAGAACTGTGCCTGCTCCCCAGAGTGCTTTCACAAGACCAACTCCAGGTAGGGAGGAATTCAAGAGACATGGCAACCACCTTTGTCTTCAGATCCTTCTAATCTCCTTCTAACACGGGCATAACAATCCGAGCACCCCAGGACCAACTGCCTAGCGCTCAGTGCTCCACAGTAAAAAAAACAGGAAAAATCAGCCTGAGACAGCCTGATGGATCAAGAGCCAGGTCTTAGAAAAGAGGAGCAAGTATTTCATGGAAAGCAATATGATCAAAGTGATGTTTAGGATGACAGTAAGTCTGGCAGTGGTACACTGAACGAATTAGATGGGAAGCTCAAAGTCAGGCACTGGGCTAGGAAGCCATGATAGATAATAAACCAAGCCCGAGAAAGGTCCAGAATGATCCAGCAGCAGCAGCTGGGACAGAGGAAAGGAAAAATGCAGGGGCTATTCTGGAGGGGAAGTGAAGCCAGGATGGGTTTTCAGTCAGAGTTGATCATTCACCATAGCCATAGCCACTTCCCTAGCGAACCAGGAAATCTGAGGGGAGGGGAGGGAAGGGGACACAGAACTAGGTTCCTAGGCTCCCTTATTTGTCATTTCAGACTCCAAATTCCACTAAATTGTCTGATAGACACTGGAAGCTTTGCACTTTAGGATCACCAGGCCCTGCCTGATTAAGGTTTCCTAGACTGCACCCAATGTAACTTTCCTACCTGCTACAGCAGGTCATTCTGTTCACACTGGTTAGGATACAAGGAGCCTGGATAAAACCTAAGTGGAAATAGAACATGGTTCAACCTTAACAACTCAGCTGAAAACCAGAACCCCATGTACAGAGGAGGGCTAACACTTGTCCACGCCTGCCAGATGGGACATCCAAGGCATGTGCAAAAGTGGCCTGTCTCCGACGCTGGGGCATGTGGCTGGGCTGAGGCAACAGACCCCTGGCAGGCAATCGAGCATCCATGTTCCTCAGCCCAGCTGTTGCCAGAGCTTTCCAGCTGACGACCAGGACCATACATTTCGAGTACTTGATACAGGAGATGGCAAATGATATGCTTATACTTGGCCAGGACCCTTCGTTCGTGAAACAGTAGGAATACTTCTTAAGCATGAGTTGGATAAGACAGCTTCCATGAGGTGGGGAGAACCAAAAGGAAAGCACATCTACATAAAAGCCACCGTTCAGCCGGCTGATCTCAGGATCCACTTCCCCACAACCACCTGTACAAGCACCTTTCAGCAAGGGTTTCAAAAGTAAGTTAACATAGAAGAAAAAAAGACAGCGCCATGTCAAAGAGTTAATATTCCTCCTATATAAAAAAATTAGGCAAAGGACATGAAAAGGTAATTTATAAATGAAACACAAATGGCATTTATCTCCACTCCTTCCTAAAATCCTAATGTCAGCAAAGGAATAAAAGCAGGTATAAACACCAAAGGACAAGAGAACTGGAAAGCAGCCTACAAGTGGGCAACTGTGACAATGAACTCCTGGATGATGCAAAGCTGTCATGCATGTGTAACTGACTAAAGTGTGCATGCGTGTCCTCTACTCAGCTGAATGTCTCAGGGAGCTCACCAGAAGAACGCCAAGGCCCACTGTGAGCAGCCAGAACAGTCAGAGGAGAAACTGTATGTCTCTGAAGACAGGGATGTGGGAGAGGGGCTGCAAAGAGAATTGACTGAAAGCCTAAATTAGGGACAGCCGGACAGTCAGATCCCCTCCCTCCAGGGCTGCACAGCCAGGATACTGGCCTGCCCTCTCAGCAGAAGCCAGGAGAGGCCAGAGTGCAGGCCTCTGGACAGGATGACACTCAGCACAAGAGAGCACAGGTGAAAGCAGGTGCCGTACTGACAAGCCGGTTCTGTACAGTGGGGACTCCAGTCCCTTGTTCCTCCTGGCTCCCAAGATACCACCCACCCCTCCCTGCAGGAGATCAGATCTCACTGCCCAGGTGAGGTCCACACTCAACATGTCCTTCCTCCCACACAGGCATCAGGTCACCTTTTAGAGCCTCGCTTTTTTTTTTTTTTTTTTTAGACAGAGTCTCACTCTGTTGCCTGGGTTAGAGTGCCATGGCATCAGCCTAGCTCACAGCAACCTCAAATTCCTGGGCTCAAGCAATCCTCCTGCCTCAGCCTCCCGAGTAGCTGGGACTACAGGCAGGCGCCACTGTGCCCAACTAATTTTTTCTATTTTTAGTTGTTTGGCTAATTTCTTTCTATTTTTAGTAGAGACGGGGGTCTCGCTCTTGCTCAGGCTGGTCTCGAACTCCTGAGCTCAAACAATCCTCCCGCCTCAGCCTCCCAGAGTGCTAGGATTATAGGTGTGAGCCACCACACCCGGCCTAGAGCCTCACTTTTAAATGCGAATGGATATTTGAGAAAGGCCTCTAACAATTTTTCCTCTTCACTCAAATAAGCTAGATACCATCTAATCTCACAGCAATACAAAGATTAATATAAATATGTAAAGTGCTTAGACTGTCTTCATTGAAAGACATTACATAATACAAATCTGCTGGCTGACTTACATACTAAAATACCTTAAAAAGACATTTCTATATTATGCATAGTGACAACTTATTTTCATCCTGACTACATCTGGGCAGAATAATACAGAAGTTCTTCTGCTACGATCACGGAGTAGAATTTTAGCTACAGAGCAGAGGGAGGGAGAAAAGCCAGTGCTTTTCACAGCGATGTGCTGAGTCAGGCATGTCAAAGTGGAGCTTGAAGGGCAGTATGAGCCCATTCTCTTCCAAGGTCAAACCTGATCTGGGCTCAGCTATGCACATGTGGCACAGCTGCTTTTGCTACACAGAATGTCTCAGACCCTCCAGGCACACAATAAAGAATAGCAATTAAGAGAGCAAGCTCCAGTGTCAGACAGCATTGTGAGTGAGAAGCACAACTGTGCCATTTACTTCCTGGCCATGGTTCAGTAGGGCAAGTCACTGAATCCCGGAAGTGTCAGATTCTGTATGAGTACAACGCATATAAAGTTGAAGTGATCATTAAATGAGCAAGTGGTGATAAGACGGTGGCAGGAGATTACTATGTTATAGCACCTTGTATGGTTAGACACACAAAACAAATCACTTCATAAATGTTACCTACTGTTGTCATCTAGTAATTGATATAAAATAACCTGGATTCAAATCCTAGCTCTGCCACTTAATAGCAAATTTCTTAACCTCTCTGAGCCTCTGTTTCCTGATCTATAAAGGGAATGATACCTATAATAAGAATTTAAACCAATATCTGAGAAAGTCCAGTTTCAGATGGCTTCATTGCTGAAGTTCATCAAACATTTATTTAAAGAAAGGGAGGGAACACTTCCAAACTAATTGTATGAGGCCAGTATTACCCTCATACCAAAACCAAAGACATCACGAGAAAATTACAGACCATTATCTCCTATGAATACAAATGCAAAAATCCTTAACAAAATACTAGCAAACCAAATCCAGCAATGTAGAAAAAGAATTATGCACTATGATCAAGTGGGACTTATCCCAAGGATGCAACATTGGTTCAACATCTGAAAACCGATTAATGTAACACATTGTATCAGTGGAATAAAAAACAAAAATCACACAATCACCTCAGACACAGAAAGAACATTTGACAAAATCCAACACACTTTCATAACATAAAACTCAATAAATTAAGAATAGAAGGGAACATCCTCAACCTGATGAAGGGCATTCACGAAAATACTACAACACAATATTCAATGGTAAAAGATGCTTTCACCCTAAGATCAGAAATAAGACAAGGATGTCCACTCTTGAAACTTCTGTTCAGGATTGTAATACAGGTTCTAGCCAGGGAAACTAGGCAAGAAAAAGGAATAAAACACATTCAGATTGGAAAAGGAGTAAAGCTATCTCTGTACACAGATGACCTGATCTTATATACAGAAAATATATATAAGGAATCTATTAAAAGAACTATTAGAACTAATAAGTTCAGCAAGGTTGCAGGATATAAGATCAATATACAAAAATCAATTACATTTCTATACAGTCATAACAATTCAAAAGTGAAATTAAGAAAATAATTCCACTTACAATAGCATCAAAAAGAATAAAATAGTTAGGAATAAAACCTAATCAAGGAGGTGTAAGACTTGTACACTGAAAACTACAATGTTGAAAAAAATTAAAGACAACACAAATAAAGGAAAGACATCCCATGTTCATAAATCAGAAGGCTTAACATTAAGATGGCAATATTCCCCAAACTGATACAGTTCAATGCAATCCCTATCAGAATCCCAGAAGAATTCTTTGTAGAAATTGATGAACTGATTCTAAAATTCACATGGAATTACGAGGATCCCAAAATAGCCAAACGACCTTGAAAAAGAAGAACAAATTAGGAAGAGTAACATTTCCCAATTTCAAAACACATTACAAAACAACAATAATCACAACACTGATAGTGGAACAAGGACAGACATACATATCAGTGGAACAGAATTAAAGTCCAGAAGTAAATTCATACATCTTTTGTCAACTAATTTTCAACAAGGGTGCTAAGACCATTCAATGGGGAAAGAATGGTCTTTTCAACAAATGGTGCTGGGACAAATGGACAGCACCATGCAAAAGAATGAAGTTAGATCCTTACCTTATACCATATAAATAATTAACTCGAAATAGATCAAAGACCTAGATACAAGGGCTAAAACTATAAAACTCTTAGAAGAAAACATGGGAGGCAATCTTCATGATCTTGAATTTGGCAAAGGATTCTTAGATATGACACTAAAAGCACAAGAAACAAAAGAAAAAGTAGATAAACTGGACTCCATCAAAATTTAAACTTTTATGCTTCATAGGACACTGTCGAAAACGTGAAAAGACAACCCACAGAAGGGGAGAAAAATTTTTGCACATCTTATATCTGATCAGGTGCTTGTATCTAGAATACATAAAGAACTTATATAACTCAATAATAAAAAAGACAACAATCCAATTTAAAAATGGAGCAAAGGAGAGCTGAGCCCAGGGGCTCATCCCTGTAATCTCAGGGACTTAGAAGGCTAATGTGTAAGATTCAGTTGAGGCCAAGAGTTCAAGACCAGCCCGAGCAACACAGCAAGACCCCATCTCTTAAACAACAACAAAAAAAAAGGCCAGGCGTGGTGGCTCACAGCTGTAATCCTAGCACTCTGGGAGGCCGAGGCGGGCGGATCGCTTGAGCTCAGGAGTTCGAGACCAGCCTGAGCAAGAGCGAGAGACCATCTCTATCTGTCTCTATTACAAACAGAAAGAGGCCGGGCCTAGCACTCTGGGAGGCCGAGGCGGGCGGATCGTTTGAGCTCAGGAGTTCGAGACCAGCCTGAGCAAGAGCGAGAGACCATCTCTATCTGTCTCTATTACAAACAGAAAGAGGCCGGGCGCAGTGGCTCACGCCTGTAATCCTAGCACTCTGGGAGGCCGAGGCGGGAGGATTGCTTAAGCTCAGGAGTTCGAGACCGGCCTGAGCAAGAGCGAGACCTCATCTCTACTATAAATAGAAAGAAATTAGCCAAACAACTAAAAAGAGAAAAAAATTAGCTGGGCATGGTGGCGCGTGCCTGTAGTCCCAGCTACTGGGGAGGCTGAGGCAGAAGGATCGCTTGAGCCCAGGAGTTTGAGGTTGCTGTGAGCTAGGCTGACACCATGGCACTCTAGCCCGGGCAACAGAGTGAGACTCTCTCTCAAAAAAAAAAAAAAAAAAAAATGGATCAGTGGATTTAAAAAAATAGATTCAATAATAAAAACCACTGAATTGTATATGTTAGAGTTAATTGTATGGTATACAAATTATATCTCAAAAATGATTTTAAAAGATCTGCAAAGTACTTAGCATAGAATCTGAAGCATAGTATGTATTAGCTAATAAATGTTAGCAATTATTATTTAAGAGCACTAATAGGTTTCCCTACCCAGGAGGAAAAACCCAAATCAATTCCATACTGATTATGGGCCAACAGTACCATTTTCATATAAGAGAACCAGCATCAGTTATAAAGGACCCTTTATAAAATTTTATGTTCTCCCACTTCAGCATGGTATTTCTATACTTTAATTTCTCTTCAAGCAAAGAAAAAAATGAGAACTATCCCAAACACAAAACCTCCCTCTTCTTAAGAGAACTGCCTGAATTGTCAAATGGCATTAGTGTTTCACCAATTTAAAAACTATTCAGCTATAAATTTCCAAATTAAGATGTCATATCATCAAACTTAGGAGTTATTTTATTAGATATCTTGTCCCAAACTGATCAAACCACAAATTAGAGAACTAAAGTGTCCTCCTACCCAGCACTTTGGGAGGCTGAGGCAGGAGGATCGTTTGACCAGTCAGGAGTTCAAGACCAGCAAGACCCCCATCTCTACAAAAAATAGAAAAATTAGCTGGCATGGTGGTACATGCCTGCAGTCCCAGCTACTTGGGAGGCTGAGGCAGGAGGATCGCTTGAGCCTGGACAACAGAGTGAGATCCTGTCTCCAAAAAAATAAATAATAAAAAATTAAAAACTAAAGTTTCCCCCTAAAACTAAAGCATTTTAAAAAGGGATCTAATTCTCAAAAAGAATAAATGGTGCTCACTTCGACAACACATATACTAATAAGTTGGAATGATACAGGGAAGATTAGCACAGCCCCTGCACAAAGATGACACACAAATTTGTGAAGCACTCCATTAAAAAAAAAAAAAAGTAGAGTAAATGAAAAAAATCCTGAATTAATACAGTAGGCACAAAGTCCAATGAAATACTAGGTACAATTCCAAATGTCTTGTCAGAGAATGGAAAAGTTGGATAAGCTGCTTACTCTATAGGTCTTTCAAGCACAAATTCTTAAAACTGCAAAGGACCTTTTCTTTGCAATGGTAAGATCATCCCAGTAATAAAGAGGAAGATGATGTAGCAATAAGTCATTCATTAAACAAAACAAAGAAATGTTTATAAATTTCAACATAAATTGACTTTAGATGGGAGACAATGCAATGTGGTTTTTAATTTCCACAAAATGTGGAATTAGGCCTTGTAAGATGAAATTTATCACTCTACCCATATTTCCAATAAGACTGGCACTACTTTAGCATGGTTTTCATTTCTAGAATGGTTCTCATTATAATGAAAAGAGATACACCTTTGAAGATAACGTGAGAATAGGCTGAGAGCATAGGCTCAATTATGAGATGTACTCGCTGGGAGTTGGTTGTAACTTCTATCTTAGAAACATGGACAGTTTTCTCCCTGCCCAAGTTTCCAGGTGATACTAAAGGCCAAACAGGAGGATTAAGGGATAGGTCTTGACTATCTAGAAATCATCACGATAAATTTTAATAAGCAGACAACATACTCCTGTTTTTAGCTTCAAATAAAGAAAATCTAAAAGCAATAACTAAAATTCATAATGCTTAACATCTAAGGAAACAAAAACAATTAAAATTTTCTTTATATGTTGGGTGAACATCTTAACCAAGAACAATAAGAATAAGGTCTACCTCTATGGTTTAAGGAATTATTTTATGTGTCAAAGGAAAGTTTGCATTCTTACAATAAAATTTCCATTTTATAGTCAGTTGATAATCCTCGACCTCTAGGACAGTGTAAAAAAGGCATGCTTCTTATGGTACTATGAAGTCAAGTTATATAGAGAAAATTTATTTCATGGGCCATACGAGAAACATGTTGGGTATTAGGAGGAAAAAAAATGTAGACAAGACAGGGAACTTACACTGTAATGGCACCAAATAAAATACACTCAAAACACCTGAGTAAATGTTACTACGTTTTTCTCTATTCTAATTCCATCAATCTCATAAAAAATGACCACAATTTTGACATTTTCCTGTTTATCTGAGAAGTTATCTGTTTAAAGACTCCAGCAGATGGACTTCTATGGTTCATATGAAAGGAAACACATCCTGCTAGGAACACATTACAGGAAAACCCCTACTAGTAGCAAAATCCTGCTCGGCCCATTTGCTGAGACCATTCCGGAGCACAAATTACTCCAGTGCTCAGTAGGCTGAGAATGTTCCCTCGGCCAGCAGCAACCACAGGAAGACTCCAAAATGTCCCATTAGACAAAGGACATGTTCCCTCTAAGCTGCTGCTCTTATGGCAGGTACTTTTCAATGTGTAAGAGATGAGATGTGTTATTTAATTGAAAAGGGCAAGTAGTATAGCAGATGAGGAGACAAATGTCCTAAACTCAGCTATTAAAATAGCATTGCCAGCAGTTGAAAATTCCTTTTAAGAAGTTGGAAATGTAATAATATGTAAGCCTACATAGAATACACATTCATGAGAGAGCACAGACACCCAAAGCAAATATGGGAGGTACTCTAATTAAACACAAAAATTCAACATTCGTCTTTTCTGGATATGAGATGGCTGAGCTTTTTCAAATTTTCTTAAACAAAACCCACCGTGACACTCCAAGAGTCCACCTAACAAATCACATTTATACTGCATCCAACTCTTTAACTAAGAGATTCATACATGAGACATTCCAAGAAAAAACGTGTTATTTACTTACTTTAATAGAAGCTGTTTTTAAAAAGGAAGAAAAAGGAACACATACAACATTTGCTATAAAGCACAGCAAAAAAGTCAGACGTCATTCACAGCAGCTATGGCTGAAAGACATTTGCACTCCCCGGATGACATGGACTTTTTGAAAAAAATGTTTTTTTCTTGAAAAACTGCTGACCACTTATGACAACTGCCTGCAAGTATGGAATAACCTTGATGTTGGCTCAATTACACCAAGAATGGTAAGAATAAAGGGAAAAAATTCACACTCACTGTAGCCTTTCAAGTAGTTTCATGCCATTATCGATCCAGGTAATATGTAAAATGCTGAGAATGAGGCATGCCAATAAAATGCATTTCGTTTCGATTCAATAACCCCATATCATTTAGTTTTAAAATATTTCTAGGAAGAAAGAGACAAGAAAATGCAAATAAGATCTACCAAGAAGCAACCGGGCTCACAAAAGCCTAGAGTGGAGAGGGTTCCAAAGCTCATCACTTTCAGGCCCTTCATTTTTTCTGCCTGGAGACATCATGTGACTTGCCCAAAGATAAAGAACTTCTGGGAGAAATACAATGACCTCCAACCACAAAGTACAGGGCAGTTCAACTTTTCACCCCATGAACTTTCATACTCTTTCAATGATAAATCCTGCATCATACATACAATTCAGCTTCCCAGCATCAGCCAACAACAGCATTAGAGCTCTGTCGAGGGGGTGCAGCCTCGATAGCCCACGTGTCCACCTGGCCAGTTTGTACAATTGTTAAATATGAAATTGCATTTTTTGCCTATACTTTATAAACATAAGTAAAAATGGAAAAATCAAAATACATAAACTCAGCATTCAAATATACTGAGACAAATAACAGAGAGCATTAGTTATGACCAAGGAAGCAAATCTTTACTCCTGACTGAAAACCCTTAGGCTTAAGCTGGAGGACTATGTGCTCAATTGTCCAAGAAGAGAACATAAAAGAGCATGCATAAACACTAGAAATATACAGATATGTGTGTATACATCAAGGAAAGTATTTAAAGGTGAGGTATAATGAAGAGGTTTTACTTTTTATAGCTTTCTGAGAAAAGAACTCCTACTTTTACATTTTTATAATCTGTACTCATTTTAGGAACTTCTTACAAAGAGAAGTTCGGGACTACCTAACATCAAACATAAGCACTCACCGATGATTTAGAATAGAATGTGAAGCTATAAAAATGACGGCTAAAAATCGAGTCTGACAAAAAATAAATGAGCATCATATAAACAGCAAAACAGCAACATATAAAGAGCCTGAAGACAAAAGATAAAAATCCTAAATCCTCTCACACTTGTATTAAAGAGAGACCCTTTATGAACTAAAAGATAACCTTAATGAGGCTTGTAACTCACTTAAAATATAATAGGAACGACATTACAGAAATTTTGCAATTACTAAAACATGAGATTATAAGGTTTTAGGAGTCATCTCTAGTTCTTCAGTGACAGAAATACATATTTTTATTGCAGAGATAACGTGCAAAATGACATTCCTCATATCTCCCAATTTTCTGGTTATCACCAGCATCTTTATAAACACAACCAACTCTCCCCATCCCCAGAGCTTTGAAAAAAGACTGTTAAAGAAACCTACATCACGAAGACAGAGGCAGACACTCCCTGCCCCAGAGAACACTGTGGAATCACATAAAATCATCTGAGGCTGCAGCCATCTCCCTGAAGTGCACTACAGGAGACTAGACTCAGAAGCTGAATTCTGCATCTCTCTTCAAAGAGTAGAACACAACTCAAAGAGCCAAATTAATCCCAAGAGGTCTCAAACCAACTGCAGAACTTTTACAGACATAAGTGACCTAGCAATCTCACTTAAAAATTAATCCATGAATGTGTTTCAAAATATTCTTTCTATATTAATGACCTACTTTTCTTATCAACAACCGGTAAAAAGCACACTGTATGACTGTTCAAACCTGCTGAGTCTGTTTCCCACTATTTAGTCAGATGAAGTCTCTCTTGGAATACAATTTTTTTAATTATTTTCCAATATTCCTATACCAGGAAATGAAATTACTGGACTCCCAGATCTTAAGGAAAGGGCATTTTTATGGGAACCTCAAAAGGCTAGTCGTAGGCAAAACTAGCAGTGCCAAAAAACAAAATAACCATCTTCGACTGAAGAATCTGTCTTCCCTTTTTAATACCTTATACCTTGGACAAGCAGAGATTCAATGAATTAAATGAACATATACTCCTCACAATGTTTCAAAGGAACATCAAAGAAAATCTCTGGCTTGGGTGTCAGACACAAGTATATCCTGACCTAAATCATTTTGGTCCTCTGGTTGTTGATTTCTTCATATATAAAATGGGAGAACTAAAATAAATGATTTCTAGGGTCCTATCATAATGTGAAGCCTAAGAGTCTACAGGGAATCCTTCTTTCACTGGGATGCAGTCCATACCCCCCCTAATAAAACATACACAACTTACTGCAAACCAAATTAGTTACTAGCACCCACAGGGTTATATGTATAACACACACACTCAACTGTGAATGCTGAATAGGTCCTTAATCCCATTTATTTATTCAACAACTATTTATTGAGCTTTGACCTGTCTGGCACCATGGAGACAGTGCAGACACAACTGTGAGCAAGCAGACCCGGCGCCTACTCTCAAGCAGCTTACAGTCTACTGGAGGAAACACGCCATAACCAGTCACACAAACATTAACGTGCTGCTGTGACAAGCACTGAGATGTAGAAGTACACAAGGTAAATGAATCAATAATCAGGGGAACAACCAGAGAAGCGACAATAGGTTGAAATCAAAGAATGAGTAGAAGTTAATTGGGCAAAAATAAAAGCGAGTTCCAGCTGAGAGGAACAACAGGTGTAAAGGGTCTGTATCAAGAGCAAGGGCTAGTTAGACGGCACTACTAGCCAGGAGGGGCTGGAGCCCAAAACACTAGGCTAGAAGAGCCTGGGAGGTCAGCAGGGCCCTCTAGGCCATGCTAAGGATTTTATCTTTAAAGTCTTGGGAGCCATAGGAAATTTCTTCAGTGTGAATGTGTGACATAATTAGATTTGCATTTAAAAAGATCACCATGAATGCAGCTGGAGAATGGATGTGCAAGTGGGAGCATCTGAGAGGAATCAGGCAAGCAAGTTAGGTCACCGCACTTGTCCAGGCCAGAAGAGACAGCCAGTCTCAATGGAAATAGAAACAAATGGATGGCATCAAAAGACTTGAAGTCAACTGAATTTAAAAGTGTTTTAGATACAGAAATGCATCAACAGTGGTGCCAAATTTTGACTCATGCAACTCGATGGTTTTAGTGACTTCCCTTGAGCTCTCTGGTGCTGAGGAAGACTTACCACCTCTTAGTAGTAGCTCCAAAAGCGCTTTCTCTTTACAAGTAGATATCTGAAGAGTAAAACCATGGGGAAAATACTTTAAAATATATTTTTTAAAACTTAATTACCTTTTCAGATTAATAACTGGATCTGTGGCTTTAAAATTACAGTACTTTCACCCACAAAGGTGTCTGCAGCTTAAAGGAAAACATATTGAACATGCTTTTTGAAAATGAAACTAACACTGTTAAAAATCTTCCTGTTTCTGGAATTTTCAGGCATCCTATAGAAACAGGAAAACATAGCTTTTACAGTCTTACTGCACCTTAGAAAAATCATTTTGTCTGCCAGATCTTTTTTGAAAAAATTACAAACTATTTCATCATCAGCATACCTCTCTTCTAGAGGGAAGAAAAACAACATAATATCAGTATCTACAACACAGTACAAGAAACTATAAGAATGTAACTCATGGGGGAAAGTCTAGTTACTACCAAATAAATATGGTACCACCACCCAATACCTTTAGAAGGTCTCAGCTCTTTAGGAAGAAAACACTATACATCCAATTTCACCAATAAAATGAAAATACCTCCAGGAAAGGTATGATTTTGAGTAGAAGGCCAGGAGAAAGATTGGGGTCTTCCCATTCTTAACACTCTTTTAAACAACTACATTTATGGTTTGTAGTAATCTCTGAAAACTGCCGGAAATCTCTCTCTCTCTCTCTCTCTCTCTCTCTCTCTCTCACACACACACACACACACACACACAAATGGAATTATAAAACTCATTTTTTGTGACCATTTATAACATCACTAACAGGATATAAACCAAAGCCTACAATTTTTCAAACTTTAATACATATAAAAGAACTCCTAATGATGAGATCATTTAATAGCTGAAATGGTGCACAATTCACCCTATCTTAATTTACTCAGTTCTTGTCAAATTCTCAAGTCAAATGAATTCCCAACACATTAAATCCTTGGGGCTCCAGGAGCCACTGAAATGACCCAAGATCTGCCCTAAGATTCCTCTGGGGCTGGGCCTGGAACCCCCGACAGGTCCACTATGGACAAGCTTCCACTTCCTCCTCTAGGGAGGACTTGGTACCATGACACTTTCTAGTCAATCAGCACATCAAAGGACAAGAAACCCAAGAAGACAAAGGCAATAAAGGGAAACTCAGCTTTTTCAATGGCTACCTAAACTTTAAATCCTCACTTTGATCAAATTATGGTTCTTCCCATATCTATTTTGACAAAGACTCTCAGATGAAAGCTTCCTTAGGATGTTACCTCATTGATTCTAAAGACAAACTTGCTAACCAAAGCTACAAAAAAAAAAAGCCATAAGAACCTCATGTTACCAATATTTTCGATTTATTCAAAAAGTCAGGTAAGTGAATTTGCAATAAAGTAGCAAAATGTAATGTCATTGTGCTTTTTATTAGAATTTATGCTTTAAATAACCAAAACTCCAATATTTGGTTTACAAATAAAACATGTTTTGACAAATATGGGTGTGTGTATATATACAGAGTGTCCCAAAAGTTGCCACACATAGGGAAAATGGGAAATTGTAGCTAAAGTTACCTTTATTTACAAAATATCCATTCTAAAATTTTTCCTTTGTATATATATATATACACATATATATACACACACACATATATGCACATACACATATATACATATATATGCACATACACATATATACATATATATATATGCACATACACACAAACACCTTGCTGATATTTTTATTTTTTTCTTTTTAGAGACAGGGTCTCACTCTGTCACCCAGGCAAGAGTGCAGTGGCATGATCATTGCTCACAGCAACCTCAAACTCCTAGGCTCAAGTAATCGTCCTGCCTCAGCCTCCCAAATAGCTAGGACTACAGGCACATGCCACCATGCTCAGCTAATTTTTTTTCTTTTTTTACTTTTATATACACAGGTTCTCGCTACGTTGCCCAGGCTGGTCTCAAACTCCTGGGCTCAAGCAATCCTCCTTCCTCAGCCTCCCAAAGGATTACAGGCATGAGCTACTGTGCCTGGCCTAAAATTACGAGGTTAGCTTATAAAACAATTTTTAAAATATATTTTTCATAAATATTTTTAACCCTGGAAACACAAAGATAATTTAATAAGCACATATTTACAATTAGTAGTCCTTCTGTTACATCATAGAAAGCTTCTTTATTCTGTTCATGTTCTAGGAAAGTGAAAAGACTGATAAGCTCTATCACAAGTGTATGAAGCAAAACTGAACTTCAATTAGTCAACTAACATTTATTGAGCACCTACTATGTGCTGGGTAGTATGCTAGGAAATGGAGGCACCAAAAAATGTAAGACATTCTCTGCCTTTAAGGAATGTGAAATATAGTGGTATTTGGTGGTCATGTTCACAAACTAGGAAATAATTTTATACTTATTGTTTAATTTCTACTCATTCGACCCAAAATGTAATTAGTATTAGCACAGAAATCACCAACACTAGTGACACCCACAATTACATTTTCATCTACCTTTGTAACTACATAACGAAACTATATTTACATTTTACTCTAACATATTGCATAAATGTACTTTCTATTATCATGACTTTCCACAATCCAGGCCATCCCACCTACCCATCCTAACACTACTCTTTCCCAGTTACACCTGTTCTGAGTCAGCCTAGAACTATTATGCTCACCCTTGGGCAGAGGCCCACTTTCAGTGTCCCATAGCCACTGACTCTCCAACGCCTGTCCCTGGAATTCCACAGACCCTCACAGTCCATAGCACAGAATTCAGCATCCGAGTCATTCACTTGAGGGCTAGAGGAAGCTTCTAATGTATTTTTTAAACTTTTACATATTTTTTAAGTAAATTAAAACATTAAGCTTCCCACAAGAGACTTTGTGAATAAGAATTTTTTAATGAAACCAGAAAATGCATTCCCTAATCCTTATTACACTACGCATCATAAAATGTTTGAATGAGAAGAGTTCTTCGAAACCAGGCAGTCCAAACCCTTCAGAGAGACATAGACAAAAAAGAGAAGTCAATTATTTCCTATTGCTTGATGAAAAAAAGTGCTGTTAAGTTTTTTTGTTTTTTTGTTTTTTTTAACAGACAAGGTCTTGCTCTGTCATTGAGGCTGGTATGCAGTGGCACGATCATAGCTCACTGCAGCCTCAAACTCCTGGGCTCAAACAATCCTCCTGCCTTAGCCTCCCGAGTAGCTGGGACTACAGGTGCTCACCACCAAGCCAGGCTAATTTTTAAATTTTTTTTGTAGAGATGGGGGGTGTCACTATGTCACCCAGGCTTGTCTTAAACTCCTGGGCTCAAGCAATCCTCCAACCTTGGTCTCTCAAAATGCTAAGAATTACAGGTGTGAGCTACCACACCCGGCCGCTCTTTGTTAAGTTTATAAAAGAACACAAAAACAGATGGGGACCAGTACCTAGCTCTGGCGGGTACAAGCTGCCCTAATTTACAACCATTACCCTACCCTGATCTGCTTCCCAAAAGTCACAGAAACCAAGCCACTGTGCTTAAAACCTAAGACCCCCTTCAAACTGTGATTCCCAAATGGAAAAGAGAAAAAGGAATCATGAATAGTTTAAAAAAAAAAAAAAATTAGCAGATTCACTGTTTCAGAGATAACAGGAAGAACCTTTCAAAAGCAGGCAGGGCTTTTTCCTGATTCCAGGTGTCAAG
>NW_012151419.1:798189-799453 GCF_000956105.1 Propithecus coquereli
GGGCAACACAGTGAGACTCTGTTTAAAAAAAAAAAAAAAAAACAGAAAGTGGGAAGGGGGTGGAGTAATAAGCTCATCACAGCTTTGAAAGCTGGGACGTTTCAGGGAGTGGCACTGGAGATGAAGACATAGGAAGCGGAACAGTGAGAGATAAAGCAGGCTGAAATCAGAGATGCCTTAATCCACAACCACATTAAGAAGTCTGAACTTTATTTCATGAACAATGGGGCATAAGCCACCAGAGGATCTGAACAGGCCAATGACATGTTCCCTGATGAACGCTTTTTGATCTATAGCCTATCCTACAATGAATTAACTCAAATTTTTCCCTCACCCTTTCACATGTGGCTTTTAATTTTTATAACCAAAATACTGATGAGGTATGGTTTAAGTTCTAAATAATTTCTAACTAGTAAGATTCCATTATGCAAAAATTGTATATCATCAAAATTTAAAATGTGCTTCAAAGGGAACACCATCAAGAAAATGAAAAGACTACTCACAGAATGGGAGAAAACTTTTGCAAATCATGTATCTGATAAGGTACTTGTATCTAGAATACATAAACTCTTAAAACAACAATAAAAAGACAACCCATTAAAAATGGGCAAAGCATTTGAACAGCCATTTTGCCAAAGATTAGATATACAAATGTCCACTAATTTCACAAAAAGATGCTCTACATCATTAGCCATTAAGAAAATGTAAAAACCATAATAAGATACCACTGGGATGGCTAGAATCAAATAGAGAATAACAAGTGTTGATGAGAATATGGAGAAACTGGAATCTTCATACACTGTTGGTGAAAATTATAAAATGGTGCAGCTGCTTTGGAAAACAGTCTGGTAGTTCCTGCAACAGTCAAACATAGAGTTACCATGCGATCCAGCAATTCTACTCCCAGGTATATACTCAAAAGAAATGAAAACATATGTTCGTAGCATTGTTCATAAAAGCCAAAAAAGGGAAACACCCAAATGCTCATCGACTGATGAATGGATAAACAAAATACATTACAGCCATGCAATGAAATATTTGACCATATAAAAGAATGAAGCACTACACATACAACACACATAAACCTTGAAAACATGCCAAGTAAAAGAAAGAAGTGAGACACAAGACCACATATTGTATGATTCCATTTATATGAAATGTCCAAAACTGATAAATCCATAAAGAAAGTAGATTAGTGGTTGCTTAGTGCTGGGGAGGGAAGGGTATGGTGAAGGGGTACTGCTAATGGGATGGGGTTTCTTTT
>NW_012151419.1:799503-804736 GCF_000956105.1 Propithecus coquereli
AGCCACTGTGCTTAAAACCTAAGACCCCCTTCAAACTGTGATTCCCAAATGGAAAAGAGAAAAAGGAATCATGAATAGTTTAAAAAAAAAAAAAATTAGCAGATTCACTGTTTCAGAGATAACAGGAAGAACCTTTCAAAAGCAGGCAGGGCTTTTTCCTGATTCCAGGTGTCAAGCTGACCTCCCTGTATGAGCTCTGCCTGACCCCACATGCCTCCTCTCAACTTTCCCCTTGAAGCCTTGCTACAACTGACTGAATGCAAAAATTTCAGAGACAATCCATTTAGCAGTAAGGAAACTCCTTTTAAAAAATATTAATATTGTACCTCTCAAAGGATTAAAGGAGGTGAGTGAAACAATATAAATAAAGCCCACAGCCGTCCTGGTAGTCTAGTACTAACAGTGATCACGCATGCACACATTAGTGGAAATGAACTTGAACCATGTGCTTTGCTACTACTATTTAAAGAAGATCAGCTTAACCAGAGAAGTTTCAAATTAAAAGAGATACCAAGGAAGATGGAGAACTTAGAGGGCCAGCACAGATCACGAGGGTTGCTGTGGCCTGAGGCCTCTGAATGCCACACAGCCTGCAAAGGGAGGCACTTGAGAGGTGGAACACGGGTCCTTATTTCCCTTTCACATGACTACCAGCTCCCAAAATCCAGAATTCCACTATCGCCATTAACAATTTAAAAAACTGTGCTGTTTTTAAACAGATTCCTTCAGTCAAGGCTGGGAACTTACCCACCACCTACAATGCTGAATGTACAGAAAAAATGCCACCTGAGTTCTAAATAACCAAGTTAGACTCTGGAACACAACCCAGCCCTGAGTTGGGGACCAAATGTACACATTGCCTCCAAAACAGAAATTGCATTTGGGCTCTCAATCATTCACTTTCAGAGAAACACATGGTTCACAACTATTCTTTGCAGGTACGATATGTTATTTGTTCTACTTGACCGTGTAATTCAGCCCAGTGCATTCAATACATTGCCATAGTACATAAGAAGATCAAACTGGCAGTCCTAGGGAGAGAGAAAAAAAGACTTCCAACTTACCTTTGCCTACAGTAGCACTGAAAAGCAATAGTGGCCCACATAAGAGAGAGCCTGAAGGACAGTTACTCTATTTCTGAAACAGACAACATGCATCTTATTAAATATCACCCCAAAGAGCTGTGGCCAAACCTCATTGGCTCCAGTCTCTCTCTTGCTTGCCAAGAAAAACTAGGATGACAATGTTAAGCTAAAGATACTACTAACCACAAAATTAATTCACCATCTAGCTTGCAAAGTGACTAGTCTCCTAATAAATCTCTCTGCTTAACAGAGATGATAGTTCGAGTTCACATGTGTTCCTTAGTCACCACTCAGGCAGCATTTGAGCTTTTACAAATCAGTCTCAATTGTTTAAGTTCCTAAGAATGAAAGGAATTAGAATCTTTAACTAGAAAAGAATGCTTGACCATTATGAAAAGGAATTTAAGTATCTTTCATGTGAAGTAAGCAAATAACGGTGATTAAACATTTGTCATAAGGAAGGGGTGCTTGTGAATTTTGTTAAGCACCCCTACAATGCCAAGAGTGGAAAATACGCCCCAAAGGCTTCACCCTCCCAACACTTCCCTTCCCATGTGTCTACTATGGTCTCTCGTGAGACTGAAAAACTACAGCTTTGTTCATTCAGAATGAAGGCCTCAGCGGTCGTTGGGACATGGGGACACATACCCAATTCCACAATGGAGCAAGAAAGGCTCTTACACCAAACTACCATGTGACCAGACTTGCAGTCTGTCTTGGTTCCCCAGAGACAGAATGACCACCCTGTGAAGCAATGATCAACATCTGCTAATCCTAAATGGTTTTCATTATGACTATTACAATCCGTATAGTTCCAGTACTAGACCTGTGTTGCTCCTGCCCAAACTCAGTGTTTTCATGTATAGGTGGCCTACCAGTGCTGACTCTTCTGGCAAGACGCGATCCAAGGGCACCTTTGCAAAAATAATTGGTCTTCCAAACACTCAAGACAAATCCTTAAAATCACTGATTACTAATGGTCAGATTATAAGACTGAGGAAATAAAAAGGGATCAATAAAAGATTGCCGAGGACCTTTACATTAAAACTAGAAAATCAAGACTACTAAAGGCTTATCTAAGAAATTTCGGCCGGGCGCGGTGGCTCACGCCTGTAATCCTAGCTCTCTGGGAGGCTGAGGCGGGCAGATTGTTTGAGCTCAGCAGTTCAAAACCAGCCTGAGCAAGAGCGAGATCCCGTCTCTACTAAAATTAGAAAGAAATTAATTGGACAACTAAAAGTATATAGAAAAAATTAGCCGGGCATGGTGGCGCATGCCTGTAGTCCCAGCTACTCGGGAGGCTGAGGCAGGAGGATCGCTTGAGCCCAGGAGTTTGAGGTTGCTGTGAGCTAGGCTGACGCCACGGCACTCACTCTAGCCCGGGCAATACAGTGAGACTCTGTCTCAAAAAAAAAAAAAAAAAAAAATTTCATGTATTTTCAAATTTCCCAAAAATGCGTCTAAAAAGCCTCTTGAAAAGCTGGGCCAAGTTTCACAGTTTCATACATGCAAAACCTGAATATGTGGGAAAAAATAACAACAATGACGACGACACAGGTACTAGCTACCATTGTGGTGATGAACTGAAGAGATAAACCCTGTGAACAGGCTCAGTTTGCAGACCTGGCAAAAGACCATGGTGAAAGGTTAAGAGAATGGAACTGTTGCACTGGGTCAAAGACTAAAAGGGAAAGCCATGTGAGAGTCACATTGTATGAGAAAAAAATACACACTATACAATAAATCTACACTACCAACTATAAAAATGAATTCACACTACACACGAAATGAGGTGGAGGTGGGTTGAGGGGAAGGAAGGAAGGGACAGTTATGTTCCTGATCTTGGGCAAGTCCCTCAAGCTCCTGTGACCACAGTCCCCTATCCATCCGTAACACGAGGCGCTCAGTGCTTCCTGCTCTGGCTGTGATTCAGACTCACCAGGGAGCTGAAGGCCAGGCAGCCATATTCATAAAGGTCTATAGCTGATCCTCGCAGACCGTCAGGAGTGAGGACTTGAGGACTTCTGGACCTGAGAAATAAATAATCTCCCAAATGCCCCTAAAATGGTATGTTCTTTAAAAAGTGATGAAATACTGGTGCTAACTATGATCCATCATTCATAACTTTTAAAAAAGAAATGTAGATCATTGCATGTCCAAAGGGGAAAAAATAAATTTGTATTGTGAAGTTACTGCCTTCAGTTATATAATACATAGACCTTCCTACTCCCACTTATATTTCAGTTTCTCTTTCACACTCACCTTTGCATTATTTTGATTTAATTTCTCACTACTGCAGCACACAGAAGGAACTGTTTTTTGTTATTAATGTAAGATTCAAATGACAGGCCTGATTTCACATCCCATGAAACTACAGAGGCTCTTTTCCCACACAGAATGTTACACTTTATCACAATGCTGCCAGTCACATCATAACCAGATGAGTATCTCAAGCACTGCAGTGCAATCTCCTTCCAAACCCTAAAATGATCAATCTTTTGCCAGGAACTAAACCTTCTTCCTTAAAATAGACAAGACAGACAGGCAGACAGACAGATAGACTGAATACATAAGGCCTGAATAAGGGAAGCTTATCTGAATAGACATTTCCAATTCAGACAGATGCAAAAACACTGCCTCATTTTTAACACCATGTTCTCATCCTAAAATTAGACATTATTTTCCCTCTGCAGTGACTCAATTGTGACTCAAAGTGTAAAATCCTCAGGTGGGAGTGGGAACTCATACCTTAATAGCTTAACATCAGCAGTTAAATGTCTTAAACGTACTCTATTTGATTCCCCCCAGTTCCATTCATTAACAGACATTTCAGAGTGAAGAGCAAGGGAAGAGGAACGTACTCAGCATCTACCCTGTATTAGGCACTTTCCATACTTTTCCTCATTTAATCTTGACAATGACCCTGTAAAGCAGCCATTAGCATCAGCATACTACAGAAGAGGAAAATGAGGCTCAGGGAGGTGAAGTGCCTGGTGAAGTCACAGCTAGTGAGAAGTAGAGCCCAGAGTGAAACCCGGCTCAACGTGGCTGTAAAGGCCTGCACTTCACAGCCTCAGTTCCCCTGAACACAAAATTCTCAGAGCAAGAAACTACATACGGTAGCAATAGCTCACTCAGCCTAATTAGACAAACAAGAAATTTGAAATTTATTTTCCTTCTTTTCTTTACTACCTGGCCACAATTCAAGCTTTAATGAACACAAAAGGAGAAAATGTACCCCAAAATGGCCAACTGATTTCTCCTAATTCTCAGAAAGATGCTAAGTAAAATATTTTATTAATAATTAAAGCGTTAAAAATGAACATAACACAAAATATAACTAAGGAATACTAACTTGAGTAAGATGCTCCATGAGAAGCAAGAGAATGAAAACAAAGTACATGCCCTTAAAATCCAATTTACAGCCATTCTCATGAGTGCACAGGGAAGGTTCCAGTACTGACTAACCCAAGACCACTAGGCCTGGCCTGTGTGCATTTGGTGTGGCTAAATCGTACCAAACTAAATGTGCTCCCTGGCCATCTGCCCTACTTAGAAGGCCATGCGCCACTCATTACTGTTCATTAGGGGGAAAGAACCTGAACGAGAATGTTCTGCCCTTGGGGAAAAATGTTTTAAACACTTGGTTTTACGTCTGAGCACTTTTTTGGTAAGAGCCAGACTTGGATGCCAGAAAGGCAGAGGGGAATTACCCTGTCCTTCATGTTATTTTAACATAGTCAATAAAGATGTTAATAATAATAATCAGAGAAAGCCACTGGCCTCAGAATCTTTCCAGTTAACTTCAATAATTATTCATTCAGCGAATATCCAAAAGGCACTGGTGACCAAACTGTGAATAAGAAAGTTTCAGTCTGCCTTCCAAGAAGTTCTCTGCTGCATTCTGCCTTCAAGGGAAAGGCACCTTTCAGACTGTAAACTCAAATTCAGTCGCAATAGCAGACAACAGCGATGCATGTACGACCCATGAAGACAGGGACAAAGTCTGGCCATGTGGATGAGGAGTTTTCATGGAGGAAAAGCCTCATGACCTGAACCCCAAAGGACAAGTGGGATTCAGAAAGTGGGAAGGGCCGGGCGCGGTGGCTCACGCCTGTAATCCTAGCACTCTGGGAGGCCGAGGCGGG
>NW_012151419.1:816392-817694 GCF_000956105.1 Propithecus coquereli
CTCAGCCTCTTCCCAGGCCGCCCCCACCCACATTACTCCAGCTCCAGCCCTGCCCCGCCCTGCCTGGCCCCCAACCTAGACCTTCAGGGCCCAGAGCCGGCCTCGCACCCAAAGCCAGGCAACCCCTACGCCAGGCGGCCGCCCTCGCCCCTCCCAACGCAGGGCCCAGCTCGCCCCGGCCCCACGTGAGCCCGGCCCCTGCCCACCCCTCACCCACTCGCTCCCTAGGGCGACTCAAACCCCGCCCCCAGGCCTGGCGCCCCCGAGGTCTGCGCCCCAGACTCGAGTAGCCTCTTCTCACCCAACCAGGCGGTCTCTGGTCCCTAAAAAACCTTCCTTGGGCAGCCGCGTTCCCCGCGACTCCTCACTCGGCCAGGAGGGGTCCGCACCTCCCAAACCCTCCCTTGGGCAGCCTCCGCCCCACGGGGACCCCGCTTCACTCTCCCCAGGCCACCTGGTTCTGTCCCCAGCTCCCCTACCCACGAGACTCCGCGCCTCCGGCAGCAGCCCGCAACCCTAGCCCCTGCACACCGGCCCGGGGATCCGCGCCCCGCGCGCCTACCCCAGCCCTCTCCCCCTACCCGGCCCTGCCTCTCGCCCCGCCGGCTCCTGTCAGCCGGCGCTGGCACATGCTGAGAGGACAGGTCCGCCCGCCCGGCTCGCTCTCGAGCGGCCCCACCGAGCGCGCGCGGCTCACCAGGGCCGAGGTGCCTGAGGCGCCGCCGCCGCCGCCAATGTCCCCGCTGCAAAGCCGGGTGAAACCTCCAACCGCTGCCGCCTCCCGCCTGGCACTGGGCGCCGCGCGGGGGAGGGGCGCGGGCAGCCGCCCCCGCCCCGCCGCCTCGTGCAGGCCCCGCCCCCGCGCCGCGCCGCGCCCAACCAGGGGCGCCGGGCCACGGTGCTCCACGCCCACTTCCGGGAGGGGAAGCCCGCTTCCCACTCGACGCTCCACGCCTCGCCCTCCCTAGCGCCCCTCTGGTCGCGCCGAGGGATGCAGGTGGGCCAAGGAGGAGGGCGGTGCCACAGAGCCCGCCCTGAGTGGCCAGACAGCCACGCCCAGAGGAGTCTCCGGCAACGCCCACCGCAGCTTAGAACTTGGAGCGGGGTTCTTAGAGCTCCGCCCACTGACCCGCTTGGCTCGGCGAGCCACAGCCCCTGGCTCCGCAAAGATTCCCCCGAGCCCCTTAAAACCGGAACATCGGTTCCCCTGAGTCCACCGCCCACCGCCCACCCAAGCCCTGAAGCCCGCCTCCCAGCTCCCTGAGCGCAGCTCCCCGCCCAATTCCGCTTCAGAACTGGCCC
>NW_012151419.1:818239-819170 GCF_000956105.1 Propithecus coquereli
ATTTTGTGCATTTCTTCAGTTTTACAGGGAATGGAGAAAGTGAATTAATATTAAACAGATATCTATTTGCCTTCACAATTGAACAGACGGTACAAAGGAACTGCTTATACTTAATCATGTTTCTGTCTATTCTAGCAGGCCCTGGTGTCAGGAGAACGTTCTGCCAGATAAGGACAATGAGATGCATTATTATATAGAGTGACTAAGAGCCCTACAAGTACTGTTTTAGAATGTAATCCCAGGCAGGAAGGCTGTGGTAACACAGCCGAATATCTTGTAATAACTATTTCCCCAAAAGTGAATATATTTGCCACCCAGTACCAGTTTATAAACACGCACTACATTCAATTCTTTTTAAATGTCTTATAGGAAGGAAAAGCCTTTGTATCTTGCTACCCCCGGGGAGATGAACAACTTGCAATTTGCTTCTCACTCTGAATCCCACGTTTGTAACATGTAGAGCAAGCACTTCAGACACCACAAAACAAGGGCAGCCTACATTAAGGCCAAATATAGGATGTGATTCTAAACCATGAGGCAGTAAAGCCTACTATTCCTTTTCCAGCGTTCAAAATCCTTTTAACACTCCCAAAAAAGGATGGCAGGGCCAGCGCCTCCCTCCAAGAGGAAGCCCCTTTCTTCTCGGCTCTCCCCGCAGCCTGCCACTTCCCCCAACACATTCAAATCATTTGAGAGAAGGAGAGCTGGTAAGCGAGCGCCTGTGGGGACAGGCGGGAGAGCTCAGTTCCTGCATTTCCACCCTCAACATCTGACCTCATCCTCAGTCATTTCGGCGCAGCGGAACCCCACCTGCACCTAGCTCTTTTTTACTGCGTCCCTCTCCAGCTGCCCCGCTATTAGGGGAACACATCTCTGAATCACCCAGTTCACTCGGACGCCCTAGGCCCCCCGCCCCTGCAGCGTTCGTGCT
>NW_012151419.1:820050-831233 GCF_000956105.1 Propithecus coquereli
GCGCCGCGCGGGGGAGGGGCGCGGGCAGCCGCCCCCGCCCCGCCGCCTCGTGCAGGCCCCGCCCCCGCGCCGCGCCGCGCCCAACCAGGGGCGCCGGGCCACGGTGCTCCACGCCCACTTCCGGGAGGGGAAGCCCGCTTCCCACTCGACGCTCCACGCCTCGCCCTCCCTAGCGCCCCTCTGGTCGCGCCGAGGGATGCAGGTGGGCCAAGGAGGAGGGCGGTGCCACAGAGCCCGCCCTGAGTGGCCAGACAGCCACGCCCAGAGGAGTCTCCGGCAACGCCCACCGCAGCTTAGAACTTGGAGCGGGGTTCTTAGAGCTCCGCCCACTGACCCGCTTGGCTCGGCGAGCCACAGCCCCTGGCTCCGCAAAGATTCCCCCGAGCCCCTTAAAACCGGAACATCGGTTCCCCTGAGTCCACCGCCCACCGCCCACCCAAGCCCTGAAGCCCGCCTCCCAGCTCCCTGAGCGCAGCTCCCCGCCCAATTCCGCTTCAGAACTGGCCCATCGGCGCCGCAAAACCCCGCCCAGACTGCCAGAAGCCCCGCCCAGGGACCCTCGATTTTATTGGCCGCATCTCAGGCCCCGCCCACGACCGGTCTAAACGCTTCAACTCCAAGCCACGCCCCGAATTCGCGAATCCCCGCCTCTGGCTTTCGAAGCTCCGCCCCTGCCCCGTCTCGCCCTCCCACCACCACCTGTGGGGACTCCCGACGTTTCATCCCTGGCTGTACCTTCCTAGTGCAGGGTGGCCTCCCCTGAGCTGGGCCACACCCACGTGACTCCAGCAACGACGCAAAGATGGCCCGTGATTGACCCCATTTCTCAGGTGAGGAAATGGAAATTCCAGAGTCCCTCAATAAGGAGGCGTCCCAGGCCTGAAACTCTGAGCACGGGATTCCAGTCCCAGATCTGCCGTCAGACTGTGTGACTTGGGGCGGTTCCTTCTGGAACTGGGCCTGAGATTCCTAATCCTTGTCGTGAACAAGTTGTCCTGTTGATATCCAGAGCCCCTTTCATTTCCAAACTCAGAAATACCAAGATTTGGGGAAACTGGGCCCGGGAACTGAATTAACAAGGCAGGCCTGCTGAGAGGTGGGGCCGTTGACTTCCCAAAGCAAGGCATCTTTGCAATTCACAGGGGGATTTTTCATTTTAAGCATCAGCCTCAGAAATATGTGTTATGTAAATCAAGGTCCACCTGAACTAAAATAGCTATCACAGCGAATGATTTATCCTCTCTAAGGTTCAGTTTGTCTCTAAAATAGGAATAATAGGAACACCTCCTCCCAGAGTTCCATGAGACCATGTTAGTTTTGCACTTAGAAGGGTGCCTGGCTTGTGATAAACCCTCAACAGATGCTGCTGCTGTGGCTGCTGCTGCCCTGACTCCACAATATGAAAGGATGGGTTTCGTTTTGCCTTCAAGCAGCCACTCCTAATGGGAGGGACTCAGCAGCCTTTGTCAGCAAGATTTGCCACTCACTTCATTTAAATGAGATAAACAAATGTGTTAAAGCACCTAGTGCAGTGCCTGCCATATGGTGATGCTGAAAAACAATTCACTATTATTATGATTCCTATCTTTAAACAAGGGCATTGACAGCAGTGGGTTCTGCATGGTTTGGGGAAAATGAAGGTTGATAAAGTGCTTTGCATTGGAACCAGCAACCACTGAGTAAGTGGCTTACTCTTTGGAAACAGATTATAGCTAACATTTATCCACCACTTATATATGCCAGGCACTATCTGAGTGCCTTACATGCAGAATCTCCTGAAATCCCTCAATAATCCTGTGGCTATAGAAAGAATTCTTAATCTCTACCTATAAAGGTGAAGACACTGAGACTCAAAGAAGTGAAATTACTTGCCCAAGTCACACAGCTTAAACCAGGTAAAACCCACATCTGTCTAATTGCAGAACCTACACTCTTGGCCAGTTAGTCATTACACTAAAGTTCCTCCGTCGCAGGAAAAGAGAATAGAAAAACCAAGGACTTTGGATTCCGACAGAGCTGGATTCAAATTCAGGGTCCACCTTTTACTGTGTGACATTGGGTGAGTCACTTCCCCCTCTCTGAGCCCTACTCTCCTTGTGGGGATCATGTAAATGCTTATTTCAGGGAGTGGTTTTGAAGATTCGGGAGTTTAGATTCAATGAATTAAGACATGGCAAAGTGCCCAGCACGTAGCAGGTGTTTAAAACATGGTGATTTCCTTCTCCCAGTTCTTTAAATGATGAAATTAGAAGTAAAGTTTCCCATGACACCACTTCCCCCCACCAGATGACACCACCATAAAGCAACCATGGAATATGCTGAGAAAGAAAGCTTCCACGGTCTTCACCTTCCAGCTGCTTGTTTCAGTTCCTAGTTTTATCCCTGAGTTGGAGGAGATGATTCTTTCACAGATGCATCCAAAAGCAGAAGCAATGCCACCTCACCCGACACCTGCCCCAAATGTGATCAGCTGAGAACTGCTACTCCCAGAAACAGCAGGAAAAATGCATAACCCTTTGCTGGAAGAAAACCCCATCATTTCCCTGTTCTTGAATCTCCAGCAACCCCTTCGTGGGCCCTTCGTTGGCTCTTTCCAATCTGGCCCTAAATGAAGAGATTCAGCTCCAGGTAATATCAGGTAAAATGCTGGATTAGAGAGTCTCTCTCTTTTGTGTGTGTATGTGTGTGTGTGTGTGTTCCCTCTGTTGCCCGTGCTAGAATGCAGTGGCATCATCATAGCTCACTGCAACCTCAGACTCCTGGGCTCAAGCAACCCTCCTGCCCCAGCCTCCCAAGTAGCTGCGACTACAAGTGTGTGCCACCACACCTACCTTTCTATTTTTTGTAGAGACTATGTTGCTTAGGCTGGTCTTGAACTCCTAGCCTCAAGTGATCCTTCCACCTTGGCCTCCCAGAATGCTGGAATTACAGATGTGAGTCACCACACTCAGCCTGAGATTCTTTCCCTGCTCTCAAAAGCTGGTGATTTCTAAAGTGTCCTAAGACAGATGTTAGATGGAGAGGAATTTAATGATCAGGAAAAATAAGATTGATTCCAAACTCTGCATGATACAGGTGCCAGCTCATGTACGAAGAAGAAAAAACGGTGGGGGCTGCATCCGGAGGCTCTTTAGCAAATCATTTTTCTGGTTTCTCTCAGTACCAAATGTGGACGTTTGTTTTAGGTTGCCAGGGTAACCTGAAAGCTAAGTGAATTAGCCCCATGGAAGCATTAATAATAATAGTATTAAATAAATGAGACTGGAAGCCCTTAGAGTAATCTCAGTAGTCAAGACCCCTAATTGAGTGACAGAAGAGAACAAAGCTTGGGGAATATTAAAATTCACCCTACATTGATAAATCTTGACTCTCACTGCTTTGGGTGCTTGTTTCTGCAAAATAGGGACTGGAAAAGTGCTGAATAATTAACCAGCTACTGAAAGATGCCTTTTTTTTAATTTAAAACTTTTATTTTGAGATAATTGTAGATTCACATGCTACTATAAGAAATAATACAAAGAGATCATGTTTACCCTCTACCCAGTTTCCCCCAATGGTAACATCTTGCAAAACTAGTACATTATAACCTGGATATTGACATTGATACAGTCAAGATACAAGGTATTTCCATCACCACAAGGATCCTTCATGTTGCCCTTTTATAGCCACACCCACTTCCATCCTGCACCCACCCCCTCCTTAATTAACCCCTGGCAACCATTCACCTGCTCTACATTTCTATAATTGTGTCATTTCAGGAATGTGATATAAATGTAACTTTTGGGGACTAGCTTTTTTCACTCAGCATAAATTTCTAGACACCCATTCTGGTTGTTGCGTGTATGAACACTTCGTTCCTTGTTATTGCTGAGTACTTTTCCATACGTAATATGGATATACCACAGTTGCTTGAACAATTCACCCATTGAAGGACATCTAAGTTGTTTGTTGTTTCCAGTTTGAGGTCATTATCAATGAAGCTGCTATAAACATTATAAACATTCATGTATGGGTTTTTATGTGAACATAAGTCTTCATTTCTCTGTGAAAAATGACCAGGAGTATAACTGCTGAGTTATATGGTAGTTACATGTTTAGTTTTTAAGAAACTGCAAACTGTTCTCCAAAGTGGTTATACCGTTTTCCATCCCCACCTACCAGCAATCTGTGAGTGATCCAGTTTCTTTGCATCTTTGCCAGCATTTGGTGTTGTCACTATTTTTTATTTTAGCCATTCTCATAAGTATATTGTGGTATCTCATTGTGGTTTTAATTTGCATTTTCCTGATAACTAGTGATATTGTAAATATTTTCCTATCTTATTTGTTGTTTGTATGTCTCTTCATGTCTTTTGCCCATTTTCTAATTGGACCATTTACGTTTTTGGTTTATCTATTTGTTTCCTGTTAAGTTTTTGAGAGTTCTTTATATATTCTACGTACTAGTCCTTTGTCAGATATATGGTTTGCAAATATTTTCTCCCCATCTGTATAGTCTGGTTTTTTATACACTTAATGGGGTGTTTCACAAAGGAAATGTTTTAAGTTTTAAGTCCAATTTATCAATTGTTTCCCTTTATGGACCATGCTTTTGGTGTCGGATCTAAGAATGCTTCGCCTATATTCTAAAGATTTTCTCCTATGCTTTTACTAAATGTTTTGCCATTTTGTATTTCACACCCAAGTCTGTGATCCATGTTGAGTTAATTTTTGTATGAGGTTTCAGACTTAGGTTGAAGTTCATTTTTTTGCCTGCATATATGCAATCATTTGTTGAAAAGGCTATCTTTCCTCCATTGAATTAATTTTGTACCTTTGTCAAAAATCCATTGGGCATACTTGTGTGGGTCTACTTCTGGGTTCTCTATTCTATTCCACTGATCTATATACTTACCTTCCACCATTACCACAAAGTCCTGACTACTGAAGCTATTGATACATAATAAATCTTGAAATCAGGTAAACTGTTTCCTCCTACTTTATGCTTCTTTTTAAAAATTGTTTTAGCGGCTGGGCGCGGTGGCTCACGCCTGTAATCCTACCTCTCTGGGAGGCCGAGGCGGGCGGATTGTTTGAGCTCAGGAGTTCAAAACCAGCCTGAGCAAGAGCGAGACCCCGTCTCTACTAAAATTAGAAAGAAATTAATTGGACAACTAAAAAATATATAGAAAAAATTAGCCGGGCATGGTGGCGCATGCCTGTAGTCCCAGCTACTCGGGAGGCTGAGGCAGGAGGATCGCTTGAGCCCAGGAGTTTGAGGTTGCTGTGAGCTAGGATGACGCCATGGCACTCTAGCCCGGGCAACACAGTGAGACTCTGTCTCAAAAAAAAAAAAAAATTGTTTTAGCTATTCTGGTGTCTTTGCCTTTACATATAAATTTTAGAATAATCTTGTCTATACCTACAAAAAATCTTGCTGGGATTTGATAGGAATTGTGGTAAACCTGTATAACAACCTGAGGAGAGCCGACATCTTTACCATATTGTCTTCCAATCCATGAACACAATATCTCTCCATTTATTTAAATCTTTGATGTCTTTCATTGTATTGTGTTTTTTTAAGTATACAAGTCCTATACATGTTTTGTTCGATTTAGAGCTAAGTAACTTTTTGAGCAATTATAAACAGCATTGTATTTTTAATTTGTATCCATGAACTCACTGCTAGAATATTGAAATATAATTGATTTTCGTATGTTTGTATCTTATATCCTGGAACATTGCTGAACTCACCTATTACCTCAAGAAGGTGTTTTGTAGATCCCTTGGGATTTTCTATGTAGACAATCATGTCACCTGCAAATAGAGACGATTTTAATATTTCCTTTCCAACCTGTGTGCCTTCTATGCCCTTTTCTTGCCTTATTGCACTGGCTAGAACATCTAGCACTATGTTGGATAAAAAATAGTGAAAACAAACATCCTTGCCTTGTTCCTGACATTCACCAGGAAACATTGAGCCTTTCATCATTAGGTATAATGTTAGCTATAGAATTTTTGTAAATGTTCTTTATCAAATCAGGGAAGCTCCCCTTTATTCCTGTTTTTAAGAGTTTTTATCATGAATGGGTATTGAATTTTGTCAAATACTTTGTCTACATTAAATGATATAATCATCTTCTGTAGCCTCTTAATATGGTGGATTACATTGATTTTTAAATACCAAGCCAGCTTTGCATCCCTGAAATAAATTCCCCTTGGTCATGGTGTATAATTCTTGTTATAGATTGCTGAATTCTGTTTGTTAATGTATTATTAAGCATTTTTGTTTCTATACTCATGTAAGATATTGGTCTGTAGTTCCCCTTTTTTGTAGTCTATCTGATTTTGATATTGGGGTTAACACTAGCTTAATAAAATGTGTTTCCTCCTCTTCTATTTTCTGGAAGAGATTGCGTGGATGGGTGTTACTCCTCTAAATGTTTGACGGACTGTTCCAGTGAAACCGTTTGGACCTAGACATTTCTTTTTTGGGGAGCTGTTAAATTACAAATTCAATTTCCTTAATAGTTACAGGGTTATTCAAATTATCTATTCCATATTGGGTGAGTTATGGTAGTTTTTGTTTTTTAAGGAATTGGTCCACTTCACTTACCTTATCAAGTTTATGTGTTTAGAGCTGTTTGTAGGAGTCCCTTATCTTTTGATATCTTAGGGTGTGTAGTGATAGCCCCTGTTCCATTCCTGATATTGGAAATTTGTGTCTTTTTCTTTCTTGCTCAGTCTCAGTAAGGAATTTGTCAATTTTACTGAAACTTCAAAGAACTGATCTTTGTTTCATTGATTGTCTCTATTTTCCTATTTTTAGTTTCATCGATCTGTGCTCTTATATTTATTATTTCCTTCCTTCTGTTTGAGTATATTTTGCTTTTCTTGTTCTAAGTTCTTAAAGTGGGAGCTTAGATTTTTGTTGTGAGACTTTTCTAACATATGCATTTATAAAGTGCTATGAAGTTTCCTTTCAGCACTTCTTTAGCTGTGTGTCACAAATTTTGATGTGTTGTATTACCATTTTCATTCAGTTCAGTGCATTTTAAAATTTCCCTTGAGACTTCCTCTTCAACCCATAGGTTATTTACTTATAAATAAGTAAATAGTGTATTGTTTAGTTTCCAAGCGTTGGAGATTATCCTGTTATTTTTCTGTTATGGATTTCTGATTTGATTCCATGTGGTCAGAAAATACACTCTGTATAATTTTAATTCTTTTAAATTTGTTGAAGTTTGCTTTATGGTCCAGGATATGGTCTATCTTTTTGGTTTGTTTTCTTTTTCTGTTGTTCAAATTAGGTAATTCTTATTGTTCTCTCCTCATTGATTTTTTTCCCCCTGCCCCTTCCATTCTGTTTTTGAGCCCATCCACTGCATTTTTTTTGTTATTATATTTTTCAGTTCTAAAATTTCCATTTGGTTTTTGCTTATATCTTCTATTTCTTCGTGGAGATGGTGCTTTTTTTTTTCTTTTCATTTGTTTCAATCATGTTTGCAGTTGGTTGGTGAAGCATTTTTATATAGCTGATTTAAAATCATTGTCAGGCCAGGTGTGGCAGCTCATCCCTGTCATCCGAGTACTTTGAGAGGCTGAGGCAGGGGGTGGGGAGGATCACTTAAGCCCAGGAGTTTGAGATCAGCCTGGGTGACATAGTGAGACCCCATCTCTACGAAAAAATTAAAAAATTAGCCAGGCGTAGTGGCACATACCTGTAAGTCCCAGCTGCTTGGGAGGCTGAGACAAGAGGATCACTTGAGCCTGGGAGTTTGACGTTGCAGTGAGCTAGGATGACACCGCTGAACTCTGTAGCCCGGGCAACAGAGCAAGACCCTGTCTCAAATAAATAAAATCATTGTCAGCTAATTCTAACATCTCTGTCATCTCTGTGTTAGCATCTGTTGATTGTCTTGTTTCACTCAGTTTGAGATCTTTCTGGTTCTTCGTATGGGCAATTTTCAATCCAAACCTTGACATCTGTGGTATTATGAGACACTGGATCTCATTTAAATCTTCCGTTTTAGCTGGTGCTACCTGACACTACTCTGGTGCGGGGATGGAGGGAGGGGGCCACCTCATTACTGCCAGCTGGGGGTGCAAGTTCCCCTATCAGCCTCCGTGGACACCTGATAGGCAGAGGGGGGACTTCTCTTACTGCTGGGTGGACATGAGAGCTCTGGCTCCCCACCCGCCTCTGCTGATACCTGCCTGGCTGGGGAAGGGAGTGGTAGAAGTGCCTTATTAGTGTTCCCCGTGTGTCTTCCTCTGACACCATGGCAAAATGTCCTCAGCAGTGGTGACAGTCCTGGCTCACCATGATGCCTCCTCTGCCACCACCCTAGAGGGAAGAGAGGAAACATATCATTATTGTGGGGTGTGGGTGGAAATCCAGCCTGCCCATGTGGTCTCCACCTACTCCGTGTGGAGAGGGCCTCATGAGCACCCGCTGGGAATGAAAGTCCCTGCTCACTACTCAGCCTTCTCTGACATCACCTCATGGTAATGAGAGCATCCATGAGAAAATGCAGGATGCCTGCCTGGCTCAGGCCCCGGCATATGCTTGGGCCAATAGGATACAACAGAAATGACTGTTGTGCCAGTTCTAGGGCTTGGCCTCAAGGGGACTTGAACAGTTCCACTCACTCCCCTGGAACCCTGAAGCTGCCCTGTGAACAAGCCCAGGCATGTTTACCAAAAGATGGGAAACGTCAACGCTGACAGGTGAGTGAGGCCACCCTACACCAGCCAGCTCCCACTACCCACTGCCAGACCATCAACACGAGCAAGCCCAGCGAGACCAGCTGAGCCTCATCCAGATAGGCCCTCCCAGCTGACTTCAAACTTGTGACAAAATAATAAATGCTTATTGTTTTAAACCACTGAGTTTGTTATACAGCAAGAGCTAACTAATACAAACTCAAAAGACATTACAAAAGGTATTCTACTTGGACCCGGTAATTCCACACCCAGAAATTTATCCTAAAGCAGCAGTCATGATCACATACACAAATACAGTCAATTCTCATTATCTGTGGTAGATTTATACTTTACATACTTTATAAAGTCACCATGAACACTGAATTAGCAAATACTGAATCATTACTCCTAAGGGAAATATATGGTTAGGTTCCTGCAAGCTTTTGGTCACAACATTTATATCAACCAATTAATATACAATCTTGTTTTATCTGTGTTTCTGCTTAAAGACACCTTATTTTATATATATAGGTGTTTTTTACATTTTTTTAATTTATAATTTTTAAGTTAAAAATATTTTTAAAACAAATATAATAGTCACTGGGCTAATTTTTTCTATTTTTTAGTAGAGACGGGGGTCTTACTCTTGCTCAGGCTGGTCTCGAACTCCTGACCTCAAGCCAATCCTCCTGCCTCGGCCTCCCACAGTGCTAGGATTATATATCGTTGATTTATATGATTCATTAACATTGAACTCACAGCCAATACCATGACGACTCATGTTTGAATGAAGCTTATCTCATCCATGTATTTTCCCCCTAAGGCACATCGCAGCCTTCTTGTGCTTAGGAACATTAATTACCCAGTACTTTAGCACTACATTTGGGGGCCATTTGAAACAGTGAAATCAAGCCAAAAAAGCAAACAAATGCTAAAAATGTGGCACCAAACATACTGTGAAAAGTTATGTTCTAGTCTGAATGTTCACGTCCCCCTAAAATTGATACATTGAAATCCTAAGCCCCAGGTGATGGTATTAGGAGTTGGGGGCTTTCAGAGATAATTAGGTCACTGAGGGAGAGCCCTCCTGAATGGGATTAGTGCCTTTATAAAAGGGACCCAAGAGAGAACCCCTGTCCCCTTGCACCGTTGAGGACACAATGAGAAGTCACCATCTATGAACCAGGCAATGGGCCCCCACCAGACATTAAGTCTGTCTTGATCTTGGACTTCCTCACCACTAGAACTGTGAGAAATACATTTCTGTTGTTTACAAACTACCCAGTTTATGGCATTTGTTACAGCAGCCCCAAAGGATTAAGACAGGACACTTGTTTACAGCACAAGAATGGAAACAAAAAGGCAGAACGTTGCCTTGTTCGACCTCAGCTGGGAATGCACACATTGGGTGACTCAAATCTTTCCCCACTCTGCACATACACATGTCCACAAATGACTACAAAGTCACCCTGAGTATTGCTTTTGGGGTTACAAATAAATTTTGGCGACTGTGAATTCACACATATGGAGTCCAGGAATAATGAGGAGGTATATGTATAAGGACACATGTCACATCACCGTTCGTTATGGAGACGATCCTTGACATCCAACAGGAAGAGACGGGTAAGTACGTTCCAGTGCAGCAATTGGAAAGAATGCTATAAATGCAATAAATAAGGGACACCATCAGACTGAGGCTGGGCGTTAGTTAGGGAGCATGAACAACAGCTAAAAATGTCTGTACCTCATCTTGAAGGCAAAAATGACTTTCTAGTACCCAACCTCTGCCCTCCTCCTCCATGAGATCTGCGGTCTCTGATCTCTACGTGGCCAGAGGACACCTGCAAAGAACTGCAGTTCGACAGGAACCACGCAGTGTGGCCTCAGCTTGCTCTCTTTGTGAAGCCTGACTACTCCCAGGCCACCGGAAGCCACAGAAGGTTCTTAAGTAGGAAAAATAAAAGAATTTTATGGAAGAACATTTGTGACTTAATGATATGTAAAGATGTTCCAGATGTGCTGTTAGATGAAAAAGGTAGGTCAGAAAACAGCATGTTCCATTTTTATAAACCACACACACACACACACACACACACACACACACAAACACATATGCGTGCAGAGTAATAGAAATTATCTGTGAGCTAGGATTTAGAATTACGGGTGTATTAGTCAGGGTTCTCCAGTGAAACAAAACCAACAGGAGATAGATAGAAAGAGATTTGTTATAAAGTTTTGGCTTGTGCAAATATGGAAGCTGAGAAGTCCCACAATCTGCCCCCTGAGAGCTGGAGACTCAAGAAGTCCAGTGGTGTGGTCCAAAGTCCAGATGGCTGATGGTGGAGATTCCAGTTTGAGAATGACAGCCTAAGTCCCAGGAGCGCCAAAGACAGAAGACTGTCCCAACTCAAACAGGCAGAGGGAGAGTGAATCTAAACTTCCTCAGCCTTTGCAAAAAAATTAAAAACAAATTTTTTTTGTATTTAGTTGTTTTTTTTG
>NW_012151419.1:832608-833597 GCF_000956105.1 Propithecus coquereli
CTAACAGAAATAGCTACCGTATATTGTGGGGTCTCGCTCAGACATATGGAGCCCATTAAGTCTTCCTGGGCTAGGAGCTTTATAGGAAAGATCTCATTTAATCTTCACAGCAATCCTAGAACATAGGCCCTATTATCGTGCCCATTTTACAGAAGAGGAACCTGAGGCCTCCAGAGCAGAAGGAACTTGAGATTATATAGCTACATCTTGCAGAATGAGGAACCACATGGTGTTTCTGACTTAAGAGCCTGCACTCTCCCCTTCCCCACACCCACATTGCTGAGTTATCGCTATATTGTGGTTTTTATTTTATCATGGAAATTTTCAGGTATAAACAAAAAGTAGAGAAACCAAGTGAACAAGCCCTCATGATCCCACCACCCAGCCTCAGGGCTGTAGGCAGAACCCCAAGGACAACAACTCCACTGCAGAGTCAAGAATCCCTGAACTCACCAACATAAATGACACCAGCTCCTCTGGACCCTTGGGGACACACAAGCTCCTCCTTCAGGTCGTTGGGAATTTGTTCCCTTTTCCTTCACAGGTTTTGGTCATATCCCCTAGCAGCTGTCGTCTTGCCCAGAAGAAGAATGAGATACAAGATCATCTGTTTTCTCCCCACGTGAAGTGTCACCTCCTTTTTTGAGAGGTGAGACAATGGTTTTTTTCCCAAAGGAAAGCTGAGATGGGATAACATCCATAAGGAAACACAGACATTCTTGCCACCAAAATTGTTAGTAACAGGAAGGAACTAGTATTTGCAGCCTGGGACCCAAAGCAGCTCCCCCTGCCCCCTGCCCCCTGCCCGTGTCTGCATGCGTGCATAAATTCTTCTTGGAATTGGTGGGAATTTCTTTTATGCAAACAAATGCCCTCTGGTTTGTGCTTTGTGTGAAGTTTCACTGTGCAAGTTTGTGACAAGCAAAAGTGTCAGGTGGCTTTTTTTCAAATGAAGCCAGGCCTTCATGGTGGGATGTGAGAAACCGGGC
>NW_012151419.1:834367-837348 GCF_000956105.1 Propithecus coquereli
TCTTGCTCAGGCTGGTCTCGAACTCCTGAGCTCAAACAATCCGCCCACCTCGGCCTCCCAGAGTGAGCTGACTCTCTCTTGCTGCACCTCCATCCCAGCCACCAAGGGAAGCAGCTCAGGCTGTCCTGCTGGAGGATGTGAGTCCCATGGCCCAGTCACACCCTGTCACCCCGGCCAGCAGGTGCCAAAACAGACATATCAGGGAGGCCTCCTTAGACCACCAGCCATGAGCTGACCTTCCAGCTGACACAGATGCAAACCCACAGCCAAGCCAGCCCCCCAAATGGTGAGCTAAGTAAATACTGTTGTTTTATGCCACAAACACCTTGGGATAGTTTGCTACACAGCAATAGATAACTGATATGAAGACCTTTATCCTCCCACTTTACAGATGGGGAAACTGAGGGTCAAAGAGGCTTGCCCAAGGCCACAGAGCCAAACTCAGTGTCTCTCCCTACACCATGCAATGAGGTCCCCTCTGCCATCTCCAGCCCCCTGGAGCAGGGCCGAGCATGCATTAGACAGCTCACAGCGTGAGGGCTGTGCTCACCCCCTCAGCTCAGTGGCCTGCTGGGAGACCCGGACGTGACCTTGGCCTCATTAGCCCACCAGACCTGTAATCAGCTGCTCAGAAGCTGCATAGAGACCGACCCAGCCTGGTGCATGGAGTGGAGACGCACACTGAGAGCCAGAGGATACAGCCCCCCAGAGACCACACCACTCACTGGGGGACCTTCAGGGCCCATCAGCCTCCACCCATTCCTGGCCATCTGCTCTGCCCACTTGATGGCCGGCAAGGGCGACCACAGATGTATGATGTTTCTAAAATAGGTGTGAATGAAAAAACACTTTCCCTGGGCAAGACAGAATAAGAACAGCAAAAAGCACCCAGCACACCCTACGCTGCAGACACTCATTCGCCACTGTAATGCGTCGTCTGACTTTATGCCCCCAAAACCCCATCATGTGGGTATACAGCCGCAGGGTTAAAGGTTAAGAGCGCTAGCTGAGGACTCAGACTGCCTGGGTTTAGAGCCCGGCTTGGACATTTCCTAGTGAGCGATCTGACTTCCCTGTGCCACACCTTCCTCATCTGCAAAACAGGGTGGTGACAATAGCCCCTGCTCCACGGGGCTGTTGTGAAGACCAAGGGAGTTAACGAATGTGAAGTACTGAAAACAAGATCTGGCACATAGCGGGCGCTCAATGCAGGCTGGCTGTCGTCATCAACTCTATTTTACGGATGAGGACGCTGAGGCTCAAAGAGGTGACTCCATTGATTAATTTTGCTTAGCTAAGTCAGTGGTGGAGCCGAATTTGGGACCCTGGGTCTGAAAGACCCTTAATCACAACCCCATCGCTCCTGGAAGTTCCAGGAGTATCTGTCCCCCACCCAGGGCCCTGCCTTGTGGGCCAGAGTTCCTGCCCCGAAGTCAAGTAAGGACTTGCTCCCTAAGGGCCTAGCACCAAAGGGTGCAGGCTGACTTCTCAGAAATCACACCCAGGGCTCAAAACCTACATAAAGACCTTTGCTACAGTGTTTATCACACTGTGTTGCTTTTCTGATCATCTTCCCTGCTAACAGAAATAGCTACCGTATATTGTGGGGTCTCCTGTGTGCTGACCATACAATGCCCCATTCAATCTGAACAGCTACCCAATAAGGTACATCGATTAGACCTATTCTACAGATCAAGAAACTGAGGTTCAGAGTGGTGAAGCCATGTGATACACAGCACGCAGCTGGCATTCAAATCTGGGTATGTCTAATTTTGTCACGTGAGCCCATGCGAGGCACCCGGGACATTTTACTACTAACAATAATAAACTCAGCAATTGTTAAACACGTGCTACGCTCTAAGCCCGGTACTAAGTGTTTCGTGTGCGTATCTCACTTATTCCTCAAAATATTCCAAATAGATAGAAACTGTTATTATCCTGTCCTTTTAGACGAGGACACTAAGGCTCAGAGAGGTCCAGAAACCCAATCAGAGGCACACAGGTTGTAGGCGGTATAGCTGGGATTTGAACCTAGTTCAAACTACAACATCTGTGGACTTTTTACTCCAATTACTGCCTCTGTGAACAACCACAAGCATAAGGACCGCTGTGACTTCCATTCCTTTGAATTTTCCCAAAGCCCGGCAGTGTCTAGGATGTTATGTAAATGTTTGCTGAACATATTAATGATTACATGAATGGAGGCCTAGACACATCTCCAAGTGCACGGGCAGGTTCCTGGGTGTGTATGTCACATGGGGAATGTTTTGGGCATGTGAGCCGTAGAAATGAACATTGACTTCCTCACCATAACCCTTATTTTGTTTGCAGGGCCCCTGACGAAGTATTCTTTCATAGGCCAGATGTTTTTGCTTACACTCCTGAGAAAGCTTTTGAGAGTCCAGAGAAAGGAACAATTACAACAGGCTGGGCTTTCTCTGCTGCCTGGCTTGGGCTATTAGATGGTTTAGCTGGGCACAAGTAACAAGCTGTGAACATCCCATCCTGGAAGTGCTCACAGCCACAAATCAAAAACCAATCTTCCTGTGGGAACAGCATGGAAAGGGCTGTTGGTCACACGTGGGGCTTTGCGAACACACCCCGTGTCTCCGGAGCCGACAGGAGCTCCTACCAGGAGATCAGCTTAGATCATGCAAGCCAATTCCACGTCAGAATAAGAACTGACAATCTGGGGATATGAAAAGGGAAGAAAAATGGCATTCTAGATCATGCATCTTAAGAACGCTGGCTTTTCTCTAATCATCAGGGAAATGCAAATCAAAACCACAATGAGATATCACTTATCTCCAGTGAGACTGGCCTTTATCAAAAAGTCACAAAACAATAAATGTTGGCGTGGATGCAGAGAGATAGGAACACTCATACACTGCTAGTGGGACTGCAAACTAGCGCAACCTCTGTGGAAAGCAATATGGAGATACCTTAAAGAGATACAAGTAGAGCTTCCATTTGATCCAGCA
>NW_012151419.1:839673-843113 GCF_000956105.1 Propithecus coquereli
GCATGGATATTAGCAGGTATGGGTTGTTGGAGGTCATCTTGGAGGTATGTCGCTAATTCTGAGAATCTGGCTTACAGAAAGACAACAGGTGCTACAAATGTTTTAGGCACAAAGCTGATTGATAATTACAGTTTTATTTATAATAGTGAGAACTTGGAAACCACTTACATATTCATCTTTATGAGACTGGCTGAGTTAACTCCTGCACAGCTGCACAATGGAATCATGGTTATAAACGTGCAGATGCCCAGAGAAAGGACAGGGACAGACATCAGCACACTTTGGGCAATGGTTATTTTGGTGGATGGGCATGCAATTGAGTAGTACGAGTAGCAAACTGAGCCTCAGAGAACTCCAGTGTGGGACCAAGTGAAGGAAGGAAAGAAATAGGTTCTTATTTATAAATCTATCCTGCCAGGGTTGCTTTCTCCTTAACCTCCCAGAAAACTGAAGCTGAGCATTTTGGCTTCTGAATACCACGTGGCTAAAACACCTCTTTAACCAGGCTGTGTCTTTGCAAACCAGAGGCTTTGCAGCCACCTTTGGGGTCTGATTCCAAGCAGGAGACTGACCCGCTGGATGACTGGGATCAGCTCTCATACACCTGTCTAATTCCCTCTGTCGCCTACACCGATTAGGACACTGAGCACCCAGGGCAGGGAAAGGCCATAGGATACTCCTTCTCCAGCAGATTATAAACAGACATTCATCCCCTGCCCCCTTCACCATCCCTAGTTCAGTGGCAAATGACCAGCCATTTTCTTGACCCCAACACATTCATTACCCAAGGATAGAAGAGAAAACGAGACCATTTCTGGAAGAAATCTATGGGCCGCATCTGTCCCTATGTCCCTAAGGCTCCTGGGCCTCAAAAAGCTTTTTGTGGATGAAAATACACATTTCTCCCAGCCAGACTGCCGCAGTCCCTGCAGACCCAATGGCGTCCTTTCCTGGGGCCTGGGACAGTTACAGCCCTATGGGAGAAGAGGCTGATCAGGGGAGAGAGCTGGATGCTAACTTACCCCCAACATCAGTAAGTCAGATGTGACAGAGAAAAAGAACAAGCCTTTCTGCTCTAATTTATCACCAGTAAAGCAGTTTGACAGACAGGCACAGGCTTTGGGGACAGACTCTGTTTTGACTTCCATCTCTGCCAAAGATGTGCTGTGCGGCCTTAGGCAAGTCACTTCACCTCTCTGTGTCTCCATTTATTCACTCTAAAAAGGAGGAAAATAATAGGGCCTCCCTCTCCTGGTTGCCGTTAATGACGTAACATTTAAACGCTCAGCAAAGTAAATGGCATAATAAACAGTTGCCACAATTATATTATTATGTTATTATACTATTGCAGATTCACAATTCATCCTGTTGGGGAGTGAGGCGAGGGCAGGATGCGCGTGTTGGAAATCCGGAAATACGAGCAGTCCCGGGAGCAGCATCTCTTGTTCATTCTCTCCGGCTAAATTATTCCCACTTGGGAATTTCTTTCTGGTTCGTTTATCCAGAAAGGAGGGAGAACACGGGGCACGCACACTGGAGCAGAGCCCAGGGAGCCAGAATCAAGGCCAGACCCTGCTGGCTTCGACTGAGCCTCTGCGCACAGTAGGCAAAGGTGCCCAGCGTGACCGTGGGGAAACTGCTGAACCACTCTGGGCCCCCGTTTCCCCATCTCTGACATAGGGATAAGTAAGACGAATCTCCCGCCCTGGGAGGCCGAGAAGAACAGCTGTAAGAGCTGCTGTGCGCTCTCAAACACATCACAAACACCACTTACTAACTGCTCTTTCCTTTAGGCAACAGCACCCCCCAACCCCTCCAAACACGCATTTTCTGTTAACCTGTGAACAGGCTCAAATTATTCCCAACTCAAGGGGGAAAATTCCCTCCCTCTGTCCCCTAATCCTGCATCTCCGTTCAGTAACATTATTTTTTTTTTTTAAGACAAGTTCTCACTCTGTCGCCAGGCTAGAGTGCAGTGGCGTCATTATAGACCACTGTAGCCTCGAACTCCTGGGCTCAAGCCATCCTCCTGTCTCAGCCTCTGGAGTAGCTGGGACCATGTACAGGCGGGTGCCACCAGACCTGGCTAATTTTTCTATTTTTTTTTTTAGAGATGGGGTCTTGCTATGTTGCCCAGGCTGGTCTCAAACTCCTGGCCTCCAGTGATCCTCCTGCCTCAGCCTCCCAAAGTGCTCAGATTACAGGTATGAGCCACTGTGCCCAGCCTTCAGTAACAGTCTTAATCCCTTCACAGACAAACTTTCCAAGAGTTGTAGCCACTCGCTGCCCCCTCTTCTTCACTTCTGGTTTGGCTTTTTCTCCCTTCCCACCCTGAATCTCTTCTGTCCAAGGTCACCACCAACCTCCTAGGGCTGGATCCAGGGCCTCCTGGTCCTCGTTTACAGACCTGCCTGGTGACCCTGACGCTTAGAGCCCTGCGCTCTCCCGCCTTCACTCCTTCACCTTCTGGCCACCTCTCACATGTCCATGTCCCCAGGGCCCTCCCCCTCCCTTGTCCCTTGCATCTGCCTCCTCTCCCGGGAGGGCCCATCCATTCCCAACTCTCTGCCTGGCCCATACCTCCAGGCCCGAATGGCCAATGGCCTCCCAGACATCTCCACATGGCCCTTCGTTCAACAGGCACCTCAGATGGGAGATCATCCCTGTCCCCAACAAGCCACCTCCCTCCCAGGTTCCCATCTCAGGAAACACCCCACACCCCTCCATCCACTCGGCCGCCCAAGCCAGAGCCAAGGTACCACCCTAGCCCCTTTCCGTCACCACGGCCCACCAGTTTAGCCTTCCGAAGCACTCTTGCCAGCACCCTCTCACCTCCATCCCACCGTCTCACTCTGACACAGGCCATCTAGCCAACCAGTGGTCTTTTACTGAGCACCTACTATGTTCCAGGGACCATGCTAGGCACTGGCCGCTAGCCTCTCTCACTGAATGGCTGGAGCCCGTCCTCACGGGTCTCCTCCTCTGAAAAACACTTTCCACCCAGAACCCTGACTGATCTCTAGCACAACTCCGTCTACAGAACCTTCTGTGATGATGGGAATGTTCCCTATCTGTGCTGCCCAATGGGGGAGCCACAGGTAACTACTGAGCACTTGAAATATGGCACATGTGACTGAGAAACTGAATTTTTAATTTAGTTTTATTTAAATTTATTTAAATTGACCAAATGGCTAGTGGCTACCCTACTGGATAGTGCAGCTCTAGAGGGAAAAGCTGACCACATCCCTTCAGAGTTAGTAACCCCTCATGGCTCCCCAATGCGCTTAGGATCAAGTCCAGACTCCTGACAGTGACCTACAAGGCCCTGCATGGCCTGTGTCCCTCTCCTCGCCACCTGGCTTTCTACTTGTCACACCGGCCGTGTGGAGTTCGTCGAGGCCAGAGCGCTCACCTCCACCTCAGGGCCTTTGCACCAGCTC
>NW_012151419.1:844029-858728 GCF_000956105.1 Propithecus coquereli
CTTGAGTTTTAAGGGTGAAAAATCAAAGTCCAATCCCTGAAGGCAGAGATAAGGAAACTGAGGGTCAGAGTGGGCCAGGAGTTTGCCAGAAGTCACAGGGCAAGTAGGGGCCAATACTGAGAATGCAGGTCCGCGGCTGTCCCCCCCGCGGGATAACTATGCCCCAAACCTGTGTGTGCAATGAAGGGAGGTAGTCCCCCAAAGGCGCTCACCTTTTCGAGTGGGAGATTCTGCCTTTTCATCCGACCTTCGGACTGGCCTGTCCTCCCCCGGGGTATCCGAAGCGCAGACGTCTCCCGGTGTCCCCTGGGGGGCGCACAGGAGCCGGTGCACCTGGGGCCCGGCAGGCGCGTAGGGCCGGCAGCAGGGACCCTGGAAGCCGGAGGGCTCCAGGAGGTGCCCGCGGCGCGCGATCTCCTCCAGACGGTACACGACCGGCCGGGCGAGGGGACCCCGGAGTCCCGCGGAGGAGGCCGGGTGGGCGTCTGCATCCGGCTGGCGGCGCCGCGCGGAGGCCTGCGGATGGGGGAGCGCCCTCGTGGGCGCGACCGCGGAAGCCACCTCCACGCCCATTTGCCACCCCCAGGAGGCTTCTGAGACCTGGGTGGTGGGGTGAAAGGGACAGGGCTCTCCGTTCTTTGGAAGCTTCTAATGACATCCCAAGCTCGGAAGCTGCTGGCATTGCGTCCACCTCTCTCCTGTAGCCCCGGGGGTGGGGGAGGCCAACTGAACCCCCAAACCACAGAACTCACTATGCGCCCTGGGACACTGTCTTGTACTTCATTCACCAGGCAGATCTGGGGCTGGGGTCAACTGCCTCCCCCTCCCCTTGTGTGCTTGGGCAACAGACCAACTCTCTGGGCCTCAGTTTCCTCATCAGTAAAATGGGATGATGATGATAATACCATTTTAATAATGTTCTCGTGACTTAATGAAAAAAACGAGTAAAATCCTTGGCACCCAGGGGGCCCTCAGCAAAGGGGCTGTTTCTGCTGAAGCTCATCTACCCCTACCCACACCACCCCTCAGGGGTCCCAGGGGAGACCCCTGCCAGTTCTACCCAGAAGCCCAGCCCTGCTGGCTGTTTGGGGGTTGAGCAGGGAGAACAGCTAAGGTTGCAGCTGGGACCAGCAAGATACAGGCTCTGTGACCTTAGACTCACTGCCCCTCTCTGGGCCTCAGTTTCCCCATCTGTGGAAGACAGGTGCCATCCTACAACTCCGAGGGGTAGCAATGACCAGTACATTTATGGAGCACTTACTGTATGCTGCAAGCTTCACCCGTTTCCCAACAACCCTTTGGGGCCACCAGCATTTTCAACAGCCCCACCGTATAGGAAGTGAGGCTCAGAGAGGTGGGGGGACATGTCCATAGTCACACAGCTACAAGCAGTGCTGGTAAGCTTGAATCCCGCTCTCCTGTTTGAGTAGCTTGGTCCGCTTGGGGCACGGGGCTAACTTTAGAGGGGCTTCCACTCCCCCAGCCCTCCCCCCTCCTTGCCACCCTCCATAGGGGGACACTTCCCTGGAGGAGCAGCTGCCGCTGGCCTCCACCAAGCTCAACACAGAGGCCACGACAGGAAGTGAGACGGAAAAGCACGGGGGGAGTCGGCCTGGGTGGGGAGGGTGTTCTGGGAGCCTGCGCCGGCTCCCTGGGCCTGCGGCCAAACAGCCACAGAAATGGAGATTCAGTTCCTCCGGCAATCTGCGTCCCTACTGTGCGCCTAACACTGAGAGGGGACTCGGGGTTGGGTAGAAAAAGTGGGGCACATTTCTGCCTTCCAAGAGCTCCCCCTAAATCACAGAAGCTCATGTTTATGGGGGACTTTATGGGGGTCTTAGGATGCAGACTATATTTCTTCATTCTCACAACTGAGTGTTCGGTGCCGTTGTTATCCCAAGTGAAGTATCTGGAAAACAAGGTCCAGAGAGGGAAGTGATTTATCCAAGGTCACACAGCTAGTCAGTGTTGGGGCTGAGATTTGAACCCTGACTGACTGACTTCAGAGACAGAATGGTCTCTCATGGTGCTGTTCTGTGAGTACCTATTATGTGTCAGTCATTGCAGGTTCTTCCCAACACTCCCACAGACTGAACCCTTATTCTATAGAGAGGGAAATAAAGGTTCAGAGAGATTAGGTAACTGGGCCAAGGCTACACAGCCAGGAAGCGGAGGAGCAAAAGATTAAAACGCAAACCTCTCATGACCCAAGAGGGGAAAAGGGATCGGTCCTATCGTTCGTTCATTCACTTACTGGTGTATTCTATGTTTAGTCATTCAACAGGTATTTATGGAGCACCTGCTATGCCAGGCACAGGGTGGACACAATAAACCTGCCCCAGCCGCTGCCCTCAGGGGCTCAGGGTCCTCGGCAGGTCCCTGGGGTGCTCAGATGATGTAATAGCCATCTCCTTGGAGTTTAGAGGAGGGGCTGTCAGGGATGGCTTCCTGAAGAGGTGCTTCTGGAATTCTGCCTTTCTGGCTGGGCCATCCGGGTAAGTCTTTGCATCTGAAAACTAGGGATCACAAAGCCCACCTTGTCCAGTGTGGCTCAGGAAATGTCATCCGTGATTACTGTTGCCGTCCCAGCGAGCCCCCACAGCAGGAAGTCCATGCTTTGGGAGAGGGCAGTGGGACCCTCTGAGCCCAGGGACACGGGGCAGACCAGTGAAAAGAATCCCCAAAGGCCTCAGACAGGGTGTCGCCTCAGTGAGTCTAGGGCCAGAACTGTGACCTCAGCCAGGCCCCTGGGGCCTCCAGCAGGAATGAGGTCAGTGCTGTGGCCTGAGAGAGGAAGGTTGCCCTGGAGGTATTCGAGAACTAAGCAGTGAAGGGAGCAGGGAGCGGGCAGAGTCTGAGCTTAGAGCTTTAGTGTTGGTATAACCCAAGTGCCATCTGGGTAGGACACTCACGATGTGACCTTAGGCAGGTGATGTCACCTCTGTAAGCTGTACTTCCTCTTTTAGACAATGTGTTACTAAATACCTGCATCCCCAGCTTGTCTTATGAGATCAGATAATTTCGACAATTATTTATTTAGGAGACGCATGTATAGCACTTAACCACGGGCCGGGGCTGTTCTAAGCACGTTACACGTGTGTATTGTTAATGAGACGTTAAGTGGCACGGGCTGCGGGCTCCCGCCACGGAAGCATAGCTATTGTCACTCCTCTGCATTATGTAATTTTGTTACAGTGACTGTGTTTTGCTTTCTGATCAGGAAAAACAGCAGCAATAACCACCACCAGGAAAGCGAATTCCATGTTGGGAGCAGGATGGGGCCCTGGGCAGTTCTGGCCGCCTGTCTGGGACAAGGACGAGAATTCAGGAGGGTCCAGTGGTGCCAGGGCTGTGCATTTGGGATCTCCTCTCCGGACCTCCAGGAAAAAAAATGGGAATTAAGAACTCTTCCTTACGGGAAACCTGCTTGTCCTGGAAGTCCAACTTGCCTCACGTGTGTGTGTCTGTACATGCACACGCGTGTGCAGGGGGTGCTCGGGAGGCTTCCCAGGTCATCGTCCGGCTCCAGGCCTTCCTCAGTCTTGCACCCGCCCCAGCCCAGCCTCTGGTGCCCAGCCCGTCCAGGCCTGCTGCCAGCCGCCAGCCCCAGCTGTCTGTTGTGGCAGATGTTTTTGGCTGAGCCATGGCAACGCCAGAACAGGATGTACCTCGGGATCACAGCAGGGACAAGCCCACGCTCACAGGCCGCCCATGCCGTTCCCCTCCCCAAAGGCTTGTTGGGGAAAAGAGCTCAGGCCCAGGTTGGGGACAAATGGTGTTTGTGTCTGGAGAGAGGCAGACCCGGTGTCCTGGTGGGGTCAGTGGCAGGGGAGTGGGGGGACGCATGTGCAAATCCCAGCTGAGGGCCTCCTCCAATGAGCTTGCATTTGCAGCCCTCTTCCCTCCAGAAAGATGCTAAGGGAGCAGGGGCTGGTCCATGGGGGGCCGACCAGTGTCTTCCCCACGATTACGGGAACTACTCATTAAAGGATTACTTCGTGCTAAGACCTGCACTAAATACTTCATATAACAAATAATATCAAATTCAGGGGTATTTACTTTGTGCTAATTACAGAGTGCTAGACTTCATAACACCACTATGAGCTTATCCCTGTTTTTCAAATAAGGAAACTGAGGCACAGAGAGATTAAAATCACTTGTCCCAAGTCACTGAGCATGTAAGTTACAGAGCTGCGACTGGGACCCAGGGCTGTCTTACTCCAAAACCCTTGACGCTTCCAGGACCAGCTACATAATTTGCTGGGCCCAGTGTAAAATGAAAAGGCCATCTCTTGTTTAAGAATTATTAGGAATTTCAAGATGGTGGCAGCAGAGCATTGAAACCAAGGCCAAGGTCTTCGCAAACTTGGAGTCCCAGCCCTGGACACTGTGTTTCCACCATCAAGCCATGCAATACCACGGCCACCCCCAGACGCTCAGAGGGGTGGGCATAAGCAGCCCGGGAGCAGCTGACAGCCCAGGATAGTAAGCCCCTGCCTGGCGCCCCCGAGCCACAGCTATCTGAGAGTCCTCTGTTCCAGGGACCCATGCTATTCCATCAACGAGCGGGAAGAAAAGACCCTCCCCCCAGAATGCTATGCTGAGCTTCCTAGAACCATGAGCCTGGGAACTCAGATGGCAAATTTTAGCTCAGTACAAAAATATCCTTTGATTAAATCTTTATACTTTCCTTTTGTTATGTAAGTAACACAATCCTGTTGCAGAGATTTTGGAAAATAGATAAAAGGAGGAAAAAAATAAATAAACCTTGAATCCTAACCATCTAACCCCACTGCCATTAGCAGGTGGTATATTTTCTTTCTGTCTTTTGCAGAGGGGCCTTCGGTCCAGACCTCAAGGGCAGACTAGACTGACTGTTCTCTTTCCCCAGCACCTGGCACGTGGCAGGGCTCCAGGAACTGAGGAAAAATGTCGGAACGGACGGATGTTAAAAAGGGGCGTGGCCTAGATGACCTTTGCGATCGTTCTGGACTCTGGAAAACTCAGGATTCTTTGACTGACAGTGAATGCCTGGTGTTGACCCGGGCTTCAGTCCCAGGTGCCAGGCCCTTGCTGGGGTACCAGAGGTGACTGAGACATGGCCTCTGCCCCCAGAGGAACTTGTTTTGGGCAGTCATGGGTGTCCCCAAACTGTCCCAAGCCTTGTGAATGAAGCTGGGACTCATTTTCCTGGCATATTCCATTCACTCATTCTCTCATCAAACATCCGCTGAGCACCTACTAAGCTCCAAGCATCGCACGTCGTGCATCGGAGGCTATAATCTTTGGGGAGACGATGGTCGGGTAGAAAGCACAGGAAACTGGAGTCGGGCACTACAGGCCTCTTCCCCTTCCTGGCTGTGTGGTCCTGATCCAAGTTACCTAACCTCTCTGACCACCCCATCTCCTCACCTGTAAAAGTCCTATCTGCTGTGAGAGGATTAACTCCGTAACATACGTGAAACCCTTGCAACTAGTACATGCTCAGGATGTCGTCCTTCCATCTCTCTCCCCTCCCATCAACAACGGCCACCATTTATTTAGGATGCGGTGTGCCAGGCAGAAGGGGTTTTGCATATATTATCAGTTAATTCTCAAATTAATGGCCCCAAGAGGTAGGCAGCATTGTCCTCAACTCGTTTTGATATCCAGTTGCAAGAACCAGAGGGAGCCCCCCACCTCCAAGGCACCCGTCGTAGGAGAATGTGTCTTTTAGGGTCAGATGCTGGCGCATCCTCTCCCAGGCTGGAAGGCCGCTAACATAAATGCCGGCATTTTATCTGCCGAAACAGTTTACGACAAAAGGAATTTCAGGCTGCAACTGGACTCTTTACAAGTATACATACTTTGGGATGCACGAGCAGTTTCCCTTTAAAGGCAAAATATGGTGACTCCGGGTTTAGGGGAGGGGAACGTACCTTGTGTGGCCCCCGGTAGACTTCACCTGCAATAGCCTTCAGAGCAAAAAATGGGTCAGATTTCCCAGGGGCTGGAAGCTTCACCTCTGACTTCTCTGCTTCCTTGCTGACGCCCGGAGGGAGATGAAGATGCATCTTCCGCCTGCTGCTTTCTCTTCCTGGGGTCGGAGCTGCAGCTCTGGGAGGGGTTTCGGATGGGGAGGGAGCAGTAGCCATCTGGCCTCATTACTTTTCAGATGGAACTGTGGGCAAATTACTTACACTCCGCAGGCCTGTTTCTTCGTCTGTGAACTGAGAATAATGCCAACGGGGTCGTCTGGAGGATGCAGTGGGATTCCTCGTGTAAAGCGCGTGGAAGGCACGTGACAAGTACAGTCTGCACCCCAAGGACGGGTGAGTGCTGTTTTCTGGGCAGGGCTCACTTTGTGCACTGTTCGTGGACCTCTCTTTTAGAAGGGCCTTCCCTATGATGAAGCGAATCCTTTTGAAATTCTAAATCATCCTCATGCTCAGCCTGCTGGAGCTTCTTTCAAGCACCTGGCCCAGTGGGGCTTCCCCATTTGTGTAAACACACATGTGCACGTGGATCCTCCCGTGCACACCCCCTACCCCCTACTTACAGGTGTGATCTGGGATCACACCCAACCGTGGGATGGTTACTCAGAGGAGGCAATCAGGGCAAAAGCAGCTGGTCGTGGGAATATTCTCCCAGGGCCTGAATACGTTAAGTATCTGGTAAGTTTTGGGAACACCCATATTCTGTTAGGATGATGTGGGTGTTGTCTCCAGAAAGCATGTGTGGAATGTGATAGCAAGTGGCGAAGTGTGAGCCTACGCAATTGTATCACACTCTTATTTTGGTGGTTTCTAAACTTGGCCATCAGAATTCCCAGAGAATCTATCAGCAACATAGAGATTGCTGGGCCCCAGCCCCAGACTCTGATTCATGCATCTGTCGGTGTCTCCAGCCTTGCCAAGGAAGAGTGTGTCCTGAACTATAACACTGTGTTTCCACGTTTAAAACATCCTACGGACAGGGCTGCATCAGTGCTCGGTGACACTAACCATGAGAAGCGTGCCACTTTTGCATTGATTTCATACTCAACAAGCAGTTCCTAGCCAGACATTGGCTTCCCACATAGATTTATCTAGAAGGCCTGAGTGTGCTAATCAGCATAATCTGGTCTGCTTGACGGTCGTAATTCTTGTGGTAAAGTAATAAACGTGCATTCCGGTTTATTCATCAGTCTCTTGTGAGTCTAAGTTGACAGAGCAACTCCAGGTGAAGTGAACCAAGTACTTTCTGGATCTGCAGGCGCTGGAATTTAGTGGTCACAGCCTTGCGGCAGTTAGTGCTCACAAGTTATGTGTGCCCCGTACATCTCGCGGCCCCCTGGCCCTTGGGCTGGGGCCACGTGACCAGGTCTTGCTGCACGGCACCCAGACGAAGGCGGATGAGAGTGAACGTGAGTTCTCCCTGCTTTCTCCCCTCGCTGCGCAGCTAGAGGCAAAGAACTCCAAGGTGGCAGAATTTTAAGACGAAAGCATCCCTGCTTCCTGAGTCACCAAGGGAGGAGGGCCACCAAAAGCTGCCTGGTACGCAGCGGATTATGATATGAACACGAGATAAGCCTGTGCTGTGTGCAGTGACTGAGATTTCCTGGGATCCCTGCCTTGGTGATCAGCGATACTAGTCTCCACGGGCCTCCGCCACCAGCTGTAGTGGGAGAAGCTTAGATGGTCTCTAGAGCACACCCTGGCTTTACGGTTCCTACTTGTCGGGGAAGAGAACCCACCCAAAGTCCACATCCCATTCTGGTGGGTAACGTTCTTTTGGTCCACAAAGGACCACGCACAAATGGGCCTGCTCTTGCTTACTGACAAAATCAGGAGGAAAAAAAACCAGTCCTGAGAGGAGCTAATATTTCTTCCTTTGGCTGTTTCTTTGGCCTAACCTGTCCACATTCCCTAGCATAGAGCTTAGTACACAGTAGGTGCTCAGTAAAGACTGACATGATAATCGTGACGACGACGTAGTATCGGGCTGTCTCGGCAAGGGTTAAAGGGGCAGTTTCCTTTTGTACAAATTCATAGTCATCAGGCATTTATAAAGAAAAAGTTTATTTCCATCACAGGAAGCACACACACTATATACAATACACATCAACAGAAGTAAAAAAAAAAAAAAAAAGTGCATTATGCATCTTCTACTGCAAATTCACAGTACAAAAGATACTGCCTTTTAAATATATAATATAAAAAAAACAAGAAGAGAAACAATATAATAAAAAATCATTGATATCATAACGCAACACACGGGAACCCACCGGCAGCTTCTGAGAAACCAAAGAACAACTCGTCTCATGGAGCTCCTGGTTTTGGGGGGAGGAAGGAGGTTTGGTCTGTACCTACATTTTGTTGCAAAAGAGCTCAAGACATGAATGGAGAGGAAAAATAGGGTGGCCTAGGTGGTAATAAAATCTGTTAAACAAGAGTACAATTGTGTGGCTGGGGCAATGGGTGAGATGCGGGGCTCTGGGTCAGAGGTCACCCTGCCTGTGCCACCCCCCAGATGGCCAATAAACCAAATTATATTTTTCATCAGCTCCTATGGGATACAGCGCCAACGCCTGCCTTGCCTGCAGGAACTACCAGTGCTGTTTTTTCTTTCTTTTTTTTTTTTGCGTGGGAGTCTTCCGGTGAGGACCAGAAAACCTGCTAGACAAATTCTAAAAGAGCTGTCACACCAGTGCTGTTTCTAGCAAGGCTCCTTGGAACAGCTGTGAACACACAATGTAAAGCTGCATAGCAGAATAAACACAGATACGGGATAGGACAAGCTAAGGTCCTAGTGCCAGCGACTACCAACAAGACGCAGTATCCAATCACAAACGATGAGACGTCGACCTTTTGCATAAATACACAGTATTTGTAAACTATTATTAAGGCACTCAATTGTAAAACAATAATTACAGTGTAGGAAAGAGGGAGGAAGCAGCTACTATCTTGTCCTGCAGCAAGGCCCACAGAAAGGACAGCAGAGGACCAAATGGTGATCTGGTTATGGAGACGCCTGTTGGAGAGAGTGACAGAAGCCAGGGCCGCGGCACCGCGGCACCTACGGCAAAACAAGAACAAGGCGGTCTCTCCAGATCGGTCACAGGATTCGCTTCGGAGCTCGGGTGACACGGCGTGCGTGCGGACGAGAGAGAAACGACGCACGTGGGAATGTGGCTCAAATTCTACACACTCAGATACATACAGGCGGAGTGAACTCACACACATAGGCAGTCAATCGCAGAACGAGCAATAACAGAACGAGTGGCCGGGCATGGGGGTGAAATCAAGGGCCTTCATTTGGCCTCAGCAGGAACCTGGGGGGTGGGACCAGGACAAGTGAACCTGCACTGTGCTGTCCCGATGTCACCAGGTTTCTGATCTCCCTAGCTCTCTTGCCAGAGGTGAAGTGGGTGCCCTCACCAGGTGGTGTGTTTACGGGGAGCCCTGCTAAGCGGCCAGCCACCGAGCAGGGCTGGATGGAACGTATTCTGGCACCAAGAATGTCCAGCCGACGGAAAGCAATTCCCTCTTCAGATGCCTCAGGCAAGGTTCCTTACCATGATCTCTTGACCAAATGCTGCAGCATTTGTTCCCATGAGGGAGACATGGTCCCCAGGGGAGGAGCAGGCTGCATCGACCTTCCAGGACAGGCTGGCCCCCAGGCCTGAGCACAGAAATACAGGGTTGCACTGAAGGTCTATTCTACTCAGCCTCAGCTCCCTCCTGCCGCATGCTCTGGCCTTACACCAGGGGAAAGGGCTGCAGAACTGACTGGAATGCTCTTTAGCAGGAGGGAGCAGAACGGGCCTTGGACAGTGTGCTGTTTCTGTGCACCTGGGTGAGGCATCTGCATGCTTGAGCCGCAGGGTGCCACGGAGAAGGGCTTGCCACCCGGCAGTGAGCTGTCCAACAGCCCAGAGGTTGGCAGGAGTCCCTGCACTGACGGCAGGGAAGTAGACGGGGAATGCGGGGAGAAAGAAACCGTGTCCTCAGGGACTTCATGCAGCCAGGACCTTGCCAGAAGCCCCTGAAGTGGCTACAAGACAAAGCGATGGAGATCGGCACTGTCCAATTATGATCAGAAGGCAGCCTGGTTCTTCCTCTCTGTGACCCCCTTATACTTAGAAATCTCAAAGAGAAGACCTTCCTGTTACTGCAAGGTGAAGATGTAGAGAAGTTCCGTCTACATTTTGGCATGCCACACCAGTTAAGGTGAGGCGGAAGATGAAACGCAGTGGAATATATAGCGTATCAAGCTGATTTAGAAAATTTTCCTTTTCTTCCAAATCAACAAAGGCATCTGATGAAAATGACAATCACGAAAAAGTCAATGACTTGCACAGCACAAACCTCTGCCTGCCTCTTTCTTGTGCCACTTACGTTTGGAATTTTGTCCATTGGCTAAGATTACACACAAAGCATCGGCCAAGCTATGGGATATCTTACAGGACAAACTTTCTTTTCTGAGACCAGTATGAACTTGTCTTTGCCAAGGTGCCCCCAAGCCTGGCACAATGCTCTTGTCTTATTTGCATAATATTTTAAATAATAATTTGCCATAGGTTTACGTGCAGCTTATTTGGGACTCCAGGAAAAAATCTTCGACCTTTTTTTCCAGGCCAGAGTATTAACCACCAAATCAAGAATGCTTCACTTTGCTCTGATGATGGGGACAAACGCCCTGGTGCCCGTTTAGATGTCCATATACTAGCTGTCCTCCCGAAAATGAATGGATAAGTTTGCCAAAAGCCAAAACGACCCACTTGTATTTGAAATCTTCTCCCTGCCCCGACTCTTTAACTGGATAAGAAAAATTATGGCTTTCGAAATTAAAGTTTTCAAAAATATGTCACTCTCATACACAGACATGGTTAAAAAAACCAACATAAGCCTGTCATCACCACATTTAAGGGATTATTTTGACACAACTGATCTGTCCCATAAAATTTAATTTGGCAAAACATACTGAACTTGGTATTTTTTTTTTTTTTGAGCCCGTGCTCTTGTTGGCTGAGAGGGGGAAAAACCCACAGGGGTTTCAGAAAAAGTGGATAATCACCTTTTAAGGTGCTTTCAATTGACACTAATGGGAAACAAATTCCTAGAAGACAAAGTATGTTTAAAAAAGAAGAAGAAGAAGAAGAAGAATCATACCAGGGAGAAACAGTTTCAGGAGAAAGGGTTTTTGCAAAAGCTCTACCCTCTGGTTGAAATACGAACTTGCCTTGTTCCTGAAGACCCTGCCCGGGGCGCTTTCCAGAATGGCCTGCTTTTGGGAACCCCGTTCTGACCAATGGAAGATGGCAACTCACTTGCCCACTTTCAGAATGTGGCTGGCCTTGAAGGCTTTCCGGTTTCACTGAGCTAATCTGGCAGACCCAGCGGAGGGCAAGGCGGAACTGTGGAAAAGCTCCAGCCAACGGTGTCCCCCCGACAGTCCCCCATATAAACAACTATTCCATCCTGCACGAGAGACACAAGCTGGGCTGGGCTGGCAAGGCCTGGAGTCGGGAGGAGGGAAGAGCCAGGTGTCCAGGGGGCAGAGGTGGTCTTCAAATCTGCTGTTTCTTCTGCAGGGCCAAGGCCAGCCCCGTGTTGTCAAATATAACCAGGGCTCGGCAAACTTTCTCTGTGAAGGACCTGACAGTAAACTATCTTAGGCTTTGTGGGCCCTGTGGTTTCTGTCACATTATTTCATTTTTTTTTTTAACAACCCTGTAAAAATGCAAAAACCATTCTTAGCTCAGGGGGCCATACACAATAGATTGCTGATCCCTGAATTCAACCTTCCTGTCTTTCTACCGAGCTGCCGCTCTCTCTTCAAAATGCTTTCACATTCTGTCTTGCCAGTTGACACTAGATGAGTCCTCTGATTCAAGCCCAGAGCCCAGGCCCGAGCTCACCTGGTTCTGAAAGGGGCCACCCACAGAGGCGAGGCCAGACCACAGATCATCGGTGCTGGGAGGAAACAGGAAGCAGTATTCTTGCAGCAAGGGCCACTGTAAACGCCTGTGAAGCTTTTCAACAGCCCCACCCCTCTCCAAGAAGCTGCTGCTGAGTTACTCCTGGAGAGGGAACTGCTGAAATCTCCATCCTCTCCCCAGACAGGAACAGACAGGGCCAAACGAGCCGGAGTGTCCGGGCTCCCAGCAGGACAATCCGCGTTTCAGAACCACCGCTCCTGCCCGAGCGCTGTCAAAACCTAAAGGCAACCACATGCGTGCGCAGTGTGGCAGCAGGCGGGGCTCACGACGCCTGGTGGGCCCTTCCCCTCTGCTAGGGGTGCTTTCAACTTCAGCATTAGCAACAGCTGGGACCATCACGCTCGTCATATTTTCCCCACCTGACCCCTGCACTGGTCAAACACACGTCACTCAGCTGTAACAGTGGCACCGGGACAGAGTAAGCTCCCCCCACCGCACAGGATGCCTCCGTCCGGTGCCGTCGAGTTACAAGTCTTGACACATCTGGGGTCCCAACCAAAACACAGAACACAAGAAAATTCTCTCTCTTTTTTTTTTTTTTTTGGAAAAACCTTTTCTAACACAGCATTATTCCCTGGAACGAGCCTTGGTCATTCTTGTATTTTAAAAATAAAAAGCACAGCAAGAACAGAGAGGTAGGACTTATGTCGCCATCCACGAGTTTTCCGAGAGGGCCATGAATGAGCTAGAACGTCTACCGCAGCGATGCCACCATTGCTGCGACTTTTGTTCTGCAGGCTGCACACGGAACAGTTTGGACGTGGGCGCACATCTGCGCACGTTTGCGCACATCTGCGCACGTTCTGCTCAAGACACGATTCTTCTTGAAAACGCAGGGCTTGGGAGCAGGGTCTTGTGTCTGCCGGCTCGTGGTTTCTGGTCCTCCCAGGCCACACCGCTGAGAATTCCCCTTACTTCTTGTGCTGCAAGTTCGTTATTTTTGTGTCTTCTCCTCCTCTCCGTGGCAAGAGAGGGAAAAGTTAGGATGACTTCAGTTAAGGGAAATCGAGATGGAAGGGGCTGACCAAAATCCACAGTGAGACGACGAGAGGAAGCATCTGAAAACACACATCCCGGTGCAGCAGGAGGGTCAGCTTTTGCTCGCCCAGGAGGGGCTCTTCAAGTGTTCTAGGGCAGATGTCCCTGATGGTCTGGAGGTTGCAGGTGGGTTCCTCGGGGCGGCCTGGGGCTCATGCAGGAAGGAAGACTCACTCATCGTGGCATCCTGGGAGTCAGCAACAGTGGATGGGTCAGCCTCGCTGGATAGGTCTTCTGTCGAGAAGTTGAGACTCCCGAGCTTGGCGAGGGAGTGCGAGCGCTTCAGCGGGGACGAGACGGTGAGGCCCGCCAGCCGGAGCCGGGTCTCGATCTCCTGGGTGCGCTGCTTCACCAGCCCCGGCTTCCCGCGGACGCTGTGGATGCTGTCGCTGCTGGAGCTCCGAGTCAGGTTGGAGCTCATGGAAGAGGAGGTGGGGGTGTAGCAGATGGTCTTCAGAAAGTCCTTTGAGAAATGACTGGTGTGATCCAGGCGGCAGAGGAAGTGGGGGGGACTCCTCAGCGAGGCTCCCTCCAAGGGAAGGGGGGCAGCCTCCGCTTTCTCATCGCTCCCGGCCAGGCTGGGGAAAGGCAGGGGCCCCGGCTCCCGGAGAGCGGCCGGACCCTGGTTCTCCTCGGGGATGCTGGCCTCCAGCCTGCCGGCCGTGCAGTCCCTGAAGGCAGACGCCGGGTCTGCTGGCGCGCTCTTCAGTCTCTCCAGCTCTTTGGTGTGCTTGCGGACCAAGCCTGCCTTCTGCAGCTGGATGATGGACTCCTGGTGCTGCATCAGGTAGCTGTTGGTCGTGGGCTTCTCGGCCTCGTTACTGAACAGAAGCCGCAGGTCCTTAGCAGGCTTCGGATCTTTCTTGGGTGGTGACTCTTCCTTCACCACTTCCATGCTGGGAGGGTTCTTATCACAGTGAGAATTCTTCAGAAGGAGGGACTTTGGCAGGACTTTTGGGGTCTCTCTGGAAGGTTCCAAAAGGCTAGCTGGGAGCTCTGGGGCAGCTGCAGCCCCAGAGCCACTGGTGTCTGGCCTCCTCGAGCCTGCTGGTGGTAGGAGCGGGGGAGTCTCGGCGGGGCTGGAAGCCGGCTTCTCCAGAGCCCGGGCCCGGCTGGCCGTGAGGGCCATAGGGCAAGACGTGACGTGGGGCAGGAAGGCAGGCTGGGTGCAGATGGCAGGGGCACCAGGGTCCTCGCATCGCTCCCTGAAGGCGTCCGAGGCCCCGCTGGCTGGCGGGTACATGCAGTCAGCACAGGATCTATAGGAAGGCTTCACTTTGTTAAGGATCCCGAACATGGCGTCCTGCTGCAAGGGGACGAGAACATGGTGAGAGGGGCCCTGATGAGCTGAGACAAACACTAGGAGGCGGGTAGGAGGCGGAGCTGGGGCAGACCCCGGAGGGGAGGCTCTTGCTTCGTTTAGTGCAGGAGTAGAGACCTCCCAGGACCCACCTGACCCTGAATAATGCAGACCAGACAGGAGCTGCAGACGCCAAACAAAACTGCCCAGAAGCACGTGCCTGAGACTCTGGGCAGACCTTGGGCCACGCTCCAGCGTAGCCGGGGCAGGACCCCCAGGGCCCTCCTTCCCAACTCTGCCCCTGCCCCCTGCACAGTGTGACACTCTTGCAGGACTTGGTCTCGTTGGGAAAACAGGGTGACAACCCCTGCCTCACAGCACTGTGAGAATGACACTAAA
>NW_012151419.1:859103-913345 GCF_000956105.1 Propithecus coquereli
GGCAGCTGCAGCCGACTCCCTCCCGGAGCTGTTCCGCTGGGAGAGTCCTGACATGGGCTAAAACCCAGCCTCCCAGGCAAAGCGCTGATGCAGGTTTCCCGCACTTTCTCCCTGCAAGTGGGGCCTGGGTGACCCGCTCTCCCCTTGACTGTCAGGGGTTAACACCATCCTGTGTAGCAGGCTTAAGCCGCCCAAGGTAGGAAGTCTTGGGAAGGGTCCAACACTCAGGGAGTCAAAAGGATACCCAGCCGTTACTCCTGGAGGAAGGGTCCTCTACAGAACCTTCTCTTAGGAACCCTGGGGCCAGCTTCTGGGTCCATCAGTAGGACCTTGGTCCTGACCAATCACCTCTCATTAAGTCCTGAATTCTTGTTTTTTTTTTTTTTAAGAGACAGAGTCTTGTTCTGTCACCCAGGCTGGAGTGCAGTGGCCCAGTCATAGCTCACTGCAGCCTTGATTTCCTGGGTTCAAGCAATCCTCCTGCCTCAGCCTCCCTAGCAGCTAGGACTATAGGTATGCGCCACCACGCGCAGCTACTTTGAAAATTTTTTTAGAGATGGGGTCTCACTGTGCTGCCCAGGCTGGTCTCGAACTCTTGTTCCCAAGTGATCCTCCTGCCCTGACTCCCACAGTGCTGAGATTATAGGCATGAGCCACAGTGCCTGCCCCAAGGCCTGAATTCTTGACACAGAAATTTTTCGGAAGAAGCTTTAACGAAAGTGTCTATGTGGTGGTTCCTCTGAAACCTGGATTGAAAATCTATCGTGGTGGGGGATCTGAAAGCACCTTTCCGAGCAACAGGGTGGGAGATGGGAGAGAATCATCCACTCGACACACATTCATGGAGCGCCTGCCTTGTGCCAGGACTTGCATCAGACCCGGGGGCTGTGGACAAGACACAGCCCCTACCCTCAGGAAGCCTGCTGTCCACTGGTGGGAACAGACCAGAAAACTGTGACGAGGACCAGGGAAGGGGGTTGAGCTCACAGCCTCCAGCGAGGGAGGGAAGGCTGCCCCGAGAAACTGACTTCAGCTGAGCTTCTGGGGCCAGGAGGTGCGGAGCAGGCACAGAGAGCAGAGAACGTGCCCACAGCTGCAGGGGAGGAGGGCCCAGTGCAGGGCGGCAGGCTGGAGGGTGAGGCGAGGCAGGACACAAGGCAGGAGGGCACCGGGCACTGCCTCCAGACGTCCTCGCCCCACCCTCTGAGCCACCATCTTCTCAGGCCCCCGGCAGCCCCTCTCTCCCACCAGCCTATCTGCAGCCCACTTCCAGAGGGGCCTGGCCACTCTCTGCTTAAATCCCCCCTGAGGGCGTCCACTGTTTTATTTCACTTGTCTCGGTGGATATTTGCTCTTTGAGGGAGCTGGTAAGCAGGGAAGCGGGAAACCCTGGATGGTTTAGCATTGGGTGTGGAATACCTTTCACGATCTTTCCATCAGTAGATGGCACTTCCCAGTTCTGTCTGCACTACACCGCGATACTAACGACAAAACAGCTTAACCCTCAAATGCATCTGTTGGTATCCCAGACGCTCCCACTTGAGAATCACAGCTGTCCTGTGGGATGGGCAGGTGGGGCCAGCGGAAATGAAGCTCCCCGCCCCGGGCCCTGGCCAGCTGGCACCAAGGAAGGGTGGACGTGGAGACCAGGTCACACAGCGCCCACCTCCACGCAGCCAGTCTCTGCTCCTGGGTCGCCTCCCACTGACGGAAGAGGGAAAAGTTTGGCTGCAACGAACTATTTGCTCGGTAAGCACCAGGTGGAAGCTCAAACCTTGTTGCAGACAATCCACCCGTTATCACAGCTTCCAGAGAGTCACGGAGTTCGGCATTAGAATCTCAGCTAGGAGACTAGATACTCGGTGATGGTGAAGGCTCGTTACCGGTTTTTTGAAGGTGGTCATGGTACTGCGGTTACGGTCCATACTGGAGCCTTCAGGGATAAAATGATAAATCTGGGACTGGTTTCAAAATAACCCAAGCTGTGTGGGGAAGCGGGTGAGATGAAGTAAGAACAGCCGCATGTTGATAAAGGTTGAAGCTGGCTGGTGAGTTATTATGTTTCACATTTTACCTAAGAAGGAAGAAACTGAGTTGGAAGCCCCGCCCAAGATTGAACAAGACGCGCGGGGTGGAGGTGGCACGCTGGGTTCGTGTCATTCCCGGCAGACCCCAGTCCACCATCTGTGCACATGCCACGTGCTCAATCAGCCAGCAGAGTCACCCTCTGAAATAAGCCCTTGGCTCCCTGCCCCATCCCTGGAGATGAGAGCTGCCGGCTCCAAAGAGGGGAGCAGCAGGATGGAGGCCCCACACCCTGGTCCCGTGCCTACCTCAAAGTCATCGGGACAGCTCCTCTTGCTGTTGTTGTTATTTAGGTTTTCCCGGTTGAGCTGGGTTGGAGGCCGCCCCCACCTCCCTGGTCCTGGGCCATTGTCCCCGTCCATCTCCTCCGCCTGCGGCAAGGAACCCCTCCGGGCTGCGGGGCTCATGAACTCTAGTTTCTTCCTGGCGTCCTTCTCACAGAGCCCGGGGCCCTCCTGGGGATGTCTGGCTGTCTTGTGCGTCTCTACTGGCTGCGCTGCTTCCTCCGAAAGAGCATCCCTCTCGAGGTCCTCAAGCTGGACCGAGCTGCCAGTTTCGCCGTCAGGGGAAGGCAGAAAGGGGTCTGAGAGTCTCCGGAAACAGCAGGGGAGAGAGGGCCCTCCCGGGGCCCTGATGCCTGGGAAGCCGGGCTGGGCAGTGTCCTCCAGGCAGGGCAGCCGGGTCTCTGGTGTGCTGTCCAAGGTCTCTGGTGAGAAGTCGCCGGGTCCCGCAGGGCCATCTGCAGGTGGCTGGAGGCTGCTCTCTGTCTGCTGACCCCACAGCTTGTTATGCCGCTGTTTGCTGTGGGGACAAAGGGTAGGGGAAGGTGAGCAGAGCAGGACAGTGCCCAGAGGGGCCTGGAGGGAGAGGCGTGGGGGTGAGCAAACAAAGGAGAGCCCGAGGTTGGGGCTGGTGGCGGCTCTCGCTTACGTAAAGCTCCTCTGTTCATTTCTTCCCAAGAAACACGAGGATGAGAAAAAGCATGGGAACCTGAATCACCATGGCTTGCGTGGGAAGCCTCATGTGACTCTCAGTCACGTGGAGACAACGTGACAGGGACACAAAGGGAGTCTAGCCTTACGCTCTGTGTATCTGTGTTTACGCCATCTCATTCTGTGAACCCAGTCACTTATGTTCCATCTGTCAAATGAGAATAACAATCCTCTCCCGCCCACATCACAGGGAAATCGAGGGGATGAAAGCGGAGAGTACACGAAGATCTACACACGCTGCCGTAACCACGTAGACACGTGACGCACACGAATCCGTCTGGGAAGAGCCCAGACAACTGGAAATATCTGTTTAGGTCAAAGGGATTACAGAATACTATTGTTTTCATAATATCTTTTTCTGAGACACAAGGCAAAAAAAAGGGAGAGAGGGAAAGAAAAGTTTATAGTGAAATAGGGTGACTAAGTCACCCCCGTGGACCTTAAAGTAAGGCCAACATCATGGAGCTGTGAGCGTTAAGACAATAGAGGAGGAGGCTGGGCGCCATGGCTCACACCTGTAATCCTATCTGGGAGGCCGAGGCGGGAGCATCGCTTCAGCTCAGGAGTTTGAGACCAGCTGAGCAAGAGTGAGACCCCGTCTCTACAAAAAATGGAAAAATTAGCCGGGCATGGTGGCACATGCCTGTAGTCCCAGCTACTCGGGAGGCTGAGGCAGGAGGATCGCTTGAGCCCAGGAGTTTGAGGTTGCTGTGAGCTATGATGATGCCACTGCACTCTAGCCTGGGCAACACAGAGAGACTCTGTCTCAAACAAAAAAAAAGGGTGGGGGGAGGAAACACAAACACACCATGGGAATGCAGGATTTGCCGTTGCTCTTTGGTGCAAGGGAGCACCACGATCCTTCATTGCTGTTTGCTCTGTGCAAGTTCTGTTGGGCTATGATTTGAGATGCGGCCTGGAGAGCCCCGGTCAGGCTACAAAGAGCCCTGACAGCAGCTGTGCCTGACAGGCTCGGGGAGGGGACTGCGGGATGCAGGCTGCTCCTGCAGGCCCTGCCTGGGGACCTGTCCAGCCACTGTCTGGTCGACAGTGAGGAGCCCCGAGATGGCCAGAGCTGTTCCCCAGACCCTGCTGGACCCTCCCAGGGCACTCCTGCATTTGCAGACTTGGCCACGGAGCCATTGGGCTTTAGCCTGTCGCTTTCTTCCAACATGGATCAGAAATGCTCCAGGGAGATCTGCTTCTCGTCTGAATAGGAGGGGAACGGGGAGAAAGTGAGTCCCGAGCTCCTGGATTCTGATCTGGATTCTGATCTGGGGAACTGGAGTCGCAGTGGGGATTTGCTGGGGGTCACTTGAGGAGCCCCCACCACCCTGGGCGCATGGACCTGCATGTGTCACTCCCTTCTGCTGTCCACTGACAGTGTGACAGGTGACAAGTTAACCCACTCCTGTCCCCAGAAAAGGGGGCTAACCTGTACTCTGCAGACCTTTTATGGGGTGGGAGTTAGAGATTTTTGCAAGAAGCTATATTTATTATTTCCTGTGAGCCAGCTCTGGCAAAGTATCTGTCAAGGTAAACTTACATAGGGCTCACGCAAACCTCGAAAAACCCTATCAGGTGGGTATTCTTTTTTTTTTTTTTTTTGTCAATTTATTTGGTAAACTATGCATAACATAAAATTTTCCATCTTAATCACTTTTAGGTATACAGTTCTGTAATATTAAATACATTCACATGCTGCACAACCATCTCCACCATCCGTCTCCAGAACTCTTTTCATCTTGCAAAACTGAAACTCTGTCCCCATTAAACACTAACTCCCCATTCCCTCCTTCCCCATTCTACCTTCTCTCTCTACGACTCTGACAGCCCAAGTACCTCGTGTGACTTGGAATCACACCGTATGTGTCTTTCTGTGACTGGCCTATCTCATTCGGCATAATGTCCTCGAGGCTCCTCCGTGCTGGAGCCTGCGTCAGCGTTCCCTTCCTTCCTAAGGCTGAGTAGCATCCCATCGTACGGGTGTAGCACGTTTTGTTTATCCATTCATCCATCAGTAGACACTGGGTTGCTTCCACTTTTTGGCCATCATAAATAATGCTGCTATGAACGTGGGTGGACAAATGCCTCTTTGAGACCCTGCTTTCAAATCTTTTGGGGATATATGCAGAAGTGGAATTGTTGGCTCACGCAGTAATTCTATTTTTAGTTTTTTGAGGAGCCGCCATGCTGTGTTTCCCAGCGCCTATAGTGTTAATATCCACATTAAGGTGGGCACTGATGCTTAACTCAGAACAGGAAACTGAGGCTCAGGGAGATTGACCCGCTTGCCCTAAGTTGCCCAGCTCGCCTGGCAGAAACCCGTCTGGCTCTGCAGTGCTGGGACTTGTCCTGCAGCGGAGCCAGTGCGCAGGGCTCCACAGGAAGCAGATGCCCAGGAAACGGGACAGACACATGCCCATACCACACACACGAGGACTTGCCTCGGATCAGAAGTTAGGCACGGTTCCCTGCGGCAGCAGAACCAGCTTTATGTGTGTGCCAACAAAATCAAAACAGATCCCTCCTGGAAACGGCTAATCAAAGCCCAAACAATAGTTGTTTTGCTCAAACCGGCTCCCTGAGAGAGGCGGGATTTTGGCTGCGGAAGCCGCTGCCGGGCCGAACGGGAGCATGCTCAGATCCTGACGGCAGCCCAGCCGGCTGGCTTGGCGGCAGAGGCTGGCACCCACCTTGCGTCCAAGATGCCTTCATACTCAGACAGCTGCCTCATAAAGCCCGCATTGGGTCGTGTAATGCTGCGCTTTTGCTTCACGTAGTTATATGCCTTTTCCAGGGGCCAGCCAAATTCCTTCATCGCGTAGGCTATGACCGTGGACGCAGAGCGACTGACGCCCATCTTGCAATGCACCAGGCACTTGGAATGGTTCCTCCTGCGGGCGGGGGGCGGGGGGGGGTCAAAAAGCTTCAACAACTTCATTCTCTCCACTTTTACTCAGCTGACATTTTTTTAAACCCTGAAGTTATCTCACTGCCTAAAACCTCCTGTGTCCTAATGTTTACATGTCTACACACCCTCTAAAGGAAATAACTTCACTGCAAAATCAATTAGCACACAATGGGAAATCAAGAGACATCTGTTCTGGCCCAGCCAAGTTTTGCAAGGAGAGCTCCAAAACTTGGCTGCCTTCACCGACAAAAGTGGGAACCTTCCCACGTGGCCGGGATAGGCTAGGGGACCAAAAAACCCTTTCCTGGGAAGCAGCTGGGCAGCTAAAGGGATTTCTGCAAAAGCTACTCAGCTGCTGAAGCAGATGGAGACAGCGAATGAGTTACTGGAGAAAAATGGGGTCAGCGAAGTGAAACCGGCAAGGCCCTGGGGAGAGCAAGATACTCGTCAGACGGGAGTGCCAGGGAGCAGGAGCAGGACGGCCAGAGAGGGACAAGGAGGGGAGGAAGATGAGGCTGATCTGTTATTTGCAAGGAGGCAGGCCTGGCCCAGGCCTGGTTGATTCGCCAGATCCGGCAAGGCCGACAGAACAGCGTTTGTCTAGGTACTGCTTGCTCAAGAATGCGAGGGAGGCCAGGCTGGGAAAGGTGGCACCTGTGAAACTTTATGTGTACAGAAGGTAGCCCCACCAGGTGGGAACAGGCTCCAGCTTCCCATACCCCAAGCTTACAATCCCTCTCCAAAACTCAGCGCATTTTTTTTTTTTGATTGTTCGTCTGAAGTCTCCCTCAAGAGTGTCCTGAGTCTGTCCCCTGGGAATTCGAAAGAACTAAGATTTGGTAAGGTTACTTTACGAAGCTTTGACCCAGAGGAGCACAAAGCAGAAGAGGGTGTTTCTCCTGACAGCCTCTCAAAGGGCTCTCTCTTTCTGTTCTTGACTCCAATAAGGCACAGTTGTTCCGCAGGAGAATAAAATGAGAACAAGAGACGGGTGAGGCCAGACTGTCCCATCCCACGTGACGCTAACTTGAGGACAGAAGACAGGCCGGGTTCTTTGGGGAGGAGTCCCAAAGGAACTCTGAGCCCAGGTCCCTCCCCTGGCCCTCCTCTGGTGCAGCAACTCTCCAGGGACAGAGCTCCTAAGAGTGTCCACTTGGTATCGGATCCTTGCCAGGAACCGATGCCGGTGACAACCGGGGTCAAATGGCACAATCATGGACAGGTGGGAAAGTCACCTCATTAGGCCTCTACCTGGAGAGGACCAACAACTTTTCCCCTCTGGTGTTTGGGGTCCTGCGGCTAAAACCAAAGGTCCATCGGACATCCAGGCCCCTCGAGCCAGCCGATGTCTGTGTCTGGGGTCTCCAGTCGTTCCTGCCTACCCGGCACCTGCCAGTCAGCCCGGCTTCCCCGCCCACTTACTTTGCTTTGTTTATAAAATGGTATGCTTCATTCCAGTGGGCGAGAAGATCTGTCGTCTCTTCATCATAGACGCGGATGTTATGATACGCAAATAAGCCAGGAAAAAAATTATCGATTTCTCTAGTGACATTTAAAATGTAGTCAACCCTGCAGTGAGAAAAAAAAAAAACACACAAACAAACCAAATTTGGAGAATCAGGAGAAGGAACTATAAAAAACAAAGTAATGAAAAACTGGCCGAGAAAAAAAAAAATTAAATACATATGAACAAAGGGTAATACATTTGTGGTAGAACTTTTGTTTTTCCTTAATAGTAATTTTCTTTGTATTTTCTAAATGCCCTTTATACGATGAGAATGGATTGTATTTATACCAAAAAATCAAATCTCTTTATTTTTAAAAAGCCCTATAAAAAGATAACTCAGTTCAAAGCATTCTAGAAATTAAATATATATTACTTAGATTTCTAAATTCCTTAAAGTGTCAAAATTCATAACTATTATGAGTATATAGAGGCTTTGAAAAAAAAGTCTCTATTCTTAAATAGTTAAAAAGCAGAATGTATCCATCCATTATTTATATCCTTGGGAATTGCCTTAAATCCGTTTTGAAACAAGGCAAGATATAAATAAGTATTTCAGAGGGTCTTCTGACCCAGGTTCTGTAGTTCTACAAACTTAATACTTTTATTTCTAGAAGACCAAAATAATTTCAGGAGTTAGAAAATATCTCAAATAGGTTTCATAAGAGAATACTTATACATGCTTAAAAAAAAATACCTTTAAAAGTCACTCATTTATTCCCAGCAAGATGGAAAACACACAGAGTATCACCCTACATGTTAAGAATACTTTCTGCTGGAGGAACACATCTTAACCAGTAGTTCTAAGGATATATTTTAAGATTTGTTTAGTCTTGACTTTTAAATGTAGTAATTCAAGAATACCATCATGTTAGACCCACAGAATGGTGATTTTGTGGCTATGTTGTTTAAAAAAAAAAAGTCCAGACATCTGTTCTTGAAGGTCTAGATTCAAACATCTTTCATTCCTGAAGCTAGGCATTTCTCAGACTAAGACAGGCATATGCTTCTGGCCAACAAAGAGTATTTAGTTGCAATCCCACCAGGCCCAAACGCATAACCTCAGAAAGAGCCAGGAGTGGTCCCGGGATCAGGGTTGCTGACTTGCAAAACCGCCAGCAGATCTCTGTATCCACGCCGGGACTCTGGGCAACTGTGCAGGGCAGCCAGGCGGTGGGAGGGGGCTCAGAGCCTCATCCGCATCATCCATGCTGTCCTACGCCGTGTGAGTGTGATTGAGAAGCGTCCTCCCTGACACACACAATCACGGGAGACTCCAGTAAAATCTAAAGCCCATGAATTATTCAGCACGTGGCAATTTGAAGCACATCTGTTTAGCTATGCAAATCGGCCCCAGCAGCCACTTCAGAGACCAGGGTGCAGGCAGTGACAGGCAGGCAGCCCAAGGTCTCACCCCCGATGGCAGCGTGGAGGGATTCTAAGCTGCCTGGAAGGACAGGGAAAGACAAGGGGAGGAGACTCACCCTGAGCCCTGCAGTTCCTCCAGATTGGATGCATTCCATTCAGAGCCCTGGGAGACAGATCACACAAACCCCCGTGAGTGTCACATGTCGGCCTCCGAGCTGCTCAGGGGATGCAGTTTGCCCCAGCCCTGGGGGTAAGGCCTTATTTCACAGACCCTCGGCCTCAGAGAACAGCGAGAACAGAGTGGCTGATTTTCAAGAAGGTTCCCAAGTTCTCAGAGCATCATCAACATGTGCGCGGTGGTTGGGGAGCAGGAAGAGTCCAGGCCCTCACTGGCCTCTTGGCCTCAGGGAAAGAACAAGCCCAGGAAAACCTGCTTCCCCGTCTCCCCGCTTCCTCTCCTAAGACTGCAGTGACGTCCCACGGTCAGAGGCAATGACCTGCGACCTCCCACCCAGGGAAGGGCAGGTTCACACACTACTAATTGAAGAAGGAATCGTTCTACCTTTTCTGGGAAGTATTTTGGCAATATTGAAAAAGTTCCAACCCTCTGACCCAGTAATTTCACTCATAAAAAGTTATCCTGAGGAAATAATAATTCACACAGAGATTTAGGTATGAGGATATTTAAGGCTATTTATAAAACAGCGGAAAGAACCCAAAGGCCAAATGGGAAGAAATGAGTAAAATAAATGATGATGGAGCCTCACGAAGGAGGATGAAAACAAATCATGTGTCATATTTAATGACACAGGAAAACACCACATAAGGCAAGAGTATTTAAAGGAAAGCAAGATATGAAACTATATAAACATAATTAGTATGATCTTTCTCTTTGTATCTACCTATCTATGAGTGAACGAGAGTCTTGCTCTATTGCCCTGGCTAGAGTGCAGTGGCGTCATCAGAGCTCACAGCAACCTCCAGCCAGCTCCTGGGTTCAAGCAATCCTCCTGCCTCAGCCTCCCGAGTAGCTGGGACTACAGGCATGTGCCACCATGCCTGGCTAATTTTTTCTATTTTTAGTAGAGACGGGGTCTCGCTCTGGCTTAGGTTGGTCTTGAACTCCTGACCTCAAGCAATCCTCCAGCTTTGGCCTCCCGGAGTGCTAAGGAGGGCAATGCGCACTACCCGAAGGATGGACATATTTGAAACACGGACTTCGGTGGGAGGGGGGGAACCAAGGGCAACACACATAACCTAAACATATGTACACCCATAATCTGTTGAAAAAAAAAAAAAAAAAAAACCAAAAAAAAGAAGATGGGAAAATAAATACCCCAAAATGTTAACAGTGACTACCTCTGGATTCGTGAGATTGGGAATGCTTTTTTCTTCTCCTTTAGATTTATTTATATTTCCGGACTTTCTACATTGTTTTAATTTAATACTTTAAAAACTGGTATCACACTAACAAACAATTCCTAAGCATTCAAAGAACGTGGAAGGGGGGGGAAAAAAAAAAGAAAAAAGAATCACTTTGCTCTTAGGAAGTGCAAAAGACACGGTCACAAAGAGCAAAAGAATCTGACTTCACCTCCCTATAAACCTCCTCTTTTAAGTTCCCAAGAGGGCAGACCCCTCAGGACCCAGGGGCTGCCGGGCCCCAGTTAAGCCGGCAACATGCGGTGCTAGCTGAATTTTCATATTTGAGGGAGAGGCTCAAACATAAAAATTCCTTTAGTATCTCTCATGGAAAAAGTGACATAAAGCACCAAACCACACCAAAAAATAAGGAAAGCTCCACTAAGGCTATGAGCGTCCTCTGGCCGTGACCACCACCTAGTGGACAAAGACGGGACGAAGGTGCCTTATGTTCCCCTTGTCACCAGAGAAATCAATTGACTTTCCAGGGAGAAGTGCCCTGTACTTCCCAGATTCTCTCAAGATAGAGTCTTCAACTCCTCACACTTATATATACATTCTAATGTATAGATATGAAATCTATATAGATCTATACATACAAATACATTTAAATATATCTGTCTATATATGTCTACATAGATACCATGGCATATATTAATGCGTTTGGAGAACTCTAATGACTCCCCACAGGCAGAAAACAAAGTCATTCATGTCTCTAGCAGCAAATACGCTTCCTCGGCATTCCCAAGAAGCACTTTCTCCTCTAACACTGGTTACCATTCATTAGCACCTACAGAAACTGTGCTGGATGCTTTAGATATGTATTTTCTTTCTTTCTTTTTTTTTCTTCCTGCTATTTGCCCAGGATGGCCTGGAACTCCTGGGTTCCAGGCTTGTGCCACCGTGCCTGGCTTGTATTTTATTTAATCCTCATAACTGTCCCATGATGTATAAGATGAAGAAAAAAAAAAGCAGCAAAGTGACTTGCTGTAAGTCACACTCGGCCTCACAGGCTGAGGAGGGGGACCTCGGGCCCTGGTGGGTTGATTTTCATTGCACCGTGCGGCCGCTCTAATTTTAGTAACGGGCCTTTCTCTATAGTCTCTCTCCCTCTGAAAACTTGCCAGTTGCCTTCTATGGAGATTTATGGCATTAAGACGGTCTGAGCGAGCCACGGAGGTGCAGGGAATCAGCACAACCCACCCAAAGCTGCAGGACCAGGGCAGATTCTTCCAGAGGGCTCTGGGAGCAGTCCTCGGGAGGAGCTGTCCGGACACGCTCGGAGGGGAAGCTACGTTTCAGTTGTGTGATCTGTCTTCCCTGTTGTGTCTCACGTCTCTGGGTGCCTGGGCATAACTCTGGGGTTTGGTGAGAATGCCTCCTTTAGCAACGGGGGTTCTTTGGGGCCCGCACACCACTCACTTGGACAGGGCCTGTGTGAGTGAGTGAAGATGACAAAGGAAACGCTCGCCGGCTGCTCGTGCCATACAGCTCCCAAGCAAGTCCCCGCAGCTCGGCTGAGAGCCACGTCTCAAACATCTGGCTCCGGAGCAGACCAGTGGTCTGCAGGCCGGAGAAGGGGCCAAAGAACTTTGGGGGTTTCCGTCAGTCGGGACGGAGGCTACGGGAACTCGAGCTTTTTGTCTGCTTTTCCTCTCTGACTTGCTGCGAGCACCAAACAATCAAGGTCTGAGTCACGTCCCCCAAACTAGGTCCCGCCACAGCTGTGCCTCTTACGAGATAAAGATGATCGAAGATAAGGGAGGGTTTGTCCATCTGTCCCAGGATAAGTAGCATCTCGTTGTCTATGAATTCCTTAAATTCTTTCAAGTTACAGTTCATCTGCTTCTCTAATTCATTACGGATCTGTGGAGTGGAAAATATTAGGAAAAGTGATTTGTTAAAGGCAGCAGTTGTCCACCTCCGAAGAATTAAAGTTACAACACGAACAGTGGCTGTTTCCAAAAAAGGTGGCTTTTTTTTTTTAGAGTAACACATTCAGACACATGCAGCACACATGCGTGGGTGGCAGGAATGCAGGTGACTCAGCCTGAAAGTAAATCCAACTGGGGAAAGTTTATTATTTCAAATAAGGCATCTGATTTCCATGAGATCTTTTCTACTGAATTTAAAGCACTTTTACAATTACATATCAAATACATCACAGGATCTAACATCAGTTTCATCTTGCTTGGGAAGGTATCACAATATGATTTTTTAAAAGTATGAATTAATAAAAAGATTATATATGACTTTTTAAAATGGCAATTTCAACTTCCTCCTCTTAGATCTACCTTATTTAAGCTGTTACTGTAATTCATTGCATTCCCTGAACACACAGCAACAGAATGAGGAAAACAAGTGATCCAGGAACACATTAAAAGGCAGAAAGAAGGTAGTCCGGAATTTACAGCTTGCCAGTCAACTGTAATCCTGTAGTCAATTATAGAGAAGTAAGTTTGCTGTCTCTTAAGTACAACACAAGGCAAGGTGGGGCAGAAGCCAGGAGGAGAAGGTGTTGACGGATCAATGCTCCCAGGTGCAATTCACAGATCTCATGGAATCGCCACCAAAGGTCACACAGGTGAGGCTCAGAGAGGTCAAGAAATTTGCCCAATGTCTCAAAGCCGGGAAGTGGCAGATTTAGAATCAAACTAGAGTCTGATTCCAAGGTCCATGCTCCTTCCACTAAGCCCTGCTGCCATTGCAAAACGGGGCAGACAAAAGCCTCTGAGGCTGAGGACCAGATTGGCAAAGAGAACCAAGTGCCAGGCCAGCTCCCACAGCCCAGGACAAGCGAACGCCACGTGGACTCTGCTAAGAAGAGAAGCATTTTCTTACTTCTTTGGAGGTCACGTTTTCCAGATCCTGGCTCATCATGATGCTTCGGAGTTTGGCTTTGATGAGGCGCTCAGTCCTTTCCCCTTCAGTTGGCCTGGAGAGAAATGATGTTTATAGGCAAGTGCAGGAGTCTGGGAAGACTGAGGTCAGGGGTTACAGAAAGACCAGATGCTCCTGGGTCTAAACAGAACGTGCCTTGGCATGGAGAGCTCGCTGCTTGGTGCACGGGTTCTCAGGGGGCAGGGAGAGGTACACGGAGAACCTGTTCCATCTCCAGGGTTCCCACGGGAGTCAACGGGGTGGACGGCAGATCAGGCGGACAGAGGACAGTTTGGGAACTCACTGCTCCTTCAGGCCCCGCAGTGGCAGATGCTCTCAGGGCAGGACGCTGGAATCGCCAGCGTGACTTCCCCACGCCCCTGGGCCCTTTAGCCTCTGCCTGAACACATCTGGGTGTGAGGACCTCACTGCGCCCGGGGGTAGCCTGGCCCAGCTGTGGCCAGCTCCCATCATCTCCTTCCTACACAAAATCAAAGTTTATGCATCTCCCTGTAACTTCTACGCACCAGCCCTAGTCTGAACCCGAGGGGCCACACTGACCAGGGTGATCCTTCTTTCCCCGTGACAACCCTTCGAATAATTCAAAGGCAACGGTCATTTCTCCTCAATCTGTCTCGTGATTTCCTGGAGGCCTCGCACAACCTGGCTTCCAGTCATTCCGGCCACTGCCCCTCGACACACTGTAGTTGGTCCACAGCCCTCTTCAAACTTTGCAGCATCCCAGAGGGGATGCTCTGGGGGGAGCAGGGTCCTGACCGAGAGAGGAGAGATCCGCTTCCTTCTTCTCAAACTAGACTTTACTGAGTGTGGCCTCTGGCCACGTCAGCACTGCCAGAAGTCACATGACACAGGTCACGTGACTCACCACCACTGCTGCTGCTCGAAGGCAGGCTGCCCTCAGCAGTTGGGTTCTGGGATCCAAGGAGGCAGAGGTTGCATTCATAATTCTCCTAAGAGCAGAGGAGGCGGCTTTGGGAATTAAGCCTCTGGCAAACGGAAGAGGAAAGGCCAGACCACAGAGCACTGCAAGGAGCTGGTGGCACACAGGACCACACGTTCCTATGAGACTCCAATGGAAGTTACGGACCTGTTCCCCAGAAGTACATTCGTCAAATTTGTCTATAATTTTTTAGTGGGCAGGGGGTGGTCACAGACCCTCCCCGCTGCCAAAGACCACCCATGGGCCCAGGCTAGGAACCCCTGCTGTAAATGCCGGTTCTGAAAAGGCGGCTCAGTCAAGGGGCTCCGGGGGAGGTACGACTCGCGCAGACGCAGGGTCGGGCACAGGATAGGTGCCGGCGAGGCAGGTGCCCGTGGGTGCGGCTGGGCTAGCACAGGAGGTGCCGCACTTACTTGTCAACAAACAGGGCGGGGGAGTCGGGCCGCGTGGACTCCAGGTCCTGCATGGCGTTCCACTCGTTGATGCGGCTCTGCTCCGAGCCGATGCAGCTCTCGTAGTAGGTGGCCCAGATGAGAGCCACGCCCCCGGGGAAGTAGTTGTGCCTTCGGGCCACCTCGCAGGCCTTGTGAAGCACCTGCAGGGCAGACCTGGGGTGAGGAGGGGAGAGGGTCAGGTCTGGGGAGACACAAGAAGGGCTGGGGTGTCCCCTCCAAACAAGGGTTTCAGGCGGGGCCAGGCGAAGGGCCGTTCCTACAGGACTCCCTGCTGGAGCCGGGCTCACACACAAGGGCGTGCGGCGGATACACGGCAGCCCAAGACCCCATATTCCAGGTCACAGAGCGGGCCACGGGCACTGACCGAGTCCAAGAGTGGACAGAACAGCCCTTGTCATGTCCAAAAGGAGAAAAAACAAACAAACAACAAACTTCATCACTCTTCCAATCAAACTGATTCACATGTTGTTTGACATTCCATCCATCAACTCCAAAGAATTAAGATTTACTTCTCAAGCGGTGGTAACCTTGAACGTGTAAGAACCACAATTCAGCCTCGCAGCCAGAAGGAAAAGTCTTTCGTATGCAACAGAGACATCCAACTGCATTCGAAATACTTCCATTGCTAATGGATTATCCCCCAGTCAATGTTACAACAGCTTAGATTTCTTAAGGAAATGAGTTCTAGAAACTCACTTTAATATAGAAATTAACTGAAGAAGAGGTTTAGGGAAGCAGAAGGAACAATATTAAAAATGTATACATTTTATTTAGCCAACCTCTTTTACTTCTTATTACAAAAACATAGGCTGAGAATTTCTTGGCGAATGGCGCAAATCAGGCTACGACAGGTGGCAGAGTGGGGCCTTGGGAGGGATGGAGTTATCAAAGAACGGCTCCACGGTGGCAGAAAGAATCCTGCCATCCACGCCACCTTCCCCACCTGCATGTCTCTGTCCTATCTCTAGGCTGGCTGAGGGAACATACTGGAGCTGAATGTGTACTAAATTTAGTTCTCATTCCGAAGTTTCTGGAAAAACATGTGGGCCTATTTTTTACTTGCCTGGAGAGAAAAAGACAACAAATTTTGCAGGGACACAGAGAAACATCTGGGACATCTATTGGTTTGTGTTCCAGAATGATCATTTCATGATTTTCCTGCAAATGAACCTGAACTGACTGCAGTGTGGAGTCATAGAGGATGTTTAAAAAAGAAGGACAATATTAACTTCTGGCCCTGGGAGAATTCTGCACAACTCTCATTGTCCCAGAAGCAAGCGTCATTATTTTGAAACATTGGGCAGAACTCTTCTCATCAGATGGTACCGGCTCTCTCCTGAGCTTTTTTTTTTTTTTTTTTTTTTTTCCAAGACAGAGTCTCACTCTTTTGCCCGGGCTAGAGTGCCATGGCATCAGCCTAGCTCATAGCAACCTCACACTCCTGGGCTCAAGCAATCTTCCTGCCTCAGCCTCCCAAGTAGCTGGGACTACAGGCATGTGCCACCATGCCCGGCTAATTTTTTCTATATATTTTTAGTTGTCCAATTAATTTCTTTCTATTTTTAGTAGAGATGGGGTCTCGTTCTTGCTCAGGCTGGTTTCGAACTCCTGAGCTCAAACAATCCTCCCACCTTGGCCTCCCAGAGTGCTAGGATTACAGGCGTGAGCCACCGCGCCCAGCCTCTCCTGAGTTTTTTTCCAGATAATTTGAGAGATTGTTGTGTCGAGTTTGCTGCTTTGGGCAGTGTGTGCGACCCTCCAAGGAAGAAGGAGGCTCTAAGAGGAGGTGTGGATGTCATGTCGTCACCCGATGCAGCCTTCATCCATGGCTACCTCATCCCCAAAGCAGAGAGTGTCCGGGCGAAGTCCTACCCCTACCCAGGCACCCGGACCCTGCAGCCCTGCACCCTGTGGGAACACCCTCCCCCACATCCCTGGGTTTGACACATGACTTTGTTCATGTATTTGTGACCACTTCCCTGGAAAGACTTTAAACCTCGTGAAGATAGAATCGCATCTGTGTGGTGCCTCCCTGCATGCCTAGCGCCTAGCAAAGTGCCGCTCCTTTCGCTGAGCACACTGAGTGCCTACTGTGTGCCAGGCACAAGGAACAGAAGAATTCACGCTGAAGTGACATTCTGCCAGCAGGAGCTAGAGATCTGTAAAAACACACCTTCAACAATAAAAAAAAAATACCCCATTTAGAAATGAGTAGAGGACTTGAATAGACATTTCTCCAAAGAAGATAAACAAATGGCCAATAAGCATGAAAAAATGTCCAACGCTAATAGTCATTAGGGAAATGCAAATCGAAACCACAATGAGGGACCATATCACACCCATTAGGATGGTGATTGTTAAAAAGAAAACTAACAAGAGCTGACAAGGATATGAAGAAACTAGAACATTTATGTTTTACCGACAGGGCTGGAAAATGGTGTAGACACTGGAAAATAGTTGAGCAGTTCCTCAAGAAGCTAAATATAGAATTACCATATGACTCAGCAATTTCACTTCTTGGTATCTGCCAGAAAGAACTGAAAACAGGGACTGAGATGCGTGTACACCAATGTTCACGGCAGCATTACTGATGAGCGTCGAAAGGTGGAAACAACCCAATGTCCATCGACAGATTAATGGACAAACAAAATGTGGTCTAATCACACAATGGAATATTATTCACCCTTAAAAAGGAACGAAGTTCTGATACATGCTACGACATGGATGAGCCTTGACAACATCATGCTAAGTCAAAGAAGCCAGACACAAAGGACCGGTATTGTATGACTCCATTTAGACGAGGTCTCTAGAATAGGCAAATCCATGGAGAGAGAAAGTAGAATAATTACCAGAGGCTGGGGGAAAGGAAAAGAAGTCACTGTTTAGTGGGTGCAGAGTTTGTCTTTGGGATGATGCAAACATTCTGGAAATGGCTAGTGGCGGTGGTTGTACAACACTGCAAATGCACTTAATGCCACTGAACTGTAACTGAAAGAATGGTTAAAATGGCAAATTTTATGTTTATTTTGCCACATACACACTGGCCTGCACATCTAAATGAGCTTCTAAGTAGAAGGGGTTTTTTATTCATGCTATTAGATAAGAAAATATTTCTTCTTCTTCTTTTTTTTTTTTTTTTTTTGAGAGAGTCTCGCTCTGTTGCCCGGGCTAGAGTGCCGTGGCAGCAGCCTAACTCATAGCAACCCCAAACTCCTGGGCTCAAGCGATCCTCCTGCTTCAGCCTCTCGAGGAACTGGGACTACAGGTGTGTGCCACCACACCTGGCTAATTTTTTCTATTTTTAGTAGAGATGGGGGTCTCGCTCTTGCTCGGGCTGGTCTCAAACTCCTGGGCTCAAGTGATCCTCCCACCTCAGCCTCCCAGAGTGCTAGGATCACAGGCATGAGCCACTGTGCATGACCAGTAAGAAAATATTTCTAAGGAGTTAAAACCTTATACTATACTTACCACATGGCCTGGACAGACACAGGCTTAAATATGTGCATCCTTCCTGCTGTGCTCACGCTGAATCCACTGAGAATGAAAAACAAAAGGAAAGATATCTGTGGTGGGAAATTAGACTCTGCTAATCAAATCAATTCGAGACGATGGCAATAGGCCCGCCGTGGACCCTGAGAACAAGTACATCTCATGCTGCCTGATGAGGGATCACCAACCCCGCCGCGGCAGAGCGGGCAAAAGCAGAAAAGGATACGTTCTTGAAGGAGGAAGGCTTGTTTTTAACCCAGCAATAAGAGACCTACCAAACACTGAAAGCCCAGCAAAAGGTGCCAGGCAAGGACAGCATCCAGTGACATCTCTTTTATGTCCCCCAACCATCCCTGCCCACCCACTACTACCTGCCCCACCTGCTGTTTTTTGGAACAGCATGGAAAAATATATCATCGAAAACAAAATTTAAAAAAAGGAAATATATCCCCACAATCCAACCCTTCAACAGATCAAATTTTTTATTTTTCCCTCCCCATCCTATCTACAAGGCAATGTTAACTGTGACCTGCTTGGAATCCCACGGTAGGGACAATTAATGTCCTTTTCTGTCTCTGTCCATCCTCACGGTTCCCAGGCACGTCCCTGGGAGCGAACGCACTCGGAACCAGACGGCCCTTTACCCTTGGCTACCTGCACAGCTTGGACTAGGTCATTCCTCCTCTGCAGCCCCTAAAGTGACACCTGCAACACTATTACACCTGTTTGTAGGATGTCTCTCCCCGGACCCCCAAAGCCGGTGAGCTCCTGCGGTACCACATTCGCCGTGGCCTTCCAGGCGCCAGCCCGGGGAGGGCGCGTAGCGAGTATCTGCTTAACCAATCAAGGTAAATGGATGAATGCCAGCTTACCGCGGCTGTGAACTTCACACAGCAAATCTCCTGTAACGTGCTTCCCCTGATATGTCGTGACCCCCTACAGAACTTACAAACGTACAAATGTACCTTGCTGTGCGGCCCACAGGAGGGTAACACTGTTTCTCCTAATGTAAGGAACCCGCCACATGTGACTCTGTGGCTAACGATTACCCAAGGGTGCCCAAACCAACTCGTGTTTCAAAGTCTACAGTGAGAGAATCGTTTAAAGAGATCTCCTTACCCGTCTCCATCCAGGTGGATTTTCGTGTCGCTCCACAGTCGGAGGACCATCCCGATGGTGCAGCTTTTACTACGAGGGGGAAGAGAAGACGTCTGGAGTCAGCGCCCACCCAGGTGTGCGCGCACAGTCTTCCCTCTCTGTCTCTTCGCCTGCGAGTTTCCGGCTCACAGCGGGGAACCACCCCCCGCTCCCCCCGGCACAGGCCAGGCTGCTGGGTGTGCATCTGGGAGAGGCTCTAACTTAGGCCGTTTGGTAGGGACTGTTCGCCACTGAATTCTACAAGACACAGGTCTGGGACAACCCTGTGGATGTAACTCCACCAGCGCTCGGCTGAGGCTCTTGGGGTACAAGGGACAAGCAGCTGACCGCACGCCCACACTGCCACTGGGGGAAGCCGCCGAGAGCTGGTACCCTGCTGGTCAAAGGCCGGGGGGTACACGAGTGAAGAGCGAGAGCCAACCCTGCATTATCCGTCCCAGGGGGACGGGGGACGGGAGCGTGCTCACACCATTACTGGGGTGCACTTTCGGACCTGTGCTACCTTCAGTGTAGCTGCCGGTTTACAAACTGACTCAACCTGGTCTTGCCCATCCGAACCGGGAAATGAGACACAGCCACTTTCGAGACTGGCGCCACCGAAGAAACACAAGGGGAAGAAAGGGCTTTATCACAGGGGCTCCTCAGATCATTACAAAGATTCCTCAGGCACGTAAGAAAGACTCGGCTTGTGAGAAACTGCTGTCACCATGCCAAGAGCCAGCCCCAACGACCATCAGGAATCTCGTGCTTACGTCTCTGCTGCCGCGTAACAGCATCCTCGGGGGGCACCTCCCAGAACCAGCTCCCCCTCCAGAGCAGCGCCCACCACGTGGGACTCTTCAACCCTGTGCCTCTGTATCTGCAGGGAAGGGAAGGTAGCTTCCAGCCCTTCCGGCCAATCAGACTAAGCTTTGGGGCTGGGCGAATGCTCAAGTCACACCTGCAGTCCTACCCACTCCTGACGGGCTAAATGCATTTCCTACGTAGAGCTGCAAAGTAAAGTTTATCTGGGGGGTGGTGGGGCGGCTCGCAGGGTTCTGGGAGCTGGGCGGCCAAGTAAGTGCCAGGAAGAGGCAAGGAAGGTCCCTTTGGAGCCCAACTCCAGTGTGCAGAAAGCCAGGTCAGAAGGTGCCCTGGGATGCATGGGCAGGCCCGGAAGACCAGACCTGAGCACCAACAACCCATGCCAGGGGAGGACATGGCACAGAGAGCTGCAAAGAGCATGGAATTTGGGGGCCCAGGCCCAGGGGGGCAGGGCTGAGATTGCCCGTATGAAGCAAGGGGTGTACCTCAACCCCTAAGCCGGCCTCCCTCTCACACAGACGTGGGCAAGAAGCTGGTGGGCGCTGCACCAACAGGCAGAGCCCAGGGAGGGCTTCTGCTCACGGCCTTAAACTAGAGCCAAGAGCACGGGCCGGGGACCATGCACCACCGTAACAACTCCGCAAATCTCCTATTGGCCCCTAGCTGTTACTCTGTGAGTTTCCAGTAGTCCTATAGCGATTAACAATAATATTTCTACAACGAAGGAGGGCCCATGAGTTCTATATATGGGGAGCGGAGAAAGGACGTGCAGTTAGGGAAACTGGGTCTTTTCAGGGAAAGAATGACCCCAAAGGATAAAGTGGGCGAGAGCAACTACAGGAGAAGAAAGCAGGTTCCACGTCCCTGGGGCGTGGACAGCAGGAACAGAGAAGCCAGAGGGGCCTGGAGGTCCAGGCAGGAGGTAGGCCTGCCCCAAAATGCCACTGTGGGCATCCTTTACAGATGGCAAAACATGGAAGACAGCGGTATGTGTTCACGGCACTCAAACGTTCCAAAGTCCAAAACGAAAAATTAATAATCCAAGAATGAACCCGTGTGGGGTGGCTGCTGTGGTCTCCTAAGAAAGCACGTGCAGATGTAAAGCTCTGAGTGGGAGCGCGAGCCCGCTGCAGCCGCCGTCATCCCGACGCTGTCTTTCCTAACACCGCACGCGGACTCTCGCACCGGGAACCCCAGGAAGATGCCTTTTGGGGCAGCACCCAGCTCTTTTTTTTTGGAATAAGGAAACACAATCTAACAGCAGGAATTTAGAAAAACAAGCATATCATGCCCTCAGCAGGCCAAAGCCTTCTGGTAGGGACCAGGGCTTTGTGTTCAAGCCAGGTTAGAATGTGAGAGCCCGGCGCCCGGGCAGCGTGGGAGCCACAGAACACCCAGGTGCCAGCCCCCAAGGATGCCAGGTGCGGAGGACAGCCACGTCAGGCCCAACAGCAGGAAGGCCCGCTTAGTTCCTGATCTCTGGCGGTCCCCTGCTCACCTGTGTGGCCTCATGACTGTCCCCTCTGACCTCAGGAGACCAGCACTGGCCTTGGGGTTGGCACCTGCAGGCAGGATGTAGCTCCGGCGTGGAGAGCACGGGGATCCTAGGGTTTGAGGGCAGAGCACAGCAAGAAGGGAATCAAAGGCGGGGTGCCGAGGGGAGGAAAGGGGGGCAGGACGGAAGGGAGGGCACCCCAGGGTGGGCAGGAACAAGCGCATGGGTCTGTCCACCCCAGCTGGGAAAGAACGAACTCAGAGCGTATGCCTGTGCACGTGTGTGCAGGAATGTGGGTCTAATGCACGTCTGTGACCTCTGTTGTGCTCACGGATGCAGCCCCAGGGCACGTGGCACAGGGAAAGAGCTAACACAGAGGTCCCCAACCTTTTTGGCACCAGGGACTGGTTTCATGGAAGACAGTTTTTCCATACTCAGGTGGGGGACAGTTTTGGGATGATTCAAGTGCATTACATTTACTGTGCAGTCAAACCTATCTGCTAATGATAATCTGTATTTGCAGGCGCTCCCCAGCGCTAGCGTCACCGCCTCAGCTCCACCTCAGATCAGCAGGCATTAGATTCTCATAAGGACCGGCAACCTAGATCCCTCGTGTGCGCAGTTTACAGTAGGTTCACACTCCTATGAGAATCTAATGCCGCTGCAGATCTGACAGGAGGCGGAGCTTATGCAGTGATGTGAGTGATGGGGACCCGCTGTAAACACAGATGAAGCTTCGCTTGCTCACCCACCGCTCACCTCTTGCTGTGCGGCCCGGTCCCTAACAGGCCATGGACTGCTACCAGTCTGTGGCCCAGGGGTTGGGGACCACAGAGGTAACAGGTACAGACAGGACAAACCTGGCAGTGAATGAACGAGCAAGTGGTGTAAAGGAGGAAGCCACAGCACACTGGGCAAGAACCAGTGGCATCTACTCAATCCGTGGGTCCAGAGTAAAAGGCCCAAGTCCCAGCTCAGCCACTTAGTGGGACAGCTCTGGTGTTAATCGGCTCTGCCTTGTGAGCTTTTGATTCCTCATGTGTGAAATGTGAGGTAGGGCTACGCCCCACGGGGAGAGTCAAGGATTAAACGAGATGTTCGTGGAGGTGTTCCCTGCGACGGGCTGCAGAGATGAGGGGAGGAGGACTGGACTTCTATCGGCTCCGTGGTTAGGGTCGGGGCGATGGGTGCCCTGGGGCGGATTCAGCTCAGGATCAGCAGGTGTTATTGGGATGGACCATACCTAGTCCCTGCCCCTGAGAGAACACAGGGAGGCCGGATAATCCTGTGAACAACTGTGACTGCAACACTGTTCAACACGCAGTGCCTCTAAGCCTCACAACCACGTGGATAATGGCCACAAAGACGGGGCTCTCACCACCTTTTTTTCTTTTCTTTTTTTTTAAAAGACAGGGTCTCACTCTGTCACCCAGGCTAGAGTGCAGGAGTGTCACAGCTCACTGCAGCCTCAAACTTCTGGGCTCCAGGGATCCTCCTTCCTCAGCCTCCCGAGTAGCTGAGACTACTGGTGCGCACCACCACACCCAGCTAATTTTTTAAATTTTTTGTAGCGATGGGATCTCACTATGTTGCCCAGGCTGGTCTCGAACTTCTGGCCTCAAGTGATCCTCCCACCTTGGCTTCCCAAAGTGCTGGGATTACAGGTGTGAGCCACTGTGCCTGGCCTGGGCTCTGACCGTTGCTGAGAGCCTGGAGGTTTCCTGACACATCGGAAGAAGCCCACCAGTCTCCAAGTGGCTTTTCAGAGCTCACCTCCTAACAGACTGTATGCTACATATTCTAGACCCAGATTCCCAGCCAGCCCAAGACCACACACGCCAGCTCAAACTCCAATCCCCCCGTGTACCGCAGAAAACTTTCTCATAATACTATTTACTATGTACTGGATGAGGGAGCTCATGAAAGAAATGTCCTCCCCTTTTCGCTCATTCACTTCTAACAAGCAACAACGTCTTGGTCACTCTCATGTGACCCAAAGCAGCTCTCAGAGAAACAAGACAAGCGTGCACGGTTACCACGCCACTCGTGGCCTCTGCGACTTGTTTTTTCTGCTACTGATTTTGCCTGGAAGGCTTCAAATGCACCTCCCTGCTCCACTTCTACGCCCGAACGGAGACCGTCCTAGGCAACGCATCCTCTGGAGCACGTGCTCGCTGCGAACCCCCCTCCCGTGTTCCCAGACTCCAGCCACGGCGTCCCCACCTCTCTCCCTGGCGTCTAGCTGTGGCTGTCTTCCACACTTAGCTCACAGGCTCTTTCGGGCCAAAACTGTGTGTACTGTCGCTTCTTTCATTTACCTGGGCCTAGGCCATGGCCTCTTACACAGGAGAACACAAATAAATCACATGCTTAACAAATGAGTAGATTAACGAATGATGAATAAAGGAAGTCTGCTCAACCTTGACGTCACAAATCCAGGTTTTGCAATGACCTCACAGGCATTCATTTAATCCTAGATGCCAGGTGAGCCGTTCACCTGCATTTCACACACATATACTAGGAACTAGGATAAAACTCACTTGGCCTCAGGGAGTGGGAAATCCAAGCCTCTCTTAAAGCCTCTGCCCAAGGACCTGCCACAGGTCCTTGGGAATCCGTGGAACATCACTACTGGATCAAGTGCCTGATGCGACGACACCTACTGAAGGCGTCCTCCCTGCCTCTCTCGGCTGGCCCCGCTTGTCCTTCACGTTCCCCACTGCCGTCCTCTCCTTCAGGACATACCCCTGGCAAAGGTGTCTCTCTCTCCACAGCACCCAGTGTTAAGCCTCGAACACGGTGAAACTTTCTATCCTCCGTCGACTCTGAGCTCCTCGAGGGCAGAGACTGGATCTGGCACAGTGCCAGGCACACAAGAGCTGAAACGGCATGCCCTGCTGCTCCGGGTGCCGCGATCCCCCCCTCCCCGCATCAGGACACGTTTCTCCCTCATCTCCGATGGACGTGGGGCCACGGAAACCTTTAACCAGCAGCAACTCTTGTCCCCCTCCCAGAAGGAAACCACCATCCCATTAGACTCACCTTTCCTTACTGGAAAAGTCAACTCCCAGCAGGATATTCTCCTCCGTGTCCTGGCGCCCGCTGCTGTACACCACCACCATGTAGCGGACCCGGTCTGTCCAGGCGCTCTCCAAGCGCACGGCCTAGAAATGGCAGGGATGCCCTCACCGGTCTGCCTTTCGAGGGGGTGCCTCGGTCCCTTTGCCAAGATCAAGAACTTTCATTTTCTACCTTTCCCCCTGGGAGTTAAAAGTGAAGACGAAATTCTTGCCATCAGAGCTGGGTCTTGTTTATGTCCCCAGGACCAGGGACAGTGCTTGGCTCGGAGGAGATGCGGAAAAACGTGAGATACGAGCGAGCGGCCCCCTGGGGGACAGAGGAGCCAATGTGGCTTTGGCTTATGCCAATAATTTGGGAGAAGCTGTCATGACATAAGAGCAAGAGTGTTCTCCCCCGTTGTTCACGAATGGCTCCCCACCAAGTTTCACGATTAAAAACCAACACCTGCCACTCTTGTCACCTCTTACCAGCTTGATTCTGTCTTCGCAGCGCAGAAGGTTGATCATCACTTGAAGATGTTGGGGCAGGTCACCTGTTGGACCAATAAAGAAAAGTTTTAAAATGTCTCCTACCTGCTTTCTGGAAAGAAACCTCTGAAAGGCTGATTTTGAGGGCCTGGAAGAAGGTTTAGAAGTTAACATTTCTCTACCTACGCCACCGGAGAAACATCACAAAAACTTAAAGTCTTAATTTCCCTTACTCTATTCCCAAACTCATCTTATTACAAGTTGTTCTTAATTTCTGAAATACGTGCAATATAGGGTTATTTATTTATTTTTAAAGAGACGGAGTCTTGCTCTGTCACCCAGGCTAGAGCGCAGTAGCACAATCATAGCTCACAGCAACCTCAAACTCCTGGGCTTAAGCAATCCTCCTGCCTCAGCCTCCCGAGCAGCTGGGACTACAGGCACGCACCACCACACCTGGCTGATCTTTCTATTTTTTGTAGAGATGGGATCCCGCTATGTTGTCCACACTGGTCTTAAACTCCTGGCCTCGAGTGATCCTCCGACCTCCGGCCTCCCAAAGTGCTGCAATTACAGCGCGAGCTATGGCACCCGGCCAACTTTTTTTGTTTTTTAATACGAAATTTTGAAAATATAGACAAACCAAGAGAAAAATGTTATTTTATTCACGCAAACATCACTTGGCAGGGTGAGGTGGCCAGAAACTACAGCCATGGCTGGAAGGAAGGCATTTGCTAAGAATTAATCTGAGAGAAAAGGGACTGAGTATCATTTTTCCTCTTCAAACACTTCTGCATTCTCCTTAAGACAGAGAGATTATTTCTATAACTGGGGGTGGGGTGGGGGGAATGTTTACATGACTCTATAGATAGCAGCTGTATGTTGGACGCCCAGAGAAATAATTCTAGTAGACAACAATCTGTCATTTTCTCCTTTCTTGCTAAAAATTATGTCCTCTTTTTCCTTCATTATCTAAGAAGCAGTATTCCAGGGCTGGCTTTTAAACTTCTCTGAGCTGTCCCAGGGGGTGTCTGTGGACTGGAGGGAGCAGTGGCTGCGCAGGAGAACCCAGCAGAAGGGAGCCCATTTGCAGAGAGGGACACCATAACCAGGCGCATGAGCAGTAAGTAGCAGGTATGACACTAATGCTGCCTTCTTCCCCCGAGCTTATACATTTTTATGTGTGCACGGGTTTCTTTCTGAAGAAAAGGTCCATCTGTAAAGGTGCTGACCCAGAAGAAGGTACAATACATAACTCACAGAAAATCTGTATCGATTTCCATTTTGTGCAATGCCTCAAAGAATTTGATATGTTTTTTAAAAATTGCCCTAGAGATCACAATTAGAATCCCAGAAACATCAATACTGCTCACACTTTCAAATGCTCTAAAAGAAAACATGGTGTTTGCTCCTTTTGCAAAAGCATCTTTTTCACTTTAAGGCAGAGTGACGCATGATATCCAAATTGCACTTCCTGCCTCAGAGAGGAATCGGGTCATTAAAAACCTGCTCCTATAGTTAAGAGGGTGGATCTCATGTTCAGTGTTCTTTCCACAATAAAAAAAAAGAAAAAGAACAGTGCCTTCTCATCTGTTCTCTCCAGTGACAGGATTCCATGGCGTCTAACACCCCACATTGGCTCTGCTTTCTACGGAATGATCTGGAGATAATGGGTCACATTAAAGGAGGACGTGGAGCTCCCAGGCCCCTTCCTCCACCTGGGCGGCTCCCCGCCTGGCACGTCACTGAGGCCGCAGTGCCACACATCACCACGGCTTGGTTCCCCACTTGCCTGGGCCCTCCCACCGTCCACCCCAAGCCACAGAACTGCACAGATGGAAGTGCAAACAAACCCCTTGTCTGATAAATGCCTAAATGAAAGGGACATTTTCCACACAGATAAACTCCTCTCAGTGGGATTGTTTGCTGAGATACGGAACTGCTGACAGACAGAAATTCAAACCCCAGTCTGACATCCACACACAAAAAAAATCAGAGAATTTAAGCCCTAGAAGAGGGTCCCAAATTTACCGGACTGGCTGAAACAAACTGAATTACTTTTATGTGGACAGAATTAACCCTCGATTGTGCTAGGCTCTGCACAGCGATTAGTGTGGGGGCTCTGGTTCACTTAGGGAACCTGATGGTATTTCTAGGAAAAAAAGGAACTAATGTAAAGTCTGTGCCTGTCCCAAGGCTATTTACCAAGCACCCGGGGACAGCTGGCGGCCCCTCTGTCTTCTTCAGCTCACCACCCATTCTAGACCTCAGGGGCAGAAGAGTCAACCAGCCACGGGCTTTCTTCCTACCCTCCTATTCTTGGAAATAGAGGAAGGGGACATTTTATACTTAGTGAGCAAAGACTGAGCATTCACTCTGTTGTCTGCATTATAGCTAAGCCATGAACAATGGCTAAATTCCTAACAGGGTGAACCGTTAGCAAATTCAAGAATGAAGAATCTGTTTATAGCTTTATTGTACTAGAAGTCATTGTAGTAACAATTATAGCTATACACGCACACACACACCCACACACACCCCCTACTAGAAGATAGGTATGTTATGTGCATAATTTTAAATGTCCATACTATCTAAGGTACCAGTATTTTATGCCCAGTGTACAGATTAGGAAACTGAGGCTCGGAAGTCGACCTATGACTGCTCAGTAAGTTGCAGAACTGGGATCAGATGTCAGGTCTGTCTGGCTCCAGAGCAAATACTATTTCCACAAACCGCATCGCCTTCTTGTGCAGGACAATTATTTTCTTAGCTTAAAACAGATCTAAATCTTGATCATAATGATCGGTATGTGAAAATACTGACTGAGTCTTGGTGTTTGCTATAAATCGTAAGGTATGAAATTCTAACCTAAGCACCCAGATCTGAAATGAAGCTGGATAACTTGAAGTTAACCAAACAAAATGATCACAGGTAACGAGAAAACCGGCCCCAACTGCCAGTTGGTTTCACCTGTTGTTCCAAAGGTACAGGCCTTCCCAGACATTCAAACATGTGCTGCCCACCCAAGAAGTGCCCAAGAAACTCTCAACCCATGACAAAGATTCACTTGTATGCAAGCGTTTTTGGAATTCCTCTTTTCAAACTGCCTTTGGTTTCAAGTCAAATCTCCTAAGAAAACCAGACCTATTACTTCACAGGCCTTTCTCAATTGTTTGCTTTTGTACCTAAATTAACACTTGGTTTGATCTCTATTCTATTACTTCTGCCCACTTCCAAAAACCTAACTCACCATTACAGAATCAAGACTTCCTATCACAGGGATGACTTCAGAGTGCGAGCCAAAGACTCCTAAAGAAATTCCCCAAGTGTTTTCCAAATACTTGGAGAAATGACAGCGTCCGCAGACTAGGTAGGTGGCATCTCAGGTGGTTATTTTCAAGGGGACAACACCTGGCTAGGGTGCATTTTGGTGCATTTGCTAAAAAGCCAGGCTGTAATCTGCAGCTGTCTGATACACTGTGTGGAGGGAATCTTTATATCCCACAGGACACTGCTGATTCACACAGACACACACGGTTTAAAAGGCTCACCAGCTCCCAGTGCCACCTGGAAAAGGTGCATGGCCTGCTCAGGGAAAGAACACCTAAGCCTCTACCTGCACTGGTCATCATAAGCCCATGTTCCATGATTTCTCTGGCCTTAAAACCCAGCGAACTGCTCACCGCCGACAATGGAAGGTTCTTCTATTGTACAGAAAAGGAGTTCCGATTTAAAAGCATCAACTTAGAGCCATCACCTGCATGTTTGTGGGGGTGCTGAAGACTCCGCTGGCCTTGAGGGCTGTTTCCCTGTTGTAAGAAGAGGGCTGCTCCTTTCACCATGAAAAAGCTCTCACTTAAGCTGGGAAGAATAAAACCAGAGCACAGTTAGACTATAATTCAGAGAGGAAAATGGGCAAAGAAATGCTACGGGGAGAAAAAGCTTCAGAGGGGACAAATGGCATGTGAAATGCAGATGGGATGAGCTTGCCCTCACGGTGAGTTCACAGAGGAGTCTCCCCAAACCTCGCCTTTGCCAAAAGTTTGCGGCTGGAGAGTTCTCGTGATGAGACGGCGTTCCTGCTACAACACCCAAAGTTCTGTGTGGGCTCTCCCAGGGCCACGAGCCCCTTTCTGCAGCACACTAGAAAGGGATCGTACTGTAATACCACATTTTCTAAAAATAGAGAACAGCTCCCTGATGAGAGGGTGATTCGCTTTGTGAGTTTCATCATCTCGCTGCTGACCTTTGCTTCTAACTCTCTGACTGTAGCAACCTCACTGCTTCTTGGTGACTTCCCCCTTGATGGAAGACAGGGACGATGACACTACACACTCTCTAGCTGTTTGCATCTTCACGGAAGTGGGTGGCGACTGGCCTGTGATTTAACTTGGTCAGGGCTGCCCTGTTATTCCTGCAGGAAATCTCGAGTTGACCCAGTGAATTTCTCAGCAGAGTGAATCTTTGGCCTTTGTGACTTTAACTAGCAATAACATTTAAATCCAACCTGTAACTTTAAAAATTAAAATTTATGTTTCACCTTCATGATTTGACTATGAAAAAAAATCTTCAGTTTATGCAGAAATTAAGACATAAAAAAAGAATGTAGCAGCTTTTAATTACTTCCAATTATTCAAAAATACCATCGACTCTCAAATTACCCGTAAGATACACTAAAATTATTAATAGTGGTTTTGGGGGGGGCACTGGACCACCTATGATTATCTTCTTTCTACTAAGTATTTTCCAAATTTTCTATGTTGAACAAATCTTAACTTTTTAAAGTGGCTATATTTTTGTTTGATTTTCAAGGTCACATAAAACATACTATATAATAAGAAAAAGAACATTTTATTAATTCTGTCAAAGAAAGTCACCGTTCAAATTACAGAGAACTATAAAAATAATTCTCTTTTGAGCAACCTATTAAGATATAAATGACCTGAAGGAAAAAACTCTAAAAAAAAAAAAAAAAAAAAAAAGCGGCCCTTTTTAAAAAAAAATAGAATGCTGAGCTTAAGCAAATCCATTCCTGACAGACATACAAGGATGTTTTTTGTAATATAAAAAAGCAAGATCACCTTTGCCCCAGACATCTAACATTAGCAGTTAAACGTTCTGACCCTGGAACAAAAAAACTCAGCTAGGCTGAGAACATGACTCTAGGTGCTAAGAAAACACCACATGAATTAGCATTTTAAGTCAGCAGCTCCCGAAGTCAGGAAAACTGTTCTAAGATAGCAAATCCACCATCAAATCTGTTAATTTTTCTGGTTAAATTCTCATGCTAAAAATAGTGACTGCTCACATACTAAATCATAAGGCTGAGTTCTGCCTCTCTTGTTCAGGCCTTTGAATTACTGACGGCCGGTTTTGTGCATTTCATGAGCCCCACACCCTGCATCTGTACGGCATTTCATCTGTCACTGCGGACGTCCTGCCGAGTCACCCTCCTCCCCCCCGTTATAGCCCATATTTGTGCTGCAAGTTTCCAGTGCCGAGAAGGCCGGGATTATAAATAATGAAAGAAATGAGAAGCATCCCTTCCCTGCTGTCTCACCCTCACCCACAGGGAGCTAAAAAGCTCTTTCGCATCCATCTGGCCGACTAAGATCCAGGCTGTCTCATTTCGGCAGGTTGCAGAACCGCCTCACGCTTTTCTACTCCGAGAACTCGTCAACCTTGCCTGCCTTCGAATTTTACAACCAAGTCTGTTTTCAGAACTGTTCTGTTGGAGACACAGATCACTTACTACTTATCCTCATCAAAATCCCAGAGAGCTGTGCAAGAGAACTCCAAAGCCCTTGAAACTTAAAACAATAATCGGTTCATCGAAGCAGCTGGGAAAATCTTTTCAAGGCAACATCAAACCTCTTTTGTTCATGAGTTAAAATAAAAAAAAAATTCATACTGACCAGAAACCCCCGAGCACTCTGGAAACAGCCAACCCTCAACGGTGACCTTTGTCTTTGAAATCATGGGCAAAAATTCCCCTTATATTCCTTTGCAAAAAAAAAGGAACAATGCAATAGAACAGGCTGGTTCTACCCCATGATCACTTACGAGGCCAGCTGTTCCTCCTCAGCGTCCCTAGCTTGGTAAGCATCAGAGCCTCCCCCTCTACACGTGAAGTCGGGGGCCTGTATTAACTGGGGCCCTGGAACACTCTGTCTCTGTTCCCCCATGACGACCCGTAACAGGCATTTACTGTAAAGAACAAGGCTGGAAGCCGCAGGCAAGCCCAAGGAGCACATTATCCCAAGGCTGTGAGGTCACCCTGCGTCCTGCGCATACAATAAGGGGCTAAGCGGGAGGAAAACCACACAAGATGGCTCTTGGGAGGTGGGGTGGGAGGCCGCAGAACGTGGTCAGTCACAGGACTTATGAAAACAAGATGCAGATATTCTCCGTGACCCGGCTTCCCGTCTTCTGTGCTGAGCTCACTCCGGGCCCAGAGCCTCACACGCCCTCCGTGTGGCTGATGTGATCGCTATTTCCTACGGCCAGGGCTTCGTGCGGGTCTCCGCCAGGCTTCCAAGCGAGAGGCACAGTACGCTGATTCATGAGGACCTCAGAGTGCCCCGCCGGGGAAGTCCTTTAAGAAGTCCATGTCAGCGATGGTGCCCACACTTTACCAGGTGCCCAGGACGAGGAAGGTGAAACCCACAAACCATCCAGCTACAGAAAAACCAGCCTTCTCACAAAAGATTCTAGTGTCCTAAAAAGAGTGACTAAAGTTATGGGAGGTCAGACCCAGACAAACAAAGTAGAAACATCTTCCACCCTTCCCTTAAGAAAAATCTTGATGAAGGGTAAAAAAAAGTTCGGCCACTGCCCTCTCCAAAACCAGCCTCAACGCTTTCATCTCCGCAACACAAATATATTCTCAGACGCTGATTACTGCCATTCGCGGAGTTTTCGTAAGATTAAAGTTCCTGCTAAGCATTGAAGGCAGACAAAAACCTCAATCAGTGCTCCTCCAAAAACCCCAAACCCTCAGAATATAAACAGACAGTGTCATCCAGAAACCAAGACATGGTAGGAAAACAGAAATCAGGGTGGTCACACATACTAATTTGGGCTGGAAACCTCTGAACGGCAGAAGTACCGAGTTGGCCGAAGGAAGATGCAGAAGTCGGTGAAACAGAAAAAGTTCGCGACCGCCGCGTTCACATCTTCAACACCCCCTCGAACTTTCCGCAGAGCTCCCGCCATCCGCTCCCAACAGAAAACGGGGAAGGCCAGGCAGAAGCCGACGAGTCCCTCTGCGAGAGCCGTGGACTGGAGTCCTCCTCGGATGAGGTTCCCACCCAAAGAGCAAATGGCTCTTGTGGAACTCTTGTCTTCCCCTGATATTTTGGCTTAAGAAGGCCCTTGTCCCAGCACATCCCAATGAAAGAGGGCCATTCAGAGGGAGCAAAACAACTGCAGTTCCTCTAATCACTTCACTCCTACGGGCTTTTCTGCAGGCTTCGGGAACAAGCCCTCGGGTGTGCATTAGAAACTGTGAGGGCAAACAGCTGGCCACCAAGGAACCGACTCCAGTAACGGGACCCCGTTCTGCTGAAAAACCAACATATTGAAGGATGTCTCTTTCCCTCAAATTGCCACCATCCACCCAGCCGTGGGGCAGCTGCCACAGTCATTCTACATTTTTAAAGCACTTTTACATTCTGAAACTTCTTTAGTCATGCCAGTAATAGAGGACAGGCCAGGTAGAGGGAACTGGGATACACGCTTTGGGATACCTGTGGTGCCCAGGGCAGGGCAGGCCACCAAGGTCCCAAAGAGTGGGGACGTGATCCCAAAACCCACCTGGCAGACGCTGGCCAGGAGCTGTGCTGTTAGCAGGTCTTCCGGCCAGTGAGATGAAGTCAGGATGTGAGTAACCAAGTGCAAGGCAGAATGGGGTAAGTACCCCAGGAAAGCAACTCTGCCAGGGCGTACAGGAAGGAAGGGGGTGCCCTGAACTGGTGAGTTCTGGGACATTTGATAAGGAGGTGGCACTGACCCGCAGGTTGAGGGTAAGGAAGCTACCGCCTGCCCAGGAACATACACCTTTCTGAGATGGGACGAGACTCAGGTCTACACCCCACACCCCCTTTCTTAGCCCCTGGAATGCCGTTCTACTCGTCCAGAGAGAAAATCAGAGCCGTTACGTCGCCATCACCTCTGCCCACGTCTGCCCTGGTGGCTGACTGCGGTGCCGCCGCTTTGGTTCTGCTAACGCAGGTGACACTGACAAGTCAGAATACGGATCACGTCTCCGGTTCTCCTTCCCAACATCTGAACACATCGTGTGCAGGAAAGAAAGAAGAGGAATGGTTTTCCGGAAATAGAACTTCAGGAAAAGAAGGTTCTGCATCAGAGTTCTTCCACCTGCCGCCCGGGCAACTGTAAGGGGGCCCATAGCATCACCCTACCCGCTGCTGCCACCACACTTATGGGACAGGACGCATCCTTTGGTCCTTCTGCACCAAATGGGAGTGCCGAGGAGTTCCGTGACTGGCACAGCCACACCGACCGGGAAGGTGATGTGCAAGGTGGGTTTCTCATCAACAGGATGGTCATTTACCAAATACCTACCACGCGGCTGAGACTACACGAGGTACTCAGCTCTGCCAGGTCATCGGATGCCTGCAGCTCTGCCGGGCAGGTATGATTTTCTCCACACGACAAAGGAAGGAAGCCAGTCAAGGCTTCTGAAGCAGAAACTCCAGACAGCCTGGACCACTCCCATGATAATTCTGGTACACATCAAAGTGTAAGAAAATAAAAAGCACTGGTCTGGGAAATCCATAGTTTTTGGTTCTGATGCATGTTCTACTATAGATACATTCTGATAGTCCTTTATAGGGCTCAGCCCTGTATTCCACACGTATAAATATGTGGCTCTTGGAATGAATGAACAGAACCCTGTTTTTACCAATTAGGACAAAGATAACCATTTTCTTCAAGGACTGGTGATATGGGTGTGTGCCATGCCACTTAGAAACATAATTTCCTTTAGAACAAAAACAGCTGGTGTAGAAATATCACACTACAGAATATCACATGAACACCCCTGATTTTCAACTCTGGTTATGCATATCCAAACCACCTCTGAAACTTCGAGAACACATTCACACCCAGGTCCAACCTTAACAGAATCTAATTCGGAAGGTCTGTGATTAACCTTGGGAATCAGCTTTTTAAAAAGTTCCAGAGGTGCTTCTGACGCACAGCCAAGGGCAAGAACCCTGGGACTGAGTAACAACAGAAGACACAGAGAAAACTGGCTTCTCCACGGGCTTTGTAAAAATACCGTACATAGGCTGGGCGTGGTGGCTCACGCCTGTAATCCTAGCTCTCTGGGAGGCCGAGGCAGGCGGATCGTTTGAGCTCAGGAGTTCAAAACCAGCCTGAGCAAGAGCGAGACCCTGTCTCTACTAAAAAAATAGAAAGAAATTAGCTGGACAACTAAAAATATATATATATATATATAAAATTAGCCAGGCACAGTGGCATATGCCTGTAATCCCAGCTACTTGGGAGGCTGAGGCAGGAGGATCGCTTGAGCCCAGGAGTTTGGGGTTGCTGTGAGCTGTGCTGACGCCACGACACTCTAGGCCAGGCAACAGAGCGAGAGTCTGTATCAAAAAAAAAAAAAAATATTGTACATATAGGTGCATGGTAAATGTTTTTGGCTGGTAAAAGATAACACCAACAAGAATGCACGGTCCTCTCAGAAGGGAAGTAACTACCAAATACTTTTGGAGTCACAGATGTCCGTGTCTTCTAAAGAAGGCCCTGCGCTAATGGTATGAAATGACGACAGCAATAACAGCAACAGATGAGAGCTTTGATAAACTGCTGTGGACAAAGCATTCTGGTGAATGTCGACTCTTTACGAAACTCTGCGATGCAGACCAGGTAGGCATTCATATCCCGATTTATACCTAAGGAAACAGGGAGTTACTGAAATGGTATGATTTTAGGATTTCTGATGCTGTATCTTGCAAAGGATCAGAGAACGTGAGCCTAAAGCGTAGGCTCTGTAAAGGGTCCCGAATTGACGCGGCTGGCTGAGACACACCGAACTGCTTTCACGTGCACAGAATGCACCCGTGACAGTACTCAGGTCTCACGGTAACTGCCGAGGGGCCTGTGGTTCGTCCCTTGGACTAGATGGTAATTCTAGGGAAAAAAGGAACTAATGTAAAGTTGTCACCCACAGAAAAGATGGGTGCTGACGAGCATTCCAGAGAGGAGGTTCTGTTAATTCCACTTAGATGAACAAGTATTTACGGGGTGTCTGCTGTGCCCCGTCAGTGCTAAGCCCTGGGAACTCAGCAATGAGACAGACACGGTTCCTGCTCTTCGGCAACATTACAGTCTCATGCGTCTGACAGTCACGGGACAGTCACGGGACAGTCACGTCAATACAACACGGCAAGTTCCACAGCAGAAGAATGTATAGGGTGCTGCAGACACACACACACAAACACACACACAGGGGTCCAGGGAGGTCTCCTTGGAAGAAGCGATACTGAGTGGGGCCTCAAAAAGGATTAGTAAACAGAGGGGTTCGGGGTTAGGAAAGTAAGACTATGTTATACGTACCCTACAGCAAACCGAGGAGGATTTGGTTTCTGTCGTAAAAGGACCCCTCGTGCATTATTCATGAATGTGAACTTATAAATTCTGCTTTATACATCAGTGCCTTATAAGTTTGGTTAGCATAAATCAGTTAGTTTCTCAGAACTTGCTCGTCCCTGAGTGAACTCATAAATTCAAGTTTCAGAATGTGCAAAGCTAAGAATCAAAGTTCAGGCTTGTGTGGTTGAGCTGTCAACACATTCTCAGCACCCAAATGCCTGGTATACTATAGGTACTTGGTGCATACTGTTTTCAACAAGTAAAGAATGGCTTCCATCTACACGGTACTTTATAGTTTACAGAGAGCTTGTCCCTACATTTTCCCACTTCATTCTTACAATTCCATTCTTCTGATGAAAGGCCCAAGACCAGGAGAAGATAACTTGTCTGTGGTCATATGGCTAACAACAGGCAGAACACGATTGACGGGCTCCAAGTTCACGCTCTCTCTGCTGAATCCATAGGTCAGAGGGCAGGACCATCCGACCTGCCCGAATAGCAGCAGCAGCAGCAGCAGCACATAAAGCTCATAAACACAGACTGACCTCAAAACCACTACTGGTGATGTTTTAGGCAGAGTCAGGTCCCATTCCTAGCGAAGTGAAGTTTATAAAGATGTAAAGGAGATACAAGCTCACTGTTTGGAGAGAGATCAGCTAAAGACTGCAGGTGGAATGGAAAATTCTATCCATGGTTCTCCCACAGGTTCTTCCCTTATTTTGAACTCATGTTCAAAAGCCACAGATACTTCAAGTTGTACCAAGGTCTTATTCTTTTTTTTATTTTGTGCTTCATGGTACAATGTGGCAGGGCCTCACTCCAAATGTCATCCTCCCGGGTATAAGAAAACAAGGAACTCTGGGGACACACCTGTCAACGAGAGTTTCCCAAAATGTTCCCCTAAACGCACAGTGCTGAGGATGGCGAAATTCCAGCTCTGCAGGGCATTGCATTACTGCTTAGGGAAAGGGGTCACAGACAAGAAATGCTGGCAGGGCTTGTTACAAATATCTGTGCTGCTGGGGCATGTATTGTTTGGCTAGAAGGCGTAGGCTTCTCTCAGAGAGAAGGAATGTCCAAAATATTCCAGACAGTGAGAGACATTCTCCGAGCCAGCTACACAGCTCTCCTTCTCACCAACGGGTAGGAGCAAGCAGCTCGACTGACCAGCAAGCTTGCAAAAGGAGGAATTTTTTTCCCCGGCATAAACAAGACAGCAAAGGATATACCTTGACTCGGCTCTGAAAACCTTGGGATAGTCCCCCCCTAGGACCCCCAGGGCCCGTGGAAGCGACAGCGAGTGCATCTTTCTCCGCGCATCTGGTACACCAGCATCTAAGCCCCTGAATGAGGGCAGAGGTATAAAAGCTGCATTGTGCAAGAAATGCTACGGCAGCAAAGACAACCTAACCAGCCAGAAATAACAGGCACACGAAGGAAATGCTTCTGAAACAACTAAAAAATTCCAAGAACAGATTGAGCCAGATGGAGCCAACTGAACCAGGTTCTCAGCCCTTTCATCGGTAGGCAGTCCCAGCCCATGGTCTTGGTCATCAAGTCCTAACTTTTTCAGGGTCCCTCCTTCCCAGTCCCTCAGTCACCATCCCAGTTCAGGCCCTCCTCACCCCCACGAGCCAGGCAGCATCTACCCAGCCCCGCCGTGCACCCGGCTCTGTGCCGGGTACTCAGAATGTCCCTGCGGGACGGGGCTGACCAAGGGAAGGCACGTGTTCTCTATCCACTGTCCAATATGGTAGCCACCAGCCGTGGGTATCTACTGATGCTTAAAATGCAGTAAGTGTGACCCATGCACTGAATTTGTCACTTTATTTCATTTTAATTAATTTTAATTAGCCACACAGGGCTAGCAGCCACAGTACAGGACAGCACAGCTCTGGGAACCGTCAGCCTCTTGAGAGGCCCCTGCCCTCTGTCTCCGGCCTCTAGCTCACTCCGCGGTTTCCTAGCCACGGCTCTCATTACCCTATTTCCCAGCCCCAGAACCTTCAATAATGCGACATCATCCATAGATTAGAGTCCAAACTCTTTGTGCTAACTTTCTCTGGCAGCCACAATGAGCCATTTTGTCATTAACCTAAATTTCATTCAGCTGACATTCCCTGACCTCAAGGGGCTTATAATACAGTTAGAAAAAGTACTTTATAATAAAAACCTTCTGCGTATTACCTCTTGCACTATTTCTCCCATTCTGCACAGTCTCTGCTCTGTCCCTAGCTACAGCTCTGTCCCTAGCTACAGCACTGTCCTCGTAGACCCTCCGCTCACAGCTTCCTCCCTCCCCTTGAGTCCCCCATATCGTGTCTGTCTTCAGTTTTCTTGTCTTCTCCAGGAATTCTTTCCTTGTGGCCTTAGCTGCAAGCCATGGCTCCTCCCTTTCAGTATCTTCTAGCACCTTCTCTCATCTTGCAAGGGAGGATATGAGGCTTTGGGGTGAAGTCGCTTGTTCAATAAATACAGCACGAATTTAACCAAATGCAGATTGAAAATACAGCATTCGAGGCAGGTGGAACTTCCTGAATCCGAGGGTTCTGCAGAACCGACTTTGGGACTCGAGCACCCACAGATCTTGGTATCCTCAGGGGAGTTGTGGGGGTCCCCAGAACCAATCCTCACGGATCTGAGCAACAACTGTACTTAGAAAGCGGCAGGAACCCAAGTTCCCTGCTTTCCAGATCGTTTTCTGTGACCCACCTGGCTACCGACTGGTGGTGAAGGCATCTTCCTGCTGGTATATTTGAGCTTCACAATGGGATGCAACGCACAGAATTCTTAAATCTCCCTCTGTGCCTGCCAGATAACAGATTCAAAGTAAACACTGGCAGACACACTGGGCGAGCTGTCCTCCTCTCCGGTCCCAAAGCATCCTACGATGAGCTCGCTGCAGCAATCCTGTGTCGCAGGAACGCTGGGCACCCACCACACACAGGACAAACTGGACGTCAATGCTGTGAGTGAGTTACAGCCACCTGGGGGTCAGGGCCTCGTGGCAACCAACTGCTTCGCGCAACACAACAGCAGCTAAGTTCGCCACACCACCCTGGGCACCTGGAGAGTTAAGCCTGTGACTTCTCTGTCTCAGGATCCATCTCAGTGCCCAGAAGACAGGGGGCACTCAGTAAATATAATGCTGAAAATAAACATTCTGGTTGAGCATTATGCTAAGTGCATTACGCACAGTAGCTAATTTAATTCTCGTCACCCATCTGTGAGTGTTACATACATAGGGAAGGACACTCAGGGAGGGCAAGGCACTTGCCCAAGTTCACGTGACCAGGAAGCGGAGAAGCTGGAAGGGAAAAGCAGAGACCTCTGCTCATAAGCACTGTATTTCAGCCAAATTGACACCTCGGGAAAACACGATGTCGAAACAATCCACTTCTGTTCCCCAACAACTCAGACCTAAAGTCATCTGTCGGGGCAGACCAGGGCAGGCATTGGAACTGGGGAGGGAGTGTGGTTTCCCAAACAGGGGCTCCTGATGTTGAAGAGGGCGTCCACGCAGGCAGGGGTGGCGGGAGAGATGGAGACTGTCCACAGGCGGGGGACGGATGAAACACGTACATATTTCAGAGATGAGTTACAAGTATGAGAAGAGAGAAAACTAAAATGAACCCCAAGGGAATGCGTAGGAATTGAAGGTGTCAGTTTGAAATCACAGTTTCAATATTTTTTTTTTTTTTAACTGAGACAGAGTCTCTATCTCCTGGGCTAGAGTGCAGTGGCATCATCATAGCCCTCTGCAACCTCAAACTCCCGGGCTCAAGCGATCCTCCTGCCTCAGCCTCCCGAGTAGCTGGGACTGTAGGTGCACACCACCACGCCTGGCTGATTTTTCTATTTTTTGTAAAGACAGGGTCTTGTTATGTTGCTTAGGCTGGTCTTGAACTCCTGACCCTCCCGCCTTGGCCTCCCAAAGTGCTAGGGTTACAGGTGTGAGCCACCATGCCTGGCCAAGAAAAACCTAATGACGACAGGGAAAAGAATAACTATACAATAGAGAAGCCCAGTAAAATCCACCTTAGTGACCAAAGTGAATGTCATCGTAACAGGACAAAAGGAAATCACAAGCCACTTGATGGGCCTCAACAAGGACACAGAATCACTCCTGTGCTGTTCCTACCAAAGATGCACGGCCTGACTCTAATCACAAGGGAACAGCACACACACCACACGGTGGGATGTTCTAGAAAACGATGGTCCTGGACACAAGTGTCTGGGACATGGCAGCCAAAGAGAGACTGAGAAATGTCCCGGACTGCAGGAGACCCAAGAGACGGGACAACTAAATGCCACGGGCGCTCCTGAACTAGATCCTTTCACTACAAAGGACGTCACGGGGACACATAACGAATCTCGCATGGTTCTGAGGATTAGAGGGTGGGACAGCGTCAGGGCTAACGTTCTGCGTGGCTGGCTGTATCGGGGGTCGTGGGAGAATGCCCCTGCCTGTACTCCAAGGGCGATGAGCAGCGGGTTGGCAACTTACTCTAAAATGGTTCAGAAAAAAGTTCTTTGGCCGGGCGCGGTGGCTCACGCCTGTAATCCTAGCACTCTGGGAGGCCGAGGCGGGCGGATTGTTTGAGCTCAGGAGTTCGAAACCAGCCTGAGCGAGAGCGAGACCCCGTCTCTACTAAAAATAGAAAGAAATTGGCTGGACAACTAAAAATACATAGAAAAAATTAGCTGGGCATGGTGGCGCATGCCTGTAGTCCCAGCTACTCGGGAGGCTGAGGCAGGAGGATCGCTTGAGCCCAGGAGTTTGAGGTTGCTGTGAGCTAGGATGACGCCACGGCACTCTAGCCGGGGCAACACAGTGAGACTCTGTCTCAAAAAAAAAAAAAAAAAAAGTTCTTTGCACTGTATTTACAACTTTTCTGTAAGTCTGAAATTATTTCAAAATTTAAAAAAGTATCGTTTAAAAATTCCACTTAATTCGATTTGTGTAAAACACTAACCATCACTTTTCTTTATTGGTAGGTGATAAAAGCTGAGATCATTCTACTGATCGTTGTTATTGGCGTGTTTCCTGGCTCTCCTCTTCCATCTCTTGGATGCTATTTCGCTCATCAGCTGAGATCTTTCCCTGCCTCAGGACCATTTTCCCTCTGCATTTTCCAGAACAGAAGCAGCAATGCACACAGCAGGAGAGAATGATGGTGGGCTCTGCTCTCCTAGTTCCTCTTGGTCTCTGTGTGTCCAGATTTCAGGGCCTCTGCCTCACATACACGGTCCTGGCCCATGGAAGACCTAATTTTAGCCTTTTCCTGCTCTGCAACCACATGTTTGGAACAGCAGGGGTCAACTTGCCCATGCGAGCCTCCCATTGTGAAGGGCACGCGAAGCCAGGATGCCGCAGCCCTGCAGGATGTGACTCAGCATCCTGTTCCCAGTGTTTGGGGCGGCCAGTAGCTTTGGCACCAAGCACTGCTGCTGACTTCACCTCCAAAGACCACAAACAGGTTAACTGGTGAGATGGGCATGCAGCCTCAGCTCTCCCCGTGGGCCGCAGGGCCAGAGGTGAGACAACCTGCTTGTCCATCCATCGTGCTGGGTCCCCTTATGAACACCCACAGGCACCTATCAGGAAGAGTTCTTCAGAGGAACTGACCTGCTGGCATTTTAAGGACACCATGAATCAAGAAACTCATCTTGTTTCCCTCTTTGCTTTGACTACTAGGAAGCTCAAAGTCAGACTGATGGCCAAACTCTAATAACTGTACCAATGTTATGCCATGCATTCCACGTCCAAATCTTCCCCAGACTTCATTTTATCCTCTATTCTCTCCGTGTTCCAATTTTCTCACTAATGTTAAATTCTATTGTTTCCTATGAATTTTATAAGCTGCTTCAAATCCCTTTTGGAAGGAGCTATGGTAGATACAGTATACACATGTTACCCCTGAGGGTTAAGGACTCTTTTTAACTCAACACAGAGTCCCCAACATTGAGCACAGAACCCATTTATAGGCGCTAAACACACACTGGCTGAATTGATAAACAAAGCAAATAACTAAATAAAAACCACCTCCATTACCAGGCTGCTCAACAAGAGATACTTCTCCCTCCCACCCCGCGTGGTGGGGCCTGCCCAGGAGTTCCCAGGGCCTGGGGTGCAGGTTCCTTAGGGAGCCCTCTTGCTGCAGGGGCAGCTGACAGTTCAGCAGCCTCAACTCCAGACCTAAAGAGCCAGACTCCCACCTGCAACAGACACGGCACGGCCCAGGCGGGCCTGGGCACGCGGGAAGTGACGAGTGATTTCCAGAGGTGGCAGCCAGCTTGGCTCTCTCCAGACCGCACCAACGGTCCCCTCCCTGTTGGGAATTCTGACTGGGCCCAGATTTGGGGAAACATGAAACATGCCTTGAAAACTCCTGGCAAGCATGTGCCAGGCCCTGACTGGACGTGACTTCTGCGGGCGCAGGGTCGGCCCCAGCAGGGAGAGACCCGGCACGTCCTAACACAGCACCTCCTGACAGCCTTCTCTGAAACTAAGCCTTTTAAAAAATAGCTTCGAAAGTAACCATTCAAGGGAAAAGAAAAGAGAGAGGAGAGGAGAGAAGAGAAGAGAAGAGAAGACGAAAGGAAAGGAAAGGAAAGGAAAGGGAAGAAAAGAAAAGAGAAGAAAAGAGAAAAGAAAAGAAAAGAAAAGAAAAATGAAAATCTGTAAATACGAAGGCGCACAAGAATGATGTTTCCGAGATAAAAGCCTGGTACAAATGTCAGTGGAACCTGGAGAAAAACAGGCCAAGCACTGGACTTTTCTTCTCCCCTTAGGTGCCCCTTGGTTAACCCTGGTCTTTCGTGGTGAAATTGCCTCAAGCTTAACCGTGGAGGGGAAGAGGGGCGCAGGAGGGGCTCTCATGAATCACCACCAATGACGATCATGGTTACGGAGAGTCAGGCATGGGCCAGACACACACAGGGGACAAGGCCCTCTCCAAACCTCACGAGGGCCCCGGGACTGGGGTGGGTTTTCCCTCAGCTTCGAGGAGGCAAGTGGCTGGCCCAGGGCCACAGTCACACAAGCGGGGACTGTACCCCAATCCAGAGGCCTGCTCTGTCCATGCAAGGCTCCCCCAGCGTGACCTGTCATTAACGCGCAGTCTCTGGGGACGCACTACCATTCTGCCCCACCCTCCCATCAGCATGCCACCCCACGGGCAAAGCAGGAGTTCCCGCCCCCGGCCCATCACCCAGCTCGCCTTGCGAGTGGCCGCTCCTTATCTTGGTTGATCCTTTTTGATTAATCCTGGTTTCTCATTTTCAGCCTCCTCTGAAGCAGAACGACTCGTGTGGACGTCCTCCTCATCTTGGGAAGTTTCTAGTAACTTGTCCAGATCCAGAGATCTGACCACAGCACAACATACGCCAGAGACAACTTTAAAGGCAGAGTCTTTTCTGTCTACACAGCAGGCAGCAGGTGTGTGGCCCTGCTCCCGAGGGTGGGGCGCGGCTGGCTAACTGCTCCCTGAGGGGGAGGCGGGTCCCAGCAAGGGGTCAGTGCTCTCCACCCCAGCATTAAACCATAACCCTGACGTGGCCAGACACCCCACGGATGTGCAGCCCCGCTCTCCCTGTGGGAACAAACCTCTTGGCAGTCCGTTACAAATGGACAGCAAACGATCAGAAACGCGGTATGAGCACAGAATTCGACTGGTGGGTCTGCGGCCTCTCTCACGTTTGGAAACCGTAATATAATCTTGTCTTTTCACTTTACACAGGAGGGAACAGAGGCCCAGAGAGGTGAAGTGACTTGCCTGAGGTTGCACAGCAGACGATACCCCTCAAGACAGAGCCTAGGTTTTCTGACTCCCTCTCAAGCTCTGTGCCATTGACCAGGAGAATGATTACGGGTACCACTGTCACCCCGAGCAGAGCTTGCATGCGCACACACTCCCTTGCGCTAAGCGCGTCAGAAGAATGAGACCAGGGCCCCGTGGCATTCTTCTAAAGTCTAAGTACTGGTATTTTGAAAGTTTAATGAAACCTACTAGACTCTGAGCAAAATTCACTTTAAGTTAACCTTAATAAGTTTAATTACGTTCCAATCAAATCAAATTAACTCTTCACCCCTGTCCTCATTTGTCTCCACTCTAGAATGAGTTTTCTAATTAAAAGAATATATATACATGTTGAAGGCAAATTCTGATTTTAAAGTCAAATGTTCCAATGAACTGCAGAAGTAATATAATACCTGAGTTAAAGCGAAAGGAACAGCCAAAGAGTATGATCGCTCCAAAATTTTAAAAGTTTGTGTGCCCTAGTATTTAAAATTGGGTGTTGATGGGAGGCCACCACCTAAAAAGCCACGGGGGGATGAGGACAGGAAGGGCCAAGCTGAGCACAAATTTGCATGTCTGCTCTCAAGGAGTGGAGCAGAAAGGAGGAAACGTAGGTTCTTGAGTCAGCGAGACCTGCATTTAAACCCTGGCTCCCCAAACTATTATAGTGCCTTAAAATGAGGAGAGTCCCCGTGTTGCAGGCTTGTCGTGATGACAAAATGAGATCACGGACGTGCGCAAAGTTCCAAGCCCAGAGCCTGCACCCAGCAGAAGCTGGCCATGTAACTCCCCGGATACCCAGGTAAGGGTGACACACGACAACTCCTGGTGAGGGGACAAAGCAGAGACGGCTCCTGGATTCTGAGGTTCAGAGAGCAGGTTCTGGAGTCAATGAGATGTGGGGTCGTGGCTCCACCACCTACTACTGTACGAAATCAGGCCAGTGACATCTCTGAGGCTCAGCCTTCTCCTCCAGAGAAAGAGCAGCCACATGGTGCCTTCCTTACAGGATTTTTGCATAGATCAAATGACACAATGCACGCAAGGCACTAATGGAGCGGGGCACGAGTCAAGTGTCTGTTCCAGGTCATCTCCTCCGCCCCTGCTTTATTGTTTCGCCTTGGCATTTGCAGACACACCACTATTCTACTCGTTTATCTTGCTGTCTTGTATCCCCCAACAGAAAGTCAGCTGTGAGGACAGGGATTTTGTTCTGTTCCCTGCTACATTCCCAGCACAGAGTAGGGGCTTAGTAAACACCTGCTAAATGCATGGCTCATGGGCAGACAGATGAGGACAGAGGGCTACCAAGACCGATCTACCAGCACCTGTACCACCGAGCCGTGGGGAGAAGCAGTGCGGAAAAATCTCTCTGTCCTTTGCTTCCTGCGCGTCCAAGGCCACTTTTGGTTGCTCAGTGCAGAACAGAATATTCGATACGGCCCATCTCGTGTGCACGAGGTGCTGTGGGGCGGGAGGTGAGGAAGGCCCTTTCCCAGGTGGCTCACGGTCCTGCGGGCAAGGCCAGCGTCTTGCTCAAGGCCCTGCGCTCAAAGGGCCCCACGCTTGGTTTAATTCTCTGCCATCTTGAAATTCTTAATGATTTTTTAACAGGGGTCTCCACGGTGTTCATTTTGTACTGGGCTCCGCAAATTACGTAGCCGGTCCTGCACCGTAGGGAACATTCATGTGCATATGTACATAGGCCACAGTACGAGTCCCAAGTCCCGAGGAAACACTAAGGAGAGAAAAATGCCTGGGGGAAGAGAAAGGAAGGATCACAAATCTTTCCCAAAAGAAGCTGTACCGGAAGGAGGCACAGGCAGGCAGGGGGCATTTGCTGAATGTCTACTATGGGAGAAGAGGTTCGTGTCACTGCCACATTTAATTCTGACAGCAACCGTACAAGCTGCGTATTTCTTTGCCCAATGGCACTGAGGCCTGCCCAAGGTCCTGTGACAGCGCAGCGAGGTGGTGAAGGAAGGTGCGGGAGCTAATCCCAGGCCCGACCCCACCACGGCCGAAGCTCGCGGAGGAAAACGTCAGGATCCATGAAGGTGGGTACTGCAGCGGCCAACAGACACCAGGTCGGGGAGACCCAAGAGAAGCTAAGCCTCAGAGTACGAGCAACACCTGGGTGCTGAGCGGAGAGGACGTGGCATGCTCTGGCATGGCAGTCAGACCCCGCGGGGCTCCCTCCCTGTGTTCCAGCCTCTTCCCATGGGCACTGGGCTCCTGTCCCCATCACACAACCACGTTTTCCAACCGTAACACTAAATGGAAACCTACCTGTTTACATGCGTTTTCTCTGGGGCACTGAACCGCGGGGCATCCCAAGAACACACACACACACACACACTCTGACTGGTGGGCCCTGGGGGAGCCCCTCTCCCTGCGTGTGGGCGGGACCGGGAACAAGATGGGACAGCCATTCCTGTGATCACAATCCGTTCTAAGGCCCTGTAACAGCAGACCCCGTTGGCCTTGAAGAAGCAAGCCACCGTGACTTCTACAGCCACCAGAAAATGAATTTGGCCAAGAACTACATGAGCTTGGAAGAGTTCCCCAAGCTTCTGATGAGATCCAACAAGCCGTGTGAGAGGACGCAGCTATACCGTGTCCTGACCCAAGGAATCTGCGAGATAATAAATGTGCACTGTTTTAACCTGTACATTTGTGGTAGCTTGTTACCCAGCAATACGTAACTGATACAGTGACCCACACAGGTGTCCATCTTTAGCACAGAACACCTCCTGGCAGCACGTTAACCGGACAGACCATCAACAGACGACAAAGCCCAGGCTGAGATAAACCATCGAGAAAGGCAGAGAGGAACCCCAGAGGGTGGACAGGGGCAAGAGCAGGGGGGCTTCGTGGAGATGGGGACGTGTGGTCTGCAGAAAGGACAGGGCGGCCCCCACCCTGACTCTGTGCAGTGGAGGAGGAGGCACAGCCACGCATCAGAAGGCTGTAAGGAGGACGGGGTCCCTTGGGGAATTCCAGGTCAAGACCAAAAGGGGAAGGGAGCGTGGGGAGAAAGGCACAGGTGTAGGAGAGTTTACACCTTACCACCGAAATCAAATAACACAAGACAAGATCCTGCTGCTCCGGCCCGAACGTTTCCTTGGGCAGGCAATCGCAAAGAACAGAACTAAAAGAACTCTCAGGACCACTTTCAAGCGCTTGACTTGGAAACGCTGGATTAAAAAAAAAAAAATTCACTCCTGATCCACACTCTGGGGACAACACAACCGTATTATCTGCCCGCTGCCCTGCCTGGCGTACACCCACTCACATCTCATGCCAGACAGAGCCGGCTCCCAGGATGGCGAGGGAGCCAGGAGCTACTGCCAGCAGGGCCATCTGCTCACCAGTTCCCACAGTCTGAACAGCGTGGCTTCCAAAAAGGTGCCGCAAGAGGCCGGCGGCAGTCTGCACATGCACCGAGCAGGGGAGAGGAGGGAGAGACCTGGATCCCTACCGCCCAGCATCAATCATCTGCATTCTGGGCAGGAGATGATCAGTTCCTGAGACACTTCCCAGAAGGTCTTCAGAGAAACTGTCTGAATTACAACACTGACTCGTGCGTTCTTATTTGCATCTTACGGGATCGTAGCCGAGTGGAGGATGCAGGCTGCTCCAACTCAAGGAGCGTCCACGGTGGGGCCCTCTCAGGCCTGGATGCAGCAGCCGCAGGGAGCTGGCCCCTGTCTCCCGTGCTGTGCACAAGACACAACGCAGCACCTGAGCCCACCACAGATCTCATTCTGTGCAAGGAGCTTCACGCAAACTACTCGACAACCCTGGAAGGTCGTAGTGTCATCTCCGTTTTACAGGTAGAAGGATCCAGACCCAGAGAGGTCAAGGAACTCGGCTACTAGGGCAGGAGACAGATGCTAAACCTAGGTCCGCCCAACTCCAAACCCCACTCTCTTTCCTCTGCGCCTCACTATTTCTCATACACGTCTGCAGTTCACCGCAGGGTCAAAAGACCACCCATTTAAACTGTACAAATGCTATGTGCAGGAAGACAGCCGAGGCCCAGTAGCTAAGGGAGGAACCAGCAGTTAGGAACGTGACAGAAGCACATATTCCTGCCACATAAGGCAGGTCCGATACCTGCCACAGAGAGAGAGACCCAGAGCTCCCTGCTTTCTCTGAATTAGAAGTCACAAACGTCCAGGGTGGGAGCAATCTCCACTGACCGTGAGGACTGTGGCCGAGTGAAGAAGGAATTGGCTTAGGGACAGAGAGTGATCGGGGAACAGGGGCAGTCCTGATGGGCAGGGAGGAAGGGCCAGCAAGGCAGAATGGAGGCAGGACGCGGGGAGACTCGGGCCCTCGGGGTGAAACACGTGGCAGAAGGACAGGTCGATGGGTGGCCGTGAGATGGAACAGGGAGCTGTGAGGACCTGAACGACAGCACCACCAGGGAGACCTGGGAAGAAGGCAGCAGGGGAGACTCCCCATGATTCAGCAATTTACCGCAAACGGATGAGTCAAAGCTGACTTCCTGAATGACCCAAAAGATGAAACTATGAGTTACAGATAGACAAAGGGAAGGAAAGAGGAGAGAGGAATCGCCCCTCAGTTCTTCTCCCTCCCAGCAGCCCTCAGAGAGGAAATAATGGCAGTTTCTCTCCAGGCTCCATTGGAAGCAAAGAGAAATCTCCTCTTCCTAACTCTCCTCCACCTACACAAACAAAACGATGACTCTCCCATAACTCTTTTCTCTAGGAGAGGCTTCCAGAGAAAAGACCTCAAAATGCAAATTAACACGTGCATGTAAAAGGGTTTCCATCAAAGCTTAAACCGGGACACCAGAGTGTACCTAGTTTGGCGAGGAGGGTTAGAAACCAGGATGGTGTTCTCTGCCTAAAAGGGGGAGTGAAATGTCAAGGTGAGTAAAGACGGACTTAACAAACAGGGAACCGGGGGAGGGGGAACAAGTCCAGAGCCCAGGGTCTCCCAGCAGTCACTGGCATTGAGGACCTGCTAAAAGCAGCAAAGAGGGACTCTCAGGGGTCAGAAGGACCTGACATCCTGGGAGGCACCCACCCCAAGTTAGCAGGTTCTGGCCCCGGCACTGCCCCTAACCACCTGGGTGCCCTTCGGCAAGTTCCCTCACCTGGATGTCCCAGACAGCTGATTCCACTAACCTGGTCCCCAGGAAGGTGGCACGGTATGATCAACTCGGGTGTTAGAGGTGGCAGAGGCCTCACTTTGAATACAGCATTTCCTACATGCAATCTTGGGCCTCGGGTTCTTTACCTATCGACTGGGAAAATACCCCTCCTAGGGCTGTTCTGAGGATGAAACACGGCAATACATAACACTGCAAAAGTGTTATTTCCCATCCCTTTGTAAGATCCTCTGCAGCTCCAAACCAGGCAGAGAGAAAGGGACCTTTTATTATGGAGAAAGGGCCACGACAACACATTTTCCCATCACTGCCATTTATAAGTTCTTATTAATCGCAAACAACTCCAAACACTATGCTGTCTGCTCATTAAAGGTAATTAAAAAATAAAAATAGTTCTTTGCCCCAAAGACAGTCTAAGCAAGAAGGCTCAATGCTATCTCATGGACAAGAGAAAGAGATGGCCTCAAGGGGTGGAAGGGATTCCTCCCCCAAGAAGGGGCTGGAGGGGCGCTCAGAGGGGAGCTGGGCGCCTGGGGCTGCAGATGCCCAGTAAGCCCCTCCGCCAGGTCCCCCTCCCCGAAACAGTTCCCAGCCTCCCTGCCTCCACCCAGTCAGATCTATGACACGGCCCATTACTGCCCCCACTTGGGAGTCTAGCTGTTCCCAGCCTGCAAACCCTGACCTAGGCCCTGACCAGCCAAAAACCCCAGGGTGAAAGGGCAAATGTGTCCTCTGTCTCGGGAGAACATTAAAAACGACAATCCAGCAACTCTTTGGCTTTTGCAGGCTAGTACTTCCCTACTCACATAATCTTGAGAAATAACGTGTGCCACAATAAAAGTGAACATTTTCCCTCCCTGCACTCAAACACGCAGAGACTTCAAAGAAAGGCGAGGCATATTTCTACCGCTTTTGCATGAGAGTTTAACCAGGAGAACATCCTGCTCTCAGTAACGAACGGTTGACCCCAATTTCTGAACACACATTTCCTTTTCCAATTAATTTTCCTCCTCCTCATAAGATAAAACAGACTTAAAAAAAAAAAAAATCCCTGAAAGTTTGTTTACCTTTTCTAAACTCTGAGTTCAGAGTTTAAGACTGGTTCCTTGGTGCAAAGGAACACATTATATAATGAAGTGCTGAATCATCTGTAAACCAACAAAATACCCAAACAAAGAGAAGGCCTTAATTTTTGGCAAAGAAAAACAAAAATGTTTTTGGTGTCCACTAGCGAATACAGCCAACTGAGGACTGCATCTTAAGAAATCTTTTAAGTGAGCATAGCTAGAGATTACTCATGAGCACATATAAACCACTGTAAAAGGATAAAACTAGGGGGTTCAGTACCTGTTTCAAACTGGCAAAGTGCTTACCTCCAATTGACTACCTTACTAAAAGCAGGATGACAAAGTGGGGGTATAGTACAATGGTTAATTTTTTTTTTTTAAGGCAGAGAAAAAATCTGCAAGAAACTACATAAAAATGCTCATAATGGTAATGCCAGGGTGGTAGAACGAGGGTAATTATTCCCCTTCCTTTCCAAATGTTACATAATGTTATTAAAGGTGGTTATAGTCAAACAGGTATAATTTTGTACACTTTTTAAAGCACTACTTTTGTATGTGCTTTCTGTATACTTTCTCAGGCAAGAAGAAAACAGATATATTCTTTTTGAGGGTTTTCCCTTTGAGAAAGGAACAAGAGTATTTCCTTACCTGCTTGGAAGAAAGACTTCAGAACAAAAATGAAAAGTCTGCTTACCTGAGGTTTAACTTGCGATCTTCGTCGCTGCCAGCCTCCAGCTACAGAGAAAGAAAGAGAGTATCACACCACAGATGCCACCACCAACCAACCCTGGTGTGGGAAAAAGATAAAGATGCCCAGGAAACCTGGCTCCTTCTAAACGGGCGCGCCCTTTCCTCACCAACGCTGGCCTGTCCTGAGTAATTTCCATGGAGGAATTTTCAGGTTTCCAAATGTTTACCCACATTCCTGCTGCAGTCCGGGGGCCTGATTCCTGTTAACTGAACGCTTCCTATCTGGTACCGTTCGCCCAACATACTCTCTTAGACCATAGCTCTCAACTTTCCGGAGTTGTTCTGGATCTTATCCTGTTTTTCTCTTTTCAGGGGAGGGGGCTATGTTTTTAAGAGAATCCATTTCCTCCGTCAAGCCAAGGCAATACTAGCTGAGTGATAAAGACCATTTTTAAAAAAACCATTCCAGGCAAGTCTCGCACAATGGAAGGTGGCCAGGAATCAGGCTATCTATCGGCTTGCTATCTCCAAAGCCCCTGGTGGGTCTCAGAAAGACTTAAATGTTTAATATGAAATGTTCCAGGCTATTGGCTTACTTATAGAAATGAAAGAAAGGGATATTTAATATTTCTAAAACCTAAAAGGCCAAGAGGTTGGGCTCCCAAAGTAACTATGACTTTTTTTTTTTCTTTTTCCGGAGAGAAAACTAAAATGAGAAGAAAACACACAAACACACCCCAGACAGCTCTGCAGCGCTGGGACTTGGCATGTTTTTTTTATGTTACACAGAGGCGCCGACTGAATGGAAAAGAGAAACCTGGAAAGCTGTGATGGCTAGGAGAGATGCGAGACTGACCGAGGACAGAAATGAGGCAGAAGCCAATGGTGACGGGAAAAACGTCAAGAGCTAACGTAGGGAAGGGCGTGGGTAGCAAGGGACACCCACCAGGAGGTGGCGACTTCCACCAAGAATGAGTGTACCAGGGAGCCCCGGAGTCCCTAAATTGTATTACGATAGCGAATGCGCAGGATCACGCAGAGGCCTCCACGCAAAGGCGTACACTGGTGGCCGAGCCAGTCGTTCTCACGCTCCCTACCCCGCACCGAGGAGAAGTGGAAAAACCAGGGAAAGCTATGCTGACCACAGGCCACGAGCTCCTGACCTGCAGCGAAGCACAAAAAACCCAACTCACGATAACCACAAGGAACTTAGAAGAGGATGTTCAGTCTAACCTAGTGGTTCCCAGCTGGGGGCGGGTTTTCACAACAGGGGACACAGAGCAATGACTGGAGACACTTTTCTGGAGGCTGCTACTGGCATCTAGTGGGTAGAGGACGGGATGCTGCTACACATGCCACGATGCACATGAGAGAACGTTCTGGCCCCAAGTACCAGCAGTGCTGAGGTTGAGAAACCCTGGTCCAACCCCAAAAAGCGCCTGGAGAGCTGCCCATGGAAATCAGTCACCTTGAAGGTTTGTCAGAAATAACAACGTTACGATTCATTCCTGCAAATTATTGGTTTATCTATTCTCGTGCCCGGCCTGTTGGCACACAGGAGTTGAGATAAGGTTAACAGGAAAATGACATAAGTGAGATCATTAAAGATTGAAAAAAAAAAAAAAGAGGAAGAAAATTAAAAGAGAGGAGAGAGTTGCTTTAGAGCTGAGGGCTGTGATCGCCTTCAGTTTCCCACGCCACGCAGCCGGCCTGGCTGTGTCAGGAAACCGCTTCCCTGAGTGGCTCTGACTCATCGAAGAAGTTGCACTTGGATGAGTGAAGACACCTAGGGGCACAGACTTCACAACCATTTCCTTCTCCGTCACTCTCTGAGGTTCTCGGATGAATGGTACTGTAAGGGCAGCGACATATGCCCAAGCACACAAGAAAGAGGTAATCTGGTCCTTTTAGATGAGCCGAGACACAGAGAGGGGAGGCCACCGTGAGAATGGAAGGGAGGGCAGACCACAGGCAGGGCCAGCCTGGCCCTGGGCTCCTGACTTTACACCCACTTGCTGTGTCCATTCCATCTTGCTTCCTGTCTGAACACATCTGGGAGAGCCTCGCCTTCCGGGAGCATCGTAGCCTCTGCTCCCTCGCCAGGCGACGAACACTGCTGACCTACTGAGGCCAAATAAAAGCTGGCTGAGTTTTACTCTATGTTTATGCAGTCATTGGCCTTTAGGAAAAATAATGCCTTCTATCATAACTGAAAATATGTCTAGCAGAAACCACCCAAGTGTCCAGCAAAATGTGGTACGTCCATACAGTGGAATATTATTTGGCCATGAAAAGGAACGAAGGACCGCCACATGCTACATCATGGATGAACCATGAAAACATGATGCTAACTGAAAGAAGCCAATCACAAAAGGCTGCACGGTATATGACTCTATTTATATGAAATGCCCACAATAGGCAAATCCATAGAAACAGGATGTAGCTAAGTGGTTACCTAGGTTGGGGAGGGTACAAGTGATGGCTAAGAGGTACAGAGTTTCTTTTAGGGGTGATGACAACGTTCTGGAATTAAACAGCAGTGATGGTTGCACAATCTTGTGACTACACTAAAAGCTACTGAATTGTACACTTTAAAGTGGTGAATTTATGGTGTGCAGCTAAAAGATGATAAAACCATACAAATGTTGTCTGAGACAGAAATAGATCAGGTGTAGGTAACACAGGGAACGTGGGGTTTAGAATCAGAAATCTGGGCTGAGAGGCTCAGCCTGAAGCCAAGCTCTTCCCTCATCTCACGCGGTTTTTGCGATGAGAACCTGAGATTAAGCGCATGAAAGTAAGTTGTCATCTGCCAGACAGCTACAGAAATGATGCGGGAGAACGGCCCTCCTCTCCGTGGGGACAAGAGACACCACCGCAACCTAACTTCTCAGTTGCAGGCAAGTGGCCACCAATATTCTTTTGCCTCTGATCGGCGTGCAGAGGGGGGCCTACTGGAACCTTCTGTGTGTAGACAAGATAACTCACTAATGGCCTTGGACAGGAGGGGGCTGTGAAGGTTTACTCTGAAAATGCTCCTGCCAATCCCGGCAACATGAGGCGGAAGAGCTATACCACCAGAGCCGCTAAGCCAAACACAAATACTCTTCTCTCCGTCTCACGCAGACACACGCAAACCCCTCCCCTGCGATCAGTTCAACTTCCCCCACTCTCTCCCACAGAGAACGGGCCTGAACAGCCCACATGCCGGCTGCACAGCTTCCTGGGCCTGCAAGGCTGCTCCACTGGCCTTCTAGAAACACAGCTAGGCGTCTTCACCGTGACATTCGCTCAGCCTTGCCATGGATATGAGTTTAGACCACAGGCCTTAAAGGGAGAGGCTGCAGGACAAGAGGGTCAGCCCGTCGGTGGAGGGACCTGCTCAGAGGCCCGAGGCCCCGCCTAGGGCAAGCTCACACACTCAGGGGGTGCCAGTTCCCCAATTCGCCCCAGAGCAAGGAGGAGCCAGCCAAACATGGCCCGGGTCACACACAGACCCACAGAAAGCACCCCCATGCAATCACAAAAACCCCGGAATGGGCCACAGCCACAGAGAAACAGGCACAGACACACACGCCCCCTGAGTGACACTACAAAAAGCCAAAACCAGACTCAGCTGCACACACAGACGTGAGACACACAGCCAGCCACACGCAGCCCACAGAGCGACACCGGCGCACCCACAGACGGAACTCTAGAGGCGTGCAGTCGGGGGAACACCTCACACGTCTGTAGGGTCACCCCCGCAGTCCGACTCACACAGCATGACCCAGGCACAGTCCCCAGCAGACAGGTCACCAGGCAGGCACTCAGGCAAAGGGCCTAGA
>NW_012151419.1:915110-916228 GCF_000956105.1 Propithecus coquereli
GTGGTTCTCAATGGGGCACACTATATATAGCCTTTCTTTGTGGGAATGTTTTTGGTTATGTCACTGATGGGGAGGAGAGAGCTACTGGCATTTAGAGGGCAGGAGCCAGGGATGCTTTCGCACTGGACGGTCCCCCCAAGAAGAATTTCTCCATTCCTACAAGACACCTATTAGGTGAAAAAGCCATTTGTAATTATCCAAGCCAGAACTTAACTCCACACAGTATTTTTCACTGAATTTTCAGACATGCAACTATATTGAAATAGATGGAAGAATATGCTTTGTTTTGTTTAAGAGCTTTGTCAAGAATTATTCACCATTAGGGAAAAGGAAGTTTAGGATGGCAACATCACTTCTAATATTAGAGCAGCCAACAGAAGGCACCCGCATTTGTAGCTGTGATCGAGGTAGACAGACGGCCATACTTACTTAGCACCTACTCCAAGATGTCAAATACAAGGCAAAACTGTGGACAAAATTCACTTGAACAGTGAACATCTCACTTCTCAAATCTAAACACATTTATTATAAATCGGTGTAGTCTTCTGAGACTTCCCTGTTTCCTGTTAGGAAACTGAGTTTGAACTTTTATATATATTATGATACATTTCGTTACATTACATTGCATTTGCTGTGTCATTATGATTTATGTTTCTTTTATGTCTCCTTTACATTAGTTCTCAAATTTGAGTGTTTGAGAATCCCCTGGAAAGAACACAGACCCAGAGTTTCTAATTCACTAGGTTTGCCGTGGAGCTGGAAAATTTGCATGTCTAACAAGTTTGAGAATCACTGCCTGTGTAAATGACGTGGCCTCCATACTAAGAAATTCATACCTAAATCTGATCTCCTGCCCATCCGTTAGTGGCACTAAATTCTAATCCCCCTGCCCTGGCCCTGTCTGCTTCTCCTCCTACCCTCACTTTTCTGAAGGCCATCCCCACCCCTTCTTACATCCTCCTATTGCTGAGGGGTCCTCTTCTGTCCCACAACTAACTCTTGCCAGACATCACCTCCAAAAAGCCCTTCCAGCCCCCTAACCAGTGTCCTTTCCAGGATCCGATTGCCCCTGTCCTGCCCCCAAACACTCAGCAAGTATCACTTTGCATTGTCATAAC
>NW_012151419.1:920089-921769 GCF_000956105.1 Propithecus coquereli
TCTTTTCTTTTTTTCTTCTTGAGACAGGGTCTTGCTCTGTTGCCCAGGCTAGACTATGGTGGTGTCATCATAGCTCACAGCAGCCTCAAATTCCTGGATTCAAGCAATTCTCCTGCCTCAGCCTCCTAAGTAGCTGGAACTACAGGTGTGAACCACCATGCCTGGCTGATTTTTCTATATTTTGTAGAGATGCGGGTCTCTCTATGTTGTTCAGGCTGGTCTCAAACTCCTGGCCTCAAGTGATCCTTCCACCTCAGCCTCCCAAAGTGCTGGGATTACAGGCACGAACCAATGCACCCGGCCTTTGTACGCATTTTCGTATTTCATATTCTCCTTTTGATTTGCTGATGCTCAAGGTAGAGTGGTGGAGGCTGGACCGTCAGAGCTAACCCAAGGATGCCTCGCCCAGGACTGGTTGGTCGCTCTTTCTGGGCCTCAGTCTCCCCATGTACACAGTGAGGGGCCTGAAGATCTCTGGGCTCTCACAATCACAGCTCCAGGTCTAGCCCTGGCAGAGAAAGGGCCTGGAGTCCTGCCGCTTGTGTCTCTGGGATACCAGAGCAAAGAGCCACACATCCTCACAGCCCAAACAGGCGTCACCTCAAGGCTCTCCTTGGCCTCGTCTACCCAGCGTCCCAGAATGGCATTTGGGCTGGCTGGCTGGCTGGCCCTGGGAGCCCCTGTCCTGTGCCTCTGGCCTGTCCTCAGGGCTGACCACCCCCACCCTGCAGGCCAGACCCAAAGTGGTGCAGGGAACAACCCGACCCTCCCCCAGGGTAGCAGCGGGAAGAGGAAAGAAAGGGAATCGTCTCCAGCTGGCCAGAGAGACGGACCTTCTTGTGCCCATCAGCCCTCCAAGAGCTCCCGTCCTCCCTCCCCTCCTCCCCTGAGGCCTGTCCACTGGGGCTTGAGAGGAGCCAGAAAATCAGGCAACTTTTCAGGCACTGAGAGCCAGGGGAGGCGAGGTCTCCTGGCCGGCCCGGGGACAGTCCCTGTGGGCAGTGTGGTGCCCAGCCCCACCCCTCGAGCTGTGCCCTGTCCACAGCTTCAGACTTTGACCCTGCACTCCAGTCCCGGCTGGCGGGCAGAGAGGCAGAGAGGGCTGAAGACAAGACACCCCAGAATCAGGAGCCCCCCTCAGGAAATAGGAGTCTGCGCCCCAGCAGCTTCCTAGTTTCTCCAGCAGTTCGGCCCCTCCGGTGAGTGGCTGACGCACCTTTGCGCTGGCGTGGGGGTGGGGGTGGGTAGAAGCTTGACATTACAGGTGACAGGAAAGGACAAACCCAGCCTCAGGCAAGTGTCCAGCAGAGAGGTGAAGCTCCAGCTTTGGAATCAGGCAGGGGACCTCGGGTAAGTGACTTCCTCTCTTCAAGCCTCAGTTTCCTCAGCTGGAACACGGGGATCATAACTCACCTCTTGCAGGGTGAACTTGAGTATTACAAGAGGTGGTGCGTGCAAAGTACTTAGCGCAGAACCGGGCACACAGCAGGTACTCCACTGCTAGTTGTTATTATTTTTGTGGGGGAGCTCATAGCCTGGTTCTCAAGCTTTTAAAGCCTCTGTTCCATTTCAAAGATAAACTCTGAAAATATCAACTTGCTAAGAAGTAGCCATGTGGTGCAACCAGAAAGAGCTGATAGTGGTCAAATGCCTCACCTGAGACTCACTGATTTTTTTTTT
>NW_012151419.1:927221-928506 GCF_000956105.1 Propithecus coquereli
GCTACCACTCAGTCCTGCAGCCACTGGACATGAAGGTCTACGCGGACCGCTTCACCCCGCTCACCACCACAGACGTGGCTGCCGGCTTCTGGCAGCCCTACATCTCCGACCCCAGAAACCCACAGGAGGCGTGAGTGAGGGTCACATAGTGTAGCCTGGGGGGCTCATGGGGCTGAGTCTGCAGAGGGGGTTCCCCTTCATCAGATTTCCCCCGATCAGGTTCCCATCACCAAGAATGAGCTGCTCATGGAAGCTCTGGTATGGCATGACATAAAGAAAATACACACATTCAGCCCCTACTCTGTGCCACACACTGTGTGCTAGGAGGCTTTGTCTCCATTCTTCCCTAACCTGGGTAGCTGTCAATTCCATATGCATTGGTGAATCCAGGGAACTTCTAAGGGGGTGGATCAACGCTCAGATTTATCAAAGAAGTTATCACCAGCTGCTTCAACAAATGAACCCCCCCAAGGAATAATGGCTCAAACAGAAGTCTAATTCTCACCCCCATAAATTCCAAAACTGATGTTCCTGATCAGAGGGCTCCTTCCATCTCATGGCTCTGCCATCCTTCTACATGGCTTCCGAGGTCACCTCAATGTCATTCTCATGGGCCAGTGATTGCAGAAGGAGCATGCAGGACCACATGGGCAGAGTCTTTAGAGTCCATTGGCAAGAACCAAGTCACATGGCCATGCCTAGCTGCAAGAGAGTCTAGGAAATGTAGTTGTGCTGTATGCCCAGGGGGAAGAGGAAAAGTTCTGGGGAAGAGCAAGCTGATGTCTGCCATTGGTGTTCACAGTGTGGGGTGCCCGGAGCCAGACTGAACCTTGTGGTTCACAGTCCCTAAAGCCTGGCTAAAGCTTTCGTTGAAACTCATCAGCTGTGTGATCTCAAGCCAGGGTGCACTCCAAATGGTTATGATGGAGCACCCTGTGTTTGCCCTCTTCCCTAACCTATTGATGGGGGAATACTGGAAAGTTCGGGAGAGGGAAGACCTGTAGGCATTTGGGGCATTGCAAGAGTGAACATGGTGGATTTCTGGGTTTGGGACACAGCCTCACCAGCCTCCGTGATTATTAACTCCACAATCATGGCCCTATGCCAGCTGACCGTCTGAGGTTTCTCCGCCCAGCTCAAGGCATTAGGTGATCAACACTCTTTGTGATCCTTTCAGGGACTGGAACAAGCAGACCTTTGACTATCTCTTGAGCCACGTCCATTCTCCCAATGCTGAAAAAATGGGCCTGGCCCTAATCTCAGGCTACAACCTCTTCCGTGAAGC
>NW_012151419.1:931775-934515 GCF_000956105.1 Propithecus coquereli
ACATGAGTTAGCAGCACTTTTCTTTCCAGGATGCCAGAATTGTTACTGAATGGACTGGCTTGCGGCCGGTACGCCCCCAGATTCGGCTAGAAAGAGAACAACTTCGCATGGGACCTTCAAACACAGAGGTATGGTCCCCTGGCAAGGAAAGCCATGCCCTCCTCTACCCCTAAGACGTTCTCTGGCATTTCCAGAGAGCAGTCCTGCCTGACCTCAGGCTCCATACAGCCTCCCTGGCAGGCAGGGGCAGTGGTGGCTAACATCCCCTACTCTAAGAATGGGGAAACTGAGTCTCAGTGGTGGTAATGGACCTGCTCAAGGTTACACGGAAGGCAGTGCCTTGGTGTGGTAAGGTCTGTGGTTGAGTAGGAGGAAAATGGATACTTAGTAGACATCTATTTGTGGCAGACACAGCAACAAGCCTATGGCATGGATGACCTTATTGAATCTCTCCTACAGCTCTTTGGGATAGGGACAGTTCTTCCCATGCTATAGATGGGGAAACCGGGGCTCTGAGAGGCAAAGTCTCTTGCCTAAGTCAGACCACTGGTGGGGGACAGGGCTGGGGTGTGATTTGACTTTGACTCCAGGACCATTTCCCAGATGTCCACCTCGTGGCCACTCCATCATTTGTAAGAATCTAAGACTGTTCTGGGGGCTCCCACCACCCCACCTGGGTGCTGACAGAGCTCAGGTGGCACCTGGCTTTGCACAGGGCTCTTTGGGAAGCTCCTGAGTCTTCCAGGGCAGAAAAGCTTCCCCTACCCTTTCCACGGTCCCTCCCAGACCTGGCCACCTTCACTCTTTCCTCTCCTAGGTCATCCATAACTATGGGCATGGAGGCTACGGGCTTACCATCCACTGGGGCTGTGCCCTGGAGGCAGCCAAGCTCTTTGGGAAGGTCCTGGAAGAAAAGAAGTTGTCCAGGAAGCCACTGTCTCACCTCTGAAGACCCCAGTGACCACAGCCCCAACAAAGACTCCCCACTTCCCTTGGCCAACTAATCAGTGTGCTCCTCTATAAGCCATTGCCTACCCCTCGCTCCACCCCTGGCTTCTTTCTGCAAAGAACACGAGGTGAGAGAAAATCAATTCCTGGAGAAGAGCTCAGCCCAACCGGGGGCCCTCTCTGATCTCTGAGGTCTCTCTGCCTTCTCTGAGTCTGACACTATGAAGAACAGCTGGGGGGCTATTAGTCCAAGGGTCTTCATAAGAAAGGATAGCTCAGAAAATCAAAGAGGGCAGCTGCCCAGAGCCACAGAAAATTGAGGCTAGTCGAGGTTAAGTAACTTGATTACATGTCATACTGATATATTAAAGGTTCTGAAAAGCTCTGCAGCAAACACAGCTATCTGGTCTTGTTTAACCCACTGCTGCCTAAACCTATCTGGGCTAGGAACACCCTTTGCCCAGAGCACCAGGGAATGCTGCGGAACACATTTGAGGAAATGAGGTAACAGATGTTGTTGTAGGAGGTTACACGTAGAACTGGGGCTGGAGGAGGAGGAAGAGGAGAGGCATTGAACTAAGAGACGCATGACGTCTGGTCCACGTTCGGGACTCCACATGGCATCGGCATCAGTTATCCCGAGTGGCCCCGTGGCCACCAGGTGACCCTTGAGGAGGGGTCCCCTGTAGGCATCACTCCGCAAGGAACCCCTTCATAGAGAACTGTCTTCATCCATTTTCTGTTGCTTATAACAGAATACCTGAAGACAGGTAATTTATAAAGAAAAGGAATTTATTTCTTACAGTTACGGAGGCTGAGAAGTCCAGGGTTGATGGGCCACATCTGGTGAGGGTCTTCTTGCTGGTGGCGACTCTGCAGAGTCCCGAGGCGGCACAGAGCATCACATGGTGAAAAGGATGGTGTGTTAATGTGCTAGCTCAGGTCTCTCTTCCCCTTCTTATAAAGCCACCAGCTCCCCGCCCATGATGACCCGCCCATCCACGAACGGATGGATCCATTCATGGCGGCACAGCTCTCATGATCCAAGCGTGTATTAAAGGCCCTGCCTCTTGAGAGTGCCACACTGGGGACTAAGTTTCAACATCAGTTTTGGAGGGGATGTGCAAACCACAGCAAGAACTAAAGTCACCAAGCATACTCCTTGTTTGGGGGGCAGATTTAACATCTCTCTTGCCTTCAGGTGGGCTCCCTCTGAGATGGCAAACAGGCTCCCAGATAGTTTTGAGAGCCTTAAATGCGTTTAGGAGACCCCTGGGCATCTTCATCCCTAATTACCCGCCTCAGCCTCTGAGGTTGAATTTTCACCTGCCCAGGTGTTTGTGAAAGGCCTGAGCCCACGTGTGGCACCCTATGTGCTGTAAAAGGTCTCAGTTGGCCCACGCCATGCCCATGTCATTACTGTCATGAAGCCTCTGCCATGATGTTGGCCAGGCCTAAGCCAAATAGGGTGAGAGACCCAAAATCTAAGTTAGACCTCCGTCCTAACAACAAAAACATTCATTGTTATTATAGCTACAATTTAGTACCTTCGAACTGAATACTAGGCTCTGTGCTAAACTCTTGCCCATGTTGCTCATATAATCCTCACGCACACCCCATGAGGCAGCCGTCATCCCATTTCACAGGTGAGAAGACCCGGGCACAGAGAGGCAGCCTGATGTTAACAGCTGGGCAGCGTAGAATGGAGATTCTGGCCCGGAAATTATATGATTCCAGTGCTTCGCTTTCAACCACTACACGACCCTGAACCCCAAGTTGGGAGGAAAATAAA
>NW_012151419.1:934565-935201 GCF_000956105.1 Propithecus coquereli
TCAGTTGGCCCATGCCATGCCCATGTCATTACTGTCATGAAGCCTCTGCCATGATGTTGGCCAGGCCTAAGCCAAATAGGGTGAGAGACCCAAAACCTAAGTTAGACTTCCGTCCTAACAACAAAAACAGTCATTGTTATTATAGCTACAATTTAATACCTTCGAACTGAATACTAGGCTCTTGCTAAACTCTTGCCCATGTTGCTCATATAATCCTCACGCACACCCCATGAGGCAGCCGTCATCCCATTTCACAGGTGAGAAGACCAGGGCACAGAGAGGCAGCCTGATGTTAACAGCTGGGCAGCGTAGAATGGAGATTCTGGCCCGGAAATTATATGATTCCAGTGCTTCGCTTTCAACCACTACACGACCCTGAACCCCAAATTGGGAGGAAAATAAACAGTTAAGTTATGAAAGAATGGGGTGGGCGTCTTCCCCAACTCTCTCTGCAAACACACAAAAAAGGAACTAGGTCTCTCCTCCTCGTAGCCATGTCTAAGCCAAGATGGGGGGACTCGGACAGGGGTCCTGGGCAGGGGCACTTCCTGGTGGTTGGAGTGAGACCCAGCATTTAGGGTTTTGTTTTTTGGTTTTTTTTTTTGTATTTTGTTGTTTTTGTTGTTGTTCCACGAG
>NW_012151419.1:935251-936524 GCF_000956105.1 Propithecus coquereli
CCTTGCAAGATGTGTGTCCCATGACCGACCTGTGACAAGAGTCACTGGAGCTGGGCTGGGGAGCTTGGGTGCCCATCATGCTACGTCCTTGAGTTGTCGAGTATCTCATACATAGAGCTAGGGGTTCCAACATGTCTTCTGCAAATGTCTTTGGCAGAGGAGAAGGCAAGAGAATGAAATTATTAACAAAAGGAGTCAGAGGAGGAAGAGAACTATCTCTTTCCTTTCTGACTTCTTCTGGGAGGCGCCAAGGTATCCCCGTTCCGCAGAACTCCTTTCCAAGCACTTTTCTCTGCCAAGTTGCGTGGGATCCTCATAGCAGCCTATGAACAGGCATGACCAGCCCCATTTTGTGGTAGAGGCAGCTGAGTCTCACAGAGGTAAAGGGAGATTTCTGAGGTCACACATCGGGTAAATGGCAGAGCAGAGATCTGGAGCCAGGCTCACCCGATTCCTCATTGAGAACCTTCTCTGCCGTTCCTCAGGGAGCAGCCGGCTACTGGGTGGGAGGAGGGGAGGTAGGGAACGGGGCATACCAGGGTCCTCACTCCATCCTTCCCCCCTTGGTTGCTGCCAGGTGGCAAGAGGCGGTGCGGATGTGATTCTCAACTGCACGGGGGTGTGGGCAGGGGCGCTGCAACCAGACCCGCTGCTGCAGCCAGGCCGGGGGCAGATCATTAAGGTGAGTGTGAGGCTGTGCCCTCTGGCTTTTTTGTTTTTGTTTTTGTCTTGTTTTGGTTTTGTTTGTTTTGTTTTGGTTTTGAGACAGGGTCTCGCTCTGACGCCCGGGCTAACGTGCAGTGGCGTCATCATAGCTTACTGCAACCTCAAACTCCTGGGCTCGAGCGATCCCCCTGCCTCAGTCTCTTGAGTGGCAGGGACTACAGGCATGTGCCACTGCACCTGGCTAATATTTTGTATTTTACACACAAATGGGGTCTCACAATGTTGCCCAGCCTAGTCTGGAACCCTGGCCTCAAGCAATACTCCTGCCTCGGCCTCTGTGCCTAATCCCTCTGGCTTTTGTTGAAAGGGAGATTGTTCTGTGTGCTGATTTCATTTCCAAACATAGTGGACAAATCAGGAACATCTATTAGAGGAGGCCCCCCACCGACTTAGAGCATTGACATGTTAAAGAAACAAGGACCAGCACCCTCCCTACTCTCCGCAATGTTCTCTTTGTGTATATATGCTTGTTTCTATGTGGAACTATTGTATAAAAATAGCAAAGATTTATGGAGTGTTTACTAAGTGCCAAGCACAGCCCTAAGCA
>NW_012151419.1:941408-942139 GCF_000956105.1 Propithecus coquereli
TAATGACTGAGCTGCACCTGGCGTGCGTCTGCTTCAACGTCCGACGCTCCTAAAGGAAGAAGGGGTTTGTTCTCTTCCAGGTTGAGCATGAGCTCAGGGCCTTGGCCACCAGGCAGACTCTGGGGACAAGGCAGACATTCCATGCAGGTGAAAAAGGCACAGGTTTGAGAGGTGCACTGTGTCTGGGTTCCTGGGGGCCTGGCTAGGGCACAGCGGAAGGATGCAGGCCATAGTGCCCCCCCACGCAGGCTTGACAGTGCTCACAGAAGATGGCCCGGGCACTTGCTGCCTTCATGGCACCCTTCCTCCATCAAGAAATATTGAGAATCATACTTTTTCACTGTGTTGGTACAAAAGTGACTGTATTTAAACATACATATTAAAATATCTTCCTTGAGATTTCCTTAAAAGTTCACTTTTTTCTTTCTTAAAAGAAACAAAACACTTTTGCGGGGCCCCTAAAAGTACCCTGGGCCTGGGATTCCCACGCCTGCTGTATAAATTGGCCCTGCACTGGGGGGTTTGTTTGATTTTCTTGCTACAGTTCAGGGGAAGAGAGGTGTACTCGAAACAGGTAAAGGGGCTTTTTTGGTCGCCATGGTTCTGATTTGCACCACAGACATAAACACACAAGCTGGCGTTAGGGTCTCTCTGTAGCCTGTCCATGCTCCTGCCACGCTGCAACCCGGCAGCCATCATGTGCAGTGGCCATCCTCCTCCTCCTCTGCCTG
>NW_012151419.1:944830-945478 GCF_000956105.1 Propithecus coquereli
AGGGCTGGTGCACTCAATGCAGGAAGGACTCTGGTGTGAGCAAGGGCCAGATGTGCCCCGTCACCCAGAGGGCACAATCTGTGACCTCCACTTGAAGCAACCGGCCTGGGAGCAGATCGTGGTCGTGGGCTCGACGGGCCACTCCACCTCTGTGGGAAGCGGATTCTGGGCCTAGCCGGCCAGCAGCCTCCTCAGGGCACCCACACCCTCAGCCCGGGCGGAGCGGGTCTCCACGGAGCCTGCCCGTTTCCGTACGCTGTGGGGTTGTCTGGCTCTCCTTTTATATTTCAGCAGATACTGCCGAAGTACCCTCCAAAATACCCTCCCACCCACAGCCCGCAAGTTCCCCTTCTACACAAACTTTGCGTTGTTGGATATTGCCACTTTTGTCCAGCTGACGATTCCTCCCATTTTCCAGATGCAGAGACTGAAATCAAGCGAGGTGTTCAGACAACCAGCCCAGGGGCCAACCCCCTATAAGGCTTCTCCCAGCTCTGACTTTTAGGATTTGGCCACAGACCGGGTGTCTTCCATGCCAGCTTCCTGCCCACCTGCTCTGGCTTTTAGATGCTGCCTGGCGCAGGAAGGTGGGAAGGTTACAGCTCACCTAGCAAAGGAAGGACAGTTTCTGAGGGAGGCAGCAGGCTC
>NW_012151419.1:945528-946035 GCF_000956105.1 Propithecus coquereli
TGAGCCCCACCTCAGAGCCCCCAGGGGTGCCAGGGCATGCCTGGGCTTGCAGGAACTCACTGTGGAGGAGCACAGGCTAGCAGGGCCCCAGGTACCTGTCAGGCCCCGGACGGCCTCCCGAGCACATTAGCACTTAAGGAGGGGCAAGAGGACCGCCCAGCGCAGGGCTGGTGCACTCAATGCAGGAAGGACTCTGGTGTGAGCAAGGGCCAGATGTACCCCGTCACCCGGAGGGTGACCTCCACTTGAGGCCAGAAGCAACCGGCCTGGCAGCAGATCGTGGTCGTGGGCTCGACGGGCCACTCCGCCTCTGTGGGAAGCAGATTCCGGGCCTAGCAGGCCAACAGCCTCCTCAGGGCACCCACACCCTCAGCCCGGGCCGAGTGGGTCTCCACGGAGCCTGCCCGTTTCTGTACGCTGTGGGGTTGTCTGGCTCTCCTTTTATATTTCAGCAGATACTGCCGAAGTACCCTCCAAAATACCCTCCCACCCACAGCCCGCAAGTTC
>NW_012151419.1:946085-948247 GCF_000956105.1 Propithecus coquereli
TGTTTCCAGATGCAAGAGGCAGCGTGAAGAGGCAAGGAAGGTGCCGTGCCAGGTCCCGACAGGACTGCTGCCCGCTCCCCGCAGAGGGCCAATGTGGTGCGATCCAGGACTCCTCCCCACCCAGGCGCTTGCTCTGATGGCCTGGTGCTGCCCCCACCCGTCCCCAGCACCAAGGGCTTGCCTCTCACTCGCCGGCGCCCCAGACCCAGGCTCGGCCTTCATCGCCTCCCCCTGCTCCCCGGAGGCTGCCCTGGCCCGGCCGCGTCTCGCCTGCTCAAAGGCACTGGCCCCCCTCTCGCCCCAAAGCTGATTCTCTTCTCTGCCAGGGACCATCTTAAAACACAACTTGGATCCTATCTCCTCCTGTCCTGCACCTTGCGATGGCTGCCCTGTCACAGAAAACACCGCAACATTCTCCTCCGCTTCCCTGCTGACTTGTACGTCTCGGCTGTTCTCAGAACAGTCTTCCTCTCACCTCCCGGGCTCTCCCCTGCCTGAATGCCTCACCTCATCCTCCACCTGAGGGAAGCCCCGTCCCACCCCTGGGAACATGCACCTTCCTGTCCTGGACCCCAGGCACCCAGCCGGCATGTACTGCATCCCCGACCATGACCTGCCACCTACACGCACGCGCCCATTCACTAGAGCAGCAGCGACTCGCCTGCCCAGTTCTCCACCCTAAGGACCTGCCAGTTCCTGCTCCCAAACACTGAGCTGCTTTTGTCCACCAGGCTTGGCACCACCGCCACTCTGGGCCAAGGCTGGCCCTCCCAGGCAGGCACTGCTGGTCCCAAGCACACGAGCCCTAGAGGGGCTTCCCTGCACACCCCAAAGAAGCTGCAGGAAACGGACCCAACAAAGGGTCAGCCCCCAAGACCAGGGGAAGGAAACAGGCTTGCGGCTGGCAGTCTGGCCGGACGTGGGCCACCTCCCTTCAGGCCTGACATGTGACAGGGAGGCCAGAGCCAGCAAGAAGAACAGGGAGGGTTACCACAGTCCCTAATGCCAGCTTCCTTCCACTGGGCAGGGAGTGGGCACTCCTGCCAGGCCAGCCTGGCTTCCAGGGTCCCTGGGGCCCTGTTCCCCCCAGCCCAGTCCCCACTCCCAGCAGCCTGGCTTTATGACTTCATTCGCTGAAGTCACCCAGAGACAATGCTGGGTGACCCCTGCAAGTCCAGGCCCAGCCCCGCACACACCTGCCTGCAGTGTGAGTGAGGACGATCGATGTCGGCCGCTCCTGGCACCATGGACGATGCCACGGTCCTAAGGAAGAAGGGTTACATCGTGGGCATCGATCTTGGCAAAGGCTCCTACGCAAAAGTCAAATCCGCCTACTCTGAGCGCCTCAAGTTCAACGTGGCAGTCAGGATCATCGACCGCAAGAAAACGCCCACTGACTTTGTAGAGAGATTCCTTCCGCGGGAGATGGACATCCTGGCAACCGTCAACCACCGCTCGATCATCAAGACCTACGAGATCTTCGAGACATCTGACGGGCGGATCTACATCGTCATGGAGCTTGGCGTCCAGGGCGACCTCCTCGAGTTCATCAAAACCCGGGAGCCCTGCACAAGGACGTGGCACGCAAGATGTTCCGCCAGCTCTCCTTGGCCGTCAAGTGCTGCCACGACATGGATGTCGTCCACCGCGACCTCAAGTGCCAGAACGTTCTCCTCGACAAGGACTTCAACATCAAGCTGTCCGACTTCGGCTTCTCCAAACGCTGCCTGCGGGACGGCAGCGGCCGCATCATCCTCAGCAAGACCTTCTGCGGGTCGCCGGCGTACGTGGCCCCCCGAGGTGCTGCAGGGCATCCCCTACCAGCCCAAGGCGTACGACATCTGGGGCCTGGGCGTGATCCTCTACATAATGGTCTGTGGCTCCATGCCCTACGGTGACTCCGACATCAGGAAGATGCTGCGCATCCAGAAGGAGCGCCGCGTCCACTTCCCGCGCTCCAAGAACCCGACGGGCGAGTGCAAGGACCTCATCGAACGCATGCTCCAGCCCGACGTCGACCTGCGGCTGCACATTGACGAGATCCTCAGCCACTCGTGGCTGCAGCCCCCCGAGCCCAAGGCCATGTCTTCTGCCTCCTTCAAGAGGCAGGAGGAGGGCAAGTACCAGGCCGAGTACAAGCTGGACACCCGGCCGGGCTCGAG
>NW_012151419.1:948297-949569 GCF_000956105.1 Propithecus coquereli
CAAGAAAACGCCCACTGACTTTGTAGAGAGATTCCTTCCGCGGGGGATGGACATCCTGGCAACCGTCAACCACCGCTCGATCATCAAGACCTACGAGATCTTCGAGACATCTGACGGGCGGCTCTACATCGTCATGGAGCTTGGGGCCCAGGGTGACCTCCTCGAGTTCATCAAAACCCGGGGAGCCCTGCACAAGGATGTGGCGCGCAAGATGTTCCGCCAGTTCTCCTCGGCCGTAAAGTGCTGCCACGACATGGATGTCGTCCACCGCGACCTGAAGTGCGAGAGTGTTCTCCTCGACAAGGACTTCAACATCAAGCTGTCCGATTTCGGCTTCTCCAAACGCTGCCTGCGGGACGACAGCGGCCGCATCATCCTGAGCAAGACCTTCTGCGGGTCGCCGGCGTACGTGGCCCCCGAGGTGCTGCAGGGCATCCCCTACTAGCCCAAGGCGTACGACATCTGGAGCCTGGGCGTGATCCTCTACCTAATGGTCTGTGGCTCCATGCCCTACGGTGACTCCAACATCAAGAAGATGCTGCACATCCAGAAGGAGCGCCGCGTCCACTTCCCGCGCTCCAAGAACCTGACGGGCCTGCAAGGACCTCATCGAATGCATGCTCCAGCCCGATGTCGACCTGCGGCTGCACATTGACGAGGTCCTCAGCTACTCGTGGCTGCAGCCCCCCCCGAGCCCAAGGCCATGTCTTCTGCCTCCTTCAAGAGGCAGGAGGAGGGCAAGTACCGGGCCGAGTACAAGCTGGACACCCGGCCGGGCTCGAGGCCCGACCACCGGCCTGAGCACAAGCTGGGGGCCGAAACCCAGCACCGACTGCTGGTGGTGCCGGAGAACGAGGACAGGATGGGGGACCGGCTGGCCGAGACCTCCAGGGCCAAAGACCATCACGTCTCCGGAGCTGAGGTGGGAAAGCGAGCCCCCAGCAGTAATGAGGGCCAGGGGCAGCGGCGCGAGGTTTGCACCCCTGTAAACTCTAAGTAGGCAAGGAACAAGTAAGATTCGTCAATTAAACCACTATTGTGACTATTGTGATTACGTTCTGTTAGCTTTCTTCCACTTAGTAGCAAAGACATTACTTACTGACCCCCAAATAAACCGCAAAGTGTACACAAGCATCGAGAGTGCCCGGCGAGGAGTCTTTTTCTCTGGGACTCAGCCCACTGCCCTCCCTGCCGCGCGGGGGTCTCCAGCGTAGGGGTCCAGGGAGCAGCGCTCAGGCACAGGCAGACTCATGGCGAGGCCTCGTAGGCGGA
>NW_012151419.1:950874-953067 GCF_000956105.1 Propithecus coquereli
GACTTTTAGGATTTGGCCACAGACCGGGTGTCTTCCATGCCAGCTTCCTGCCCACCTGCTCTGGCTTTTAGATGCTGCCTGGCGCAGGAAGGTGGGAAGGTTACAGCTCACCTAGCAAAGGAAGGACAGTTTCTGAGGGAGGCAGCAGGCTCAGTGGGCTGGACATCAGTGAGCGCTGCTGGTGAGGCTGCCTCGTGCCCGTTCCTGTCCAGTCACGCGGGACGGAGGACGCAGCCTGCCGGACGGAGTGCAAGCCTTCCCCACCGTGCAGAAAGGTAATGCCAGGCAGCCGTGCGGAGGAGGTAAAGGGCTCCGGAGCCAAGGAGCGGGATGAGACCCCAGCTTCATTCCCACCAGCTGCGAGTCTTAGCCTCAGTTTCCTCCCCCTAAAAATGGGCTCGTACCATTCACTGCAGGAGGCAGCAGTGAGGATTTCTGTGCAGTTCAATCAACAAACAGGAGCTGCCACCTGGAGCCCTGGCTTGGGCCGGTGCCGTGTTGCTTCACTCAACTTCCTACAACCTCATCCTCCCAGCAGCCACCTGTGGTCCTCCCAGCAGCTGCCTGTGGTCAGCACTGTTATCCTCCCGACGTGACAGACGGAGAAAGTGAGGCTGAGAGCTGCAGTGACTGTCCCCGATGGAACACCAAGATACAGCCATGGGAGGGGCGGTCTTGGACCTACAGAGTCAGCATTCCTCATCTGAATTCTGCCCCGGCAGAGCTGTGTAACCCTGGGCAAGCTGCTTCACCTCTCTGAGCCTCTGCTGCCTCAGCAGTGAAATGAGGACATAATACAGAGACCAGAGGCGGGGAGCCACCCTGCAAACACAGAGTACTATATGCAAACCCCACTCTGGGGCTCCGTAATGCCACCCTCAAAACACCCAGTCCAGGAAGATTTGTCACCTGTGGGCATCTCTGATCTTTCCTGAGGTCTACGTGCAACATGATAAGGCCATGCAAAGCTGGCAGCCCCCAGAGATGGAAAGCCACTTGCTCAAGGTCACACAGGTGGTAAGTAGAGGAGAGCAGGGCCGGGCAGCAAGGGCTGGGGTAACAAACCTGAGTGGGGTGCAGGTAGCAGCCGATGTGGGTATGAGCACCCGGCTCAAGCTGGCAGGTGTCTGCAATAGTGACCACCAAGAGCCGGCAGATCCGGCTGAGGTCTCTCCTGCTGCCTTTTAGCTGGGAGGCCTCTTTGAGGGATCGGTCAGCCCTGGGACAGGCCTGCCTCTCCCAAAGGCTCCTCCTTCATCCTTCCCAGCCTGGTCGCTCACCTGTGGATTAGAGCAGGCCCCATCTCTCTGGGGCATCAGGGCTTCTCTTAGAGGGTGTAGCTCAGGCCTTCTGGGCCATGCAATCAATCTCCCTACGGCCAGTCATCAGAGGGTGGGGAGGAAAACTCTTTTGCATTCTGTGACTTAACACTTCATACTAGGCAGCAGCAGCCTCAGGGCAAAATCCAGGTTCTCTGGCATCTCACTGAGACTCTGTTGTGGCTTAACTCCCGCTGACCTCTAATTTTAACACCACCCACTCCCCTGCCCCTTAACAAACACACAAACATACTATACTCTCTGCCACGAAGTCTACCAAACCTATCAAGCCACAGCGTCTCACATCTCCAAACTTTCGCACCAGCGATTCCCTCTCCCCAGAAAATCCTTCTGGCCCTCCTCTACACAGCTAACTCCTACTGGCAAAATTTACACCCCTTCCTCCAGGAAGCCGTCCCTGACTGCCTCTTCTCACTGTACCAGTATCCCCCAAGTTGCTTCGCACGCTGTGTGGCCTCTGGGGTTGCCTCGATGCCTCCCCCATTGGAATATGCAGGCCTGGGACCTCACCTGAGTCCTCACATCCTCCCAGAAGCTAGCACAACCCCCAAACTCTCAGCACAGGCTACACAGATATTTGTTGACTAAACGGGAGTGAAGATGAATAAAGAAAAGAAGGCACCTGAATGCCCTCGGACAGATGGAAATCACAGCCAAACCCTCTCTGTGCTCTGTGAAAATGCTCCAGGCAGAAGCCATTGTCTAACACGATTCAGACGACTTGGCTCAAATCAGCCTCACGTACTGGCTGGTCCACAGCCCCTGGGCCAGTGACCCAGCCCTCTGTGAGCCTCCCCTATAAAACAGAGACAACAGTGTTACCTTCAATAGAGCTGAGCTGAGAAAGGTGTAT
>NW_012151419.1:954892-956126 GCF_000956105.1 Propithecus coquereli
GGGTGACCTTGTGCAAATTACATCACCCCTCTGCCTTAGCTTGTTCATCTCACATGAGTTAAGTACAGAAAGTACCTAGACTACTAGTGCCAGGCACCAAGCAAGCTCTATGGCTATTACCTGTGTTTATAACTGCTGCCTTTTGTCAGATGAGGAAGCGAAGGTAAAAGAGCCTGTCTGACCCCAGGGCCTCAGCTCGTTCCTGGTACCAGGGTGAGTACTTTACCACCATCGGCGCCCATCCCAAAACCTCTGCTGGTAGGTCCTGTTTGTACCTCCATTCTGCAGATGAGCACACAGGATACGATGTTCCTCCTCGGGCCGTCAGCCCAGAGGCTCCCTAGGGCACGCGGGCACTGTCCTCCTAGGTCCTCCCCTACAATTTCTGGGGCTTGGCCAAGCTCCCAGCCCGCTCTGAATGAATCGCTCCAGTGAATCCTCCTCAGGCAGCAGTGCCCGGTGGAGGAGACCTAAGTAGGGGCATGGGAGAGGACAGGCACCCCAGACCTCTGTTGTGGCCCCAGGCTGGGCCAATGCGGGTCCACAGAGAGCAAGGCAACTTGAGGGCAGTAGGAAGAGGCAGCAAGTGGGGAAGCCAGGAGCTGCTGCTACCCAGAGAAGTCTCCATGACGCCACATGGCAAATCAAAGCCACCCACCCTTTCAAAAAAGCATGTTCGGGTCACCATCCCCTGGCTGTGAAGCCATATCTGACCTGCCACTTTTGCTACAAATTCATCCACAAAGTCACATCTATAATGCACTTCGACAGCCTTACTGATCCCAGGGTGCTACCACACCGGAGTTCTGACAGGTCCATGCCCATGTATTCCCCAGTAGGGCACAGAGACCCAGAGGGGGCCAGAGCCTTGCCTGGGAAGCCTTCCTACCCAATCTCCTTCTCCCTAAACTGCTTTCTTTCTCTTTTTTTTTTTTTTTTTGAGACAGGGTCTTGCTCTGTCGCCCTGGCTAGAGTAGAGTGGCGTCCTCATAGTTCACTGCAACCTCAAGCTCCTGGGCTCAAGCAATCCTCCTGCCTCAGCCTCCCGAGTAGCTGGGACTACAGGTGCATGCCACCGTGCCCAGCTAATTTTTCTATCTTTTGTAGAGATGGGGTCTCACTCTTGCTCAGGCTGGTCTCGAACTCCTGAGCTCAAGTGATCCTCCTACCTCGCCTCTCAAGGTGCTAGGATTACAGGCATGAGCCACTGCACCCAACTTTTTAATTTTTTTTT
>NW_012151419.1:960531-962530 GCF_000956105.1 Propithecus coquereli
GAAGGGAGGGCCAGGGGTGTTCATCACATGACTGAGGCATGGTCTGGGGGCTGTGGAGGAGTGTGCCAGTCATAGGGAACAGCAGGTGCAAAGACCCAGCAGGAAGGAGGCGAACGTGGGCCTTGCACACGCACAGAGTGGACAGGATGTGGTGCAAATGAGAGCGGAGATCAGAGGGGTCTGCAGGGCCGGATGCTGCAGGGCTTCGTGGGCTGTGGGAAGGAGTCGGGCTTTTTGATGACGGAGAGCCCGGGAAGGTGTTCAGCAGGAGAAGGGTGTGGTTAGCTTTACTTTCTGCACAGCTCTCTCTGGCTGCTGCACGGAGGATGAACACGCAAGGAGACTGCTTTGGAGGCTGTTGAAATAATTCAGGGGAGCTTTGCCAACCCAGAAGGGGATGAGGGCATGGAAGGAGTGTTCCAGTTCCAGGGATGTTGGGAAGACAGAATTGGTAGGTCTCCATTGCGGGGCGGGGGGGAAGGAACAGGACCAGAATGGTCCTCTTATTTGCGGGTTAAGCCTTCTCCTCTCAGCAGCCCCAGTTAGTGAACCTCTTCAGGTCTCAAACTGGCTGTCACCTCCTTAAGGAAGCCTAATTGCCCTCACTCCCCGGGACATCCTGATGGATCAGACGCTGGACCATGCATCTCGGGAATTTGACATGACTTTGAAGGCAGACGAAAGAGTTCATTTCTCCTGTCTGCATGCCCAGGCTGGGAATGCCAGGGGAGGGGCCTCTTCTGTCTTCTTCCCCAACCTATCTTCCCAGCAAAGTAGACAAAGCCCGGCACTTAGGAGGTCTTCAATCAATATTTGTCAAAAGCAGGAACAATAAATGTAGCATAAAACATATTGATTCTAAACCTCCTTCCAGCTCTGACGTTCAAGAGATGATGTTGATGCTCTATCAATAATTACACTTGATTCCGGTGCTTGCTATGGGCCGAGCAACTTACAAGCATTATACTTAAGTTGATCATTTACCCCTCCCAGCTACCTTTTGATGTTTTATGATCATTACTCCCATCTTACAGATGAGGAAACAGAAGCTCCATCAGGTAATCTGGTTGGACCAAGGACAACAGCTGGTCATTGTCAGAGCTGAAATGCGACATCGGGTCTCTCCCACCCTTTCCAGTACGCTGGCAGAAGGAGATGACTCCACAGTGGGCAGGAAGTGAGGGTGGATGGGCAGGTTCTCTTCTCCTGCTGGATGTGGGGTTACTGTTCGTAGCTGGGTATCTAGGCTTTCCGAAGCACACTTTGATCCTAGGTATCTGCTCCAGGTGACTGGTGCTCTAAACAAGGTGCTCATCTCTCTAGAACCTCCTCAGAGCACCCTGGAACCATATTTTTCCCCAAAACTCAGTTGCTGTGTGTCTATCAGCATTTCATACTGGCCCAAAAGCAGTCAGTGCTTCTGGGTGGTCCTCCTGCCACCATCCCCCATGTATACACTGCCAACTTTGTGCCCATGCCCCAAAGCCTAAAAGATCATGGTTCATCTGCTGTCATCATGGACGGGAGATGATGTTTCATAACCAAAATGCTTTGCCTTTCCAAAGGCCTGTGGTGCTAACATTCATGAAATCTGGCCTTGAAACATGAAGTCCCTGGCTGGCCTAGCATTGAGTTTCAAAGTCGGTATTTAGGGCAAAACTCATACAGAGTCAAAATTACCTTGGAGGACTCCCCAGGAAGGCTGAGGGCATCATGGCTACTTGGGGAGTCCAGCTCAACTCGTTTCCCCAGCCTTGCACCCATCAACATTTCTTGGGTTGAGCACCTGATGAAGTCGAAATTCAAAGTCTCAGTTTCAAGGCAAAAATGTAACTTATCTTTAAGCTCTGACATCCTGCTCTAGGTGGTGAGGGACTCACATTTCAAGAGGCACATTGGAACCAGGGCCCAGGGAAGGAACACCAGGTTTGTATTGATAGTTCCTAAGTCACACTCACTCTTGGCCTTTGAACATGTTGTTTTCTTTTACTTGTTTCTT
>NW_012151419.1:963454-964395 GCF_000956105.1 Propithecus coquereli
GGTGCAGCCGTTTTGAAAAACAGTCTGGCAGTTCCTCGAAAAGTGAAACCCAAAGTTAGCGTACGACCCCAGCAATTCCACTCCGAGGGCATACGCCAGAGAGAATCGAAAACATATATCCATGTAAAGATGGTACGTGAATGTTCGCAGCACCATCATTCATAAAAGCCAAAAAGTGGAAACAACCCAAATGACCATCAACTGGCAAACGGATAAAGAGAATGGGGTGTGTCCACACAACCGGAATATTACTCAGCTGTAAAAAGGAATGAAGTACTGGCTACAAGACGAACCTTGGAAACATTATCCAAAGTGAGAAGCAGCAGATACAAACGGCCACATAGTACATGATTCCATCTATACGAAACGCCCAGCAGAGGCAAACTCACAGCAACAGAGTAGATTAATGGTTGCCAGGGGATGCGGGGAGGAGGGATTAGGGAGTGACTGTTAATGGGGACAGGGTTTCTTTCTGGGATGATAAATATGTTCTAAAATTAGACAGTGGTGATGGTTGCACAACTAAAAACCACTGAATTATATACCTTAAAAGGGTGAATTGTATGGTATGTGAATTATATCTCAATAAAGCAGTTACATGAGCTGTTTAAAAATAAGGGGGTAGAAATATATTAAGTAAGTAAATTCACAAATGACACAATAATGCCTTTAGGACAATGCAACAAATTCAGCTTTACAGTCATGGAAACTGAGTCTGGTGCAGGGGGAGGGGGGAATGAGTCACCCAGGCTACATCACTACTAAACCAGTGTGAGTCACACTCAGATCCGTTCAAACTCAAAAGCCTGGCCTAACCACCAGACCATCCTGCTAGAATGAGAGGAGAATGGGATGAGGGGTGGGGAGAGGTGTCCCACAGCCCAGGCTGGGACAGACATGCAAGGGGGCTGGAAAGTGAGAAAAAGGGTTGGCGACCTCTG
>NW_012151419.1:972816-981512 GCF_000956105.1 Propithecus coquereli
ATATACTAAAAACAAAAGAAAACCCCCTGCTGTGTCTAAATAAGTCCCAACTCATTCTTTAAATAAAGAAAGAATAAATATTCTGAGTGATCAGAAAGCAATGGTATTATATTTTAATGGATAGCATTTCTCTTTTTCTTTCTTGAATCGTAAAATCATGATGCATCTTACTGTCAATCGGACCTTGGAGTTGGGGAAATACGAAAGTTAATTTCATGTGGCTCACGTGATTATAAGGCTCAACTCCATCACGTTAGAATCTTAGAGCTGCACTCACAGTCCTTAGGGACTTAGGATGGCAGTCTGTGTAGCTTGACTTTGGAATGAGGAAATCCCAGAGGCTTAGAGATAAACTGTATAATAGAATCCCAGAGACTCACAGAACTTTGGAACCACAGAATCCTGGGGCTAGATGGACATTCATGGAGCTAACTCAGCCTAGCAGGGGGCACCCAGATACACCTGTGAGACAGTGTCCAGCAATACTAGGTAAGAGATGGCCCAGCCAGGGCGTTTGTGTACAGGAAGTCAGAGGAGGAAAGAAGGTTTCTGGGACCTGACTGTGTACATGGTGGAGTGAAGAGCAGGTCAAAAGTTTATCTGAAAAGGCTGGAACTTCAGTCAGGCTTTGAATGATGAACAGGGTGTCTGGGACAGGCCTGGAAAGACCCTCCCAGAAGAGACAATGACAGAAGTTAGAAATGAATCATTCATTATAACTTTTATTGAAGGCTGACTATGTACCAAGCACTGGTTGATGGCTCCCCATCGCTAGTGAGGTCAAGACCAAACTCCTTGCCGTGACCTATGAGGCCCTGCGGGACCTGGCCTCTGCCAACACCCCACCTCTGCTCCCTCTGCCGCAGCCACGCTGGCTGCTTTCACTTTTCCTGGTCACACCAGTTTGCCCCTGCTGCAGGAGCTTAGCGCACTGGGGCCACTCACGTGGGGGACCCTCCTGGGCTCCCCATATATGGTTAGAGTACCAGCCCCAAGTGCACGACGTGCTGCTTTTAGAAACCTGTGTGACCCTATGGCCTTTGCGCTTCCGTCTTACTGGGAATTGTAGGATATCATAATGTGCATTTTATTTTGTGGGAATAGCTCTGCATGCTCCAGACTACTAAGCCCTGAAAATTTCAGCTAACGTGAAGGGATGAACCTTCTGGCGGTTTATCTCCCACTCTCAGGAGTGCAGGGGTCTCGCCAAAGTTTCACACAGACTTGCCTGTTAATGCTCATCCAATCCAATGACCATGACAGGGCAGATCCTTGGGACGTTCTCCTGGGCGTCCAGATGGCCAGGCCCCCATGGAGTGTATCGTGACAGGGAGGGGAGAGTTAATGAACCTGGGGTGGGGAACAAAATGTGACCGTGTGCTGCCCATCCCACAGGAACGCACAGTGGTTCCGACCCTGCTCTCAGAGAGGAGCAGAGAAGAACCCAGTTTCTGCATCGGCGCCGCGTTCTCTGCACCTGCAGCCACGTGGTCGTTAATATGACCCGGCAGCTCCCTGCTCCGCTGCAGATGCTGCGAATGCGACCGTCACCTGACTGCGTCTGCGAAAATCCACTTCCACCTTCCAGGGTCCATTCGGCCAGTGCAGGGGCCACTCGCATGAACTGCAAGAGGGGCCCAGATGTAATGACAGGTCCCGCAGGAGAGGACAGCTGTCTCAAATGCAGCAGGTGGCTGGACATCCTCTCCTTTGTGGGGAAAACCAGCCCTGAGGAGGCCCCAGGGGCTGTGTGTCATATGTTTCCTGGGTGAGTGGTCCCCCTACTGTGCTGAGATGTCACAGAAACTGGGGAGGACATGCAGTCACCACCTTGGGTCCTTCCTGGGGATTTTCTCCTGACACACTCCCTTCATTTTGTCCCCAAGGACCAAATTCCCTAAAGTTACTGACTGAGGGGTGCAGAGTCTCTGGGTGATGACAAGCTCTGTGTATGGATGGTGGAGACGGCTGCTCAGCACTTTGAATGTTCCCCCTGCTGCTTAATCGTGCACTTAACAATGGTTATGGGGGTTAAATGCAGTGTTTATTTTGGCATAATAAAAGTATCGCGTACTCTGGAATAAAAATGCAATTAGTTTACTTTTGAATCATACATCTGGTAAAAGCTGAAAACATACTGGAATCAGCACCATTTTCCATTTTCTATGTGCCGCAACCTGACTTCCCCTCTGTCTCTCTCTGTCTCATTTTCTCTCTGAAATTATAAACGATAACGCTCTTCTGTCCACTCCAAGCTCGCACTTCCACATTGTGCAAGGATGTCTATGGTGGCTGGTTAATTTGTTGCCAGGTAGGGTCCTCAAGTTTGCCAAGCTCGCACTTCGTTGTTTGCTCTCTCGGGCGAGCACTTCTCAGCCAGGGTTATTGGAACCAGAGGCTTGTGAAAAAGTTTGGAAAAAGTGCCATCAGAAGGCACAATGTTTGCTGGTGGCAGTGGGCCGTGTCCCTGCACAGAGGCCTGTGCAGGTGTGTGCAGTGACGCTGTGACATCGTGCTCCACAGGACGGGTTCTCTGTGAGCTCTGGCTGCTGTGCTCGGTAGGACCGTGTCCACTGTATGTCCAAGGTCACAATAGCTGCTGCACAGAAGGACAGATGGGGCCTGAGGACAGCCTACCCCTGAAGTGCGTAAGGGGACAAGGTCAGCTGGTGGAGGAGGAAGAGGAAGGAGCATGTCCTCCGAAGGTGCGTTTCCAGCATGAATCTGAGTGGCCCGTTGCCCGCCTGGCCTGGGTGCACCTTGGAAACGGGGGTCACATGTGCGAGAGGTGAAGGGGACCGCATTTTGCCCCACCTTCTCCCTCGGTTGTGTAACTCACCCTTCTGCATGTGCTTTATTAGACCCTGTGCTCTACAGGCATGTCTGACGTCTGATTAGTGATTTCGAAAGTGCAGATGGACGTAGGGACCAGGCCCTTTGGAGACATTTCCCATCCCATGAACCAGTGAACGCTTCTCTATAAGGGCTTGCGTTTCAAATACAAGATTCTTGGATTTCAAAGAAAATAAATCTTTGGAAAACCACAATACAGTGGGAATTCTGACACGTTTCCCTGCTGCTTGGGCTGCAGTGCGGATGGCTCTGTGAGGCCCAGGCTCACGGAGACCTCTCAGGACATCTGCGCTGGGAAGTGACAGGGTTTCCCGCCCTTTCAGCACAACCTGGGACAGTTGGTGCACAGCCCAGGGAGGAGTGTGATGGGGGAGTGTTGCCGTGGCAGAGTCAGAGGGGTGTGGAGACACTGCCCTCTCTCAGAAACCCCAGTTAGACGCCTCTGGGCCTCACTCGGCCGCTGCCTATGGAAGCTTCCTCCGAGCAAAGAGATGCTTTCACTCCATCGCTCTAAAGCCCCGCCCTCACCAAACAGTCCATGATGTTATGCTGCTCTGAGCATTTTGCACAGTGTTTTCTTGACCAAGTGGGTCAAGACTGAGCTGTTTTATTTATGTTTTCCTGAAATCGAAAGCTACTCCGGTTAAGCATTGCAAAAACCTGGGAGGTGTTCTTGTTGTCAAGGGCACAGGGTCTGGTCTCCTATCAACCCCCCAGCTGCCTGCAAGGCCCCCTAACCCAGCCCCTCTGCCTCCATGCAGACTGCCCGGTGCCACCTCAGCACCTTCACTGGTGCAGTGGGCAGAGCTGTGCCTGCGACGCCATCACTAGCCGGTCGGTGGGACTCGGCAGCGTCCTCTCTGCTCAGTCCCAGTCTGGGTGTTGTGTGTGTCTGACCCGGGCGGGCAGAGAGGCTGGAATGTGGACAGCTGGTCCTCAGGTTCCGACGGCCCATTCCCAGGCTCCCTTGGTGGCACTTGCTCCTCCCCTCCCCACCCTTCATCCATTCATTGCACAGAGCACAGGGGACACGGAGGGTATTTACCACCTGTCTGGAGATTTGTGAGGAAGTCTATGTGTTTGAGTTTTGTCTCTGCCATTTACTACCTGGGTGGAGGCACGTGACTTATCCGCTTTCTGCCTCTGTTTCCTCATCTGAACTGACCTCGTAGGCTTCTTTTGGGCCCGTGTTTCCTATTCTTGCTTAATGAACTTGGCAGCTTAAAGCAGCTCCCACTTGTTCTCTGACAGTTACAGGGTCAGAAGTCCAGGCGGACTCAGCTGGGTACCACCAGGCTGAAGTCAAGGTGTCAATGGCTCTGCTCTTATTTGGAGGTCCTAGGGGCAACCCTGCTTCCGAGCTCATTCAGGTCGCTGGCAGAATCCAGTTCCTTGGAGTTGCAGAAGGAAGGTCCCCGTTTCCTTGCTGGCTGTGAGTCAGGGACTGCTCTGTATTTTAAGGTCCACCGACCTGGGATTTTTATTGCATCTGCACAATACCTTCACAGCAGGACCTGGATGATGCTTGATGCAACAGTCAGGGGACGGGAGTCTTGGGGGACTATTTTTAGAATTCTGCCTTCCCCTGAGGATCAAATGAAGAAATATATGCAGAGCCCTTAGAGGCGGTCCTGGCATAGAGCAGTGCTGTCTAAGTGCTACCAAGGATTCGCCAGCGCGCACTGGGCTCCAAAGCTGGCCACTGTGAACGGCATGAAAAGGGCATTTTTGGCTGGGCTCACGCCCATAATCCCAGCACTTTGGGAGTCCGAAGTGGGAGAATGGTTTGAGCCCAGGAGTCTGAGACCAGCCTGGGCAACGTAGTGAGCCCCTATCTTAAAAAAAACATACCCAGGTGTGGTGTCCACACTAAAACATGGGAATTGGCAGTGCAGTGTGTGTCGAGTTACACAAACATTCTCCGGGGCATCATGAAACTGCATTCTTTTGTGTGGCAGATGTTGAGATTTCGTTGTTTTTCCACGGTCGTTTGCTAAGGTGACCGTGCTCGACGCCCCACTGGAGGCTGCCATGGCATTCGTCATCTGCAGCGACACCGCTTGGTACCAGTAAATGTCAACTGCCCGCGTGAGTGTCAGAGTGGGACAGTCGCGTAGCTGAGGGCCTTGACAGTCATCTCCACTGACCTGAAGAACGGTCCGGGGGTTGTTTGGAGGGGCGCGTGGTGGAATCAATGGCAGAGTTGGGGTTAGAATCCTTCAGCTTGACTTTGCCTCCTTATTACTGCGGCCCTTGGGTGTCTGCACCCTCTGAGCTCTAGTTTTCTCATCTACAGGACAAGTCGCTGCCCCTCAGGGTGTCTCCCAGGGTGTGACCTCCTCAGAGGCAGTGGGCAGTGCAGAGTGCAGGACTGGAGCCGGGGCAGGAGTGGGCACTGTCCACAGCCCCTGTCCACACCCTCCCTGTCTCAGGAGTGGCACGCCATCCCCCGTGGCTGGTGCAGCCAGGATTTTCGGCAGCCTGGATGGCATCCTCATTGGCTGGACCCCCTGCTGCCTACAGGCGTGCGTGGACCCTGTGGGCACAGCGTCACCAGGCAATTTCTAGGCCCTGGGTAGGTAGGTTTGTCAGCTGAGCAGGGCTGGGTGCTTCCTCATGGTGATCCCATTTTTAAATCAGTCTGTTTCTTAAAATGAAGAAAGAATCCCAGGCTGGGTGTGGTGGCTTGCACCTGTAATCCTAGTACTTTGAGAGGCCGAGGCAGGAGGACCACATCACGGCAGAAATTTAAGTCTAGCCTGGGCAACATAGCGAGACCCCGTCTCTACACAAAAATTTTGAAAAATTAGCCAGGCACGGTGGCGTGTGCCTGCAGTCCCAGCTACTTACCACAGTGGCTGTTCAGGGGCCGGGAGGCCCCAATAATGAGAACTGCAACAGCTACTGATTCTTTAAAGATCATCCCAAGCTCTGCCAGTGGAGAAGCTGCCGTGCTGCCTGGTGTGCTCCTGGCTGAGGGTCACGTGGGGCCATGTGACCAGGCGCTTTGGTCTTCTGAGTTGCGAGTGCCTTGCTCGGGGTACGAGAGGCAAAGGAGATGGGGCTCAAAAACGCGCCTGGCTGCTGGCCTTGCCGTGTGCAGGTTTTTGTGAGGATGATGGGAGAGACCCTAAGCCAAGGCTCTTATGCTCCAGCGCTGCCCACGAGCCTCCCTCTGTCTCCCTGCAGGGCCGTGAAGGCGTCCATCCAGGAGCACGTCCTCCCCGCCAGCCCTCTGAACCAGGACTGCCTGCGGGGCTGGGATGGGACCGCAGCACACGGCGGAGTTCCTGCTCTGCAGGAGCAGCCGCAGAGGAGGGTAGGAGGGCCCAGGAGGGGCCAGGAGGGAGGGGCCGTGTCCTGGCGAAGCACCTGGCTCTGTTCACCCCCATGTCGGGTCGGGAGAGGTAGTGAGGGAGGCTGTGGGAAAGGCAAGAGCCTTGTGGACGCTTCCTTTTAAAAAGTGAGCAGGTGGAGGCCAAGTGGGACTGTGGCCGGGGCCCCTGCATGGGAACGTGGCCCAGGAGCGGTGCAGAGTTGGAAGAGAGCAAGCGTGGCCTGGAAACCTGTGGGAAGATAGCCTGCAGGGTTCCTGTGGCTGGGCGGGGGCGGCAGCAAGAGCCTGGCCCTCCGGACTCTGCAGGATGGGCGGGAAGCAGGTGCTCGCTCGAGCAGGGGAAGGTGGGTCCCCAGTTCCTGTGTGTGGCTGCCATCCCCTCCTCTTAGCTGCAGGGACGATACCGTGGCTTGGAGAAAGAATTCTCACACAGGGATTAGGATATAGAGAAGCAAAAGTTTATGCATTTCTGCAAGAAAGGAAGAAAGGGGGAGAGAGAGAGAGAGAGAGAGAGAGACAGGGTGGGTCCAGGGCACACAGAGGAAGGAGAGAAAGTCCGGGGCAGCTGAGGGAAAGCTGCTTGGAGTTTTGAAGGGTACAAGTGGCTTTTTTCCCCTTGACTTCAGCAGACTGATAACAGAAGCAGCTGCGGGATGTCAGGGAGATCTTTTGCTCTTTTCTCTGTGACACCAGCTCATTGAGGCCTTGGAATCTGGCTTTTTGGCAGGAACTCAGGGGGAGGGCTGGAGCAGGGAACTCACACCCCTACTGTCCCCGTCAGGCTCTTCAAGGCTGAGAAAAGGAAACTCTTGGAGCCAATGAGTTAAGCCACAGACGTTTTAATTCCACTAAACAAAGGGCAGTTGTGCTGTCAGTTCTTTCTTCAAAGGGACAATTATATGTCTTGACTTTATTCCTCTTTCTGTTTGATAGTTTATTTTCCTCTGTTAGCTACGTGGTGAGGAAGGCCTTTTAATCTACGTAGGCTTCCATTACACTCTTTGGGTTTATTCTGATGTTATTTTCTCCAACTTAAGTTGGATTTTCATTCATTTCCAGCCTTTCTGCTTTTCTAATGTAAATTCCTATACCTTGTTCTCACGTCATACTCTTTGCTGCATCTTACAATTATAAATGTTGCATAATTTTCATCCTAAGTAAGTATTACCTAATTTTCATTATGATTTATGGACATTTCAGATTAGAAGTATGCTTTAACTTTTCTCCCAATACAACCAATGGCCTTGTGCCGGAGGCTTCTGATATTTTTTTTGCCAGTCAACCTTTGCGACAGATTTGTTTTTTTTTTTTTACATATTCTGTGATTCTCTTTATATAAAAAACAAACACAGGCAAAACTAGTTTATGTCATTAGGAGTCAGAAGAGTGGTTATCCTTGAGGGGAGTAGTGACTGAGGGAACACAAGGGTGGCTTCTGGGGCACTGGTAACGTTGTTTCTTGATCTGCTACTGGTTTCACTAATGTATTCCATTTTTGAAAACTCAAAGAGATACCCTTATTTGTGTATTTTTCTGCATGTATATGGTACATTAATTTTTTAAATTGTGGTAAAAACACATGTACAGTAATTGAAAAAACAATATGGTACTAGAACATAAATAGAGCAATGGGACGAAATGAAAAAATCTAGAAATAGACTCAAATACATGTGGCAATTTTGGTATTATAACAAAACAAAACAATGTGAATATAATAAACAAAAACAATAGAGAAAATACAGGTTATTCAATAAGAAGGGTTCAATAAAACAAAACAAACACTGGGTGCAGTGGCTCATGCCTATAATCCTAGCACTTAGGGAGGATGGCTTGAGGCCAGGACTTCAATACCAGCCTGAGCAAGAGTGAGACTCTACAAAAATAGAGAAATTAGCCGGGCGTGGTGGAGCACACCCGTAATCTCAGCTACTTGGGAGGCCGAGGCAGGAGGATCATTTAAGCCCAGTAGCTTGAGTTTGCAGTGAGTTATGATGACAGTACTGCACTCTAGTTCGGGCAACAGAGCGAGACCCTGTCTCAAACAAACAAACAAACAAGGTGGATCTCTATGCCACATCCTTACTCTAAAATTCCAGATGAATCAAACACATGTACAAAAACACACTACCAAAGTATTTGAAGAAAACATAGGAGTTTTAAAGCTAACTTTAAGTAATGGGAGACTTTTCTAAATATGACATGAAACCCAAAAGTTATCAAAGAAAATGTTCATAAATTTAACTACATAAAAATTGAAATTTACAAAGAATCACCATAAACAAAGTAAAAAGATATAGAACAAACTGGGAAAAGAGAAAAATAGTTTTAACTTATATGCAAAGGACAAATATTAAGAAAAAATAAGCAGCCGGGTGCAGTGGCTCCCGCCTGTAATCCTAGCACTCTGGAAGGCCAGGCAGGAGGATCGCTCAAGGTCAGGAGTTCAAGACCAGCCCGAGCAAGAGTGAGACCCCCCCAACCCATCTCTACTAAAAATAGAAAGAAA
>NW_012151419.1:981562-984652 GCF_000956105.1 Propithecus coquereli
GACAGTAGGATTGCTTGAGCCCAGGAGTTTGAGGATGCCGTGAGCTAGGCTGATGCCACGGCACTCGCCCCAGGCAAGAGAGTGAGACTCTGTCTTATATAAAAAAATTAGCCGGGCATGGTGGCGCATGCCTGCAGTCCCAGCCACTCGGGAGGCTGAGGCAGGAGGATTGCCCGAGCCCAGGAGTTTGAGGATGCCGTGAGCTAGGCTGATGCCACGGCACTCTAGCCTGGGCAACAGAGTGAGACTCTGTCTCAAAAACAAAAAGAATGAAAAAAATTAAAAAAAACAAAAGAAAAAATAAGCCACAAAAATATGAACAAAGCGTATAAAGAGATGATTTACAAAAAATTTGCCACTTAAACATATTAAAAGACGTTCAACTTTATTTATAATAAGAAAAGTGAAAAATCTAAATTGCAATGAGATATTATTTACACTATCAGATTGTCAAAAATTGAGAAGTTTGATAACATATTGTGTAAGTGTGCTATCAAACAGCTCATTCCATTGCCCTGAGTAGAGTGCCCTGGTGTCAGCATAGCTCACGGCAACCTCCAACTCCTGGGCTCAAGAGATCCTCCTGCCTCAGCCTCCAGAGCAAACGGGTCTACAGGCATGTGCCACCACGCCCGGCTAATTTCTCTATTTTTAGTAGAGACCAGGATCTTACCCCTGCTTGGGCTGGTCTCGAACTCCCGACCTCAAGTGATCCTCCCACCTCAGCCTCCCAGAGTGCTAGGATTACAGGCGTGATCACCGCACCCGGTCACAAACAGGTCCTTTTCACACATTGCTGATGGGAGAGAAAATTGGTACAATTTCTGTGGAAGGCAACTACCAAAACCCTTTTCAAAGATTGCTGGTGGAATAAAAATTAGAACGATGTTTGTGGAAGGAAGGTAATTTTAAAAATTGTATCTATCCAAATGAAAAAAAAAACAGTGCAGGCTGGTCCGATGGTAATGGGTTATCAGAACTTATTAACATTAGCGTCACTAAAGTTGGTATTCAACCCCCCACTGCTAAATTTGACTAGCTTTAAAAAAAAAAAAAAAAAAAAACAGTACACACACTTCTTTGACCTAGTATTTGCATTCCTAAATATTTATCATACAGATATACAAGAGTGAAATAAAGTATACCTGCATATCGATATAAAGAACTAATTCAATATATCTTAATATATCCCTCAGGCATCCTATGAAACTATCACTATGAGGCAGATAGATGCAGCTATAGAAAGATTCCTAGACTATATAAAAATCAGTTACAAAATAGTATGTATGTTAACAACTGGGTCATTATTTACGTATATACGTTAACGTGTGAAAAAATTTACAAGAAACTGATAACACTAGCTGCAGCGAAGATATTCACTGTAATCACTTCGTTTCTTTTGAATTTTGTAGAATGTGCATGTATTACTTATTCAAAACACATTTTTAAATTAATAGAAAACGAAAAACCGAGGCCCAAAGACATCTTCCTAATGAACCAAAGATGCAATCTTGCGTTCATTCAACAAATGTTTGATGTTAGCTAGTGCGGCAGATCTCCCAATGACTGGGAGTGCGACTCCTTGCCCCCAGGGCGAGGGCGAGTGCGGGGTGGGGAATAGGGTGGACCGGGTAGGGCGCAGAGCTGGGCTCGTGAGGCCCCGAGGCGCAGAGGCCGCAGCAGGACCCAACCGTTCTTAACGGTCCAGGGACCGAGACCACGGCTGGAATTCAATTTTCCAAAGCAAACCGCTAGCCCGCACAGAAGCGGCCCCTTGGCTTGAGTCTTCGGGCCTGCGGCCTCGACTTGTTTCCCTGAATCCCCAGGGAGGGGCGGGCGCCTGGCGCCTCTACTGCCCGCAGCTCCCTTACCCCTGCAGTCGGAACTCGGGTCTCATCGCCAGCTCTCCTGCTGCTGTTTTGGTCCACACCAGGTTTTCACGCCTCAGCAGAGGAACAGAAGAGTGGGTAGGTCCTTGCTCTCTGCGGTGCAATGCCTTCCCCTTGACCTCTCCATCTACGAAGTCTATTTCATGTTTTCAAAAAAAAAAAAAAATATGTTTCCCGTGTCTTCTGAGCCTGTCGCTATGGGGGACCGATGGATGCAAAAGATCTCAAGAGAAACAGTGATGGGGCGTCGCCCATTATGAGGCTGCTTTCCCAATGGTCCCTGGGTTGTGGAGTGGCACTGGTTTTGTACAAAGACACCAATATGTGACTATGACACCCATGGGACAGATTTTGAGACGCGTAGGTTGTGTGTCAAAGGGTTAACACCTATGCAGTTTTCCTAATTACTGCCCAATTTCTCTCCATGGGTGTTGAATCATATTTTCTTAGCAAGTGTGTGCACAACCACACGGTTAGATCTGAAACTTTTGACCTTTAGTCACTGAACTGCTATCTCAGCATAGTTTCAATTTGAAGTTTTCTTTTTTGAATGAGATTAAGAGTTATTGATCTCTCTTTTTTTCTTCTTTGAACTGTTGGTTCGTGTCTCTGACATGCTTCCATGGGATCGGTGGCAGTCTTTTCTTCCTTATTTTTAGAGACTTCAGTATATTAAAATCTTTGTGATATGCTATGTAGATTTTTTTTTCCTATTCACCATTTATCTTTTGGGTTTTGTTTATTAAACTTTATGTCATACACAAGTTTTCTAATTTGATATAACAAAGTTTCATTCTGTGTTCCCAGGTGTTCTTCTAACACTTTGACCAGCTCATGATCACTCTCAACAGCAGTCTGTGCTCATGGACGACAGCTAGTGTCAGCTGAACTAAGAGTTCTATTCCCGTTGTGTTTGACAATCTGTTCATCAGGGTTTGTGTCAGAAGACGTTCTGGAGGGTGACCCGCCTATAACGACCCAGGCCCACCAAGAGAGTGTGACCCCCCAGAGATGTCGCACCGGCCTCCTCCACCCCAAACTCCACCCTCGACATTTCAAGACCTCAATGCCTCAGCCAGGTAACTGGAAACAAGCCAGGGGTTATCTAGGCACCCCGTGACCAGGCAGTAAAAAGCCAGAGCGCCTGGGCCTCTGGTGGACCAGGAAGCAGGTAATGCCTTGGCTGCAGCCCGGCACCCAG
>NW_012151419.1:984968-989946 GCF_000956105.1 Propithecus coquereli
CTAATAGTCTTTAACATGTCCACGATTTATGACAATAAAAGGATACAAAGTAAAATCAACAGAGAGAAACACTGCATGGGGTGAGGTCCAGAGAAAACCTATTGAAATACCCCAAGGCTGCTCTCCCAGGAGATGTGTCCTAAATTCTCCAGCAGTGAGTGTAGAACACGCGAGGTGTGGTCCTCCAGGGAGTCTGATTAGACACTCAGGGTTTCCAGATTGATTGGATATTTGTCCTGTAGGTGGCCCCACCTAGCATGTACCAAAGTCCCTCATTCTCAGACAACAGATGTTCTGCATGAGCCATGCTGTCTGCACAAACCATTTAGGCACACGGTCTGCCACTATTACTAATGCTGGTGATGGTGGGAACCCTCCAGATACCCATTCTCAGATGTCACACATGGGCCAAACTTGGAGTCACCCCTTTTGAAGGACAGCACTTTCAAATTTGCTTTATTAGCCCTTCTTGCATGGGCCCATACTTTGTTTTCTCCTATGCATGCCTTGTATAGTTTCGTGGTTAACTGGCTATATTAAATCCAATAATGCGATGACTGGAAATCAGAATCTCTACGTACGCCAGCATTTTTGTTGTTGCTTTATATTTTACTTGTTCTTATTTGCTTCTTAGTGAGTCTTCTTAAATAAAGACCTAGGAATGATCAAATCCTGAAAGCTACATACTTTAGAAATAATGACAAATAACAGAGGGAAGGACCACTTGGTTATTATTTCATCACATTTGTTGCAATTCATTGCATCGCAGAGTTAAAATGCACCAGCTTTCACCCCACATCTCCTCCCTTGAAATAATCTCACATGGACTGGCCAGTACAAGCAAAGATATCCTCCACAGTCTGTTAGTGCACATGGCAAGTCTCCCGTAATTGGATATAACAGATGAGTCAGTGAACACCATAGACTGTTTTGCCAAGAAAGATACAATCTGTTTGTTAAACTTTGCTTTTATTCAAATGCAAAATCCTATTTTAGAAAACACAACAGGTACAGAGACACAGATGTGGAACCACATAGGGAAAAAAAATGGGAAAAGTTCAAAAAAAACTGGCAACAAGCCCAACCGGAAGCCCTTAAAACTAAAAAAAAAAAAACAAAAAAACCAAGAGTGGTTCAAGAAGGTTAAAAAAACCGTTAACCCCAAATCAAAACCAAAAACAAGAAGGCCGGGAACCCCGCAACAAGGTAAAACGCCCAAGTTGGGGCCAATTTAAAACAAGTTGGCGTGCCCTCAAGTTCCAGTAACAAAAAGCCAAAAAACCAACTTCCCAATGCCTTTGGGGTCCCCCTTCCTGCCCAACCCCCCATGAGGGAGGATGGTCCAGCAGCAGCTCCATCTGTGCTGCTTTTGTTTTGTTTTGTTCACGGCAGAGTCTCACTCTGTTGCCCGGGCTACAGTGCCATGGTATCGGCCTAGCTCACAGCAACCTCAAACTCCTGAGCTCAAGTGATCCTCCTTCCTCAGCCTCCTGAGTAGCTGGGACTCCAGGCAAACACCACCACACCCAGCTAAGGTTTTTCATTTTTAATAGAGATGGGGTCTCACTCTTACTCAGGCTTGTCTCAAACTCCTGAGCCCAAGTGATCCTCTTGCCTCAGCCTCCAGCCAACTAGGATTACAGGCGTGCGCCACCTCACCCAGCCTGCCTGTGCTTTTGACCCAAACTCATGCACACACACTGTCCCACTGTCTACATGGGAGCAGAGCTCCTGAGAAAGCCATGAGCAACGGCACCGATGGCTGACAGTATTCTGTGTTCTCCTAGCCTCGCAGAAGGACCTAGTGCGGAAGCAGTCCAGTGCAAGGGTAGGTGAAAAGAGGCCATGGACTGTGAGGGTGAAGTTGCCTGGTTTGACTCAAAATAGAACTGTTGCTTTCTCGGTTTCTCTCTCTTTCAATGCATTTCAAATATGAAAACTATGACAATACACATTATAGATATTGACTACTCTTTTCTGGGATGGGGGACAAGAGACCATTAGGAACTGATGTCTGATCCCAAAGGACATTGACACATGGCAGTACTAGGTTGGAAACTGTGTCCCAAGGGTCTTCTTTCTTGGAGGCAACGTCTTCTCCTTGGATGAAGTATTTTATACTTGCCGACCTAAGTGGACATGAGAGATCCTTCCTCCAGGAAAAGCCCATGTCTTTCCAGTGGTGGGCCTTGCCCTCGTTGTGGAGGCCTTTGCCTTGACTCCAGCGCGCCCTCTAGTTTTCCACACCATGGAGAGAAACAGTGCCATGTGCCAACCTTCCACATCACACGACGTCATCCACAAAACGTTTTCTTTCTGTACTGCAGTGGTGCAAGTGACCTCAGTAACATATGATGACAGTAAGTATTCTGGGATCACCCGATGAAGAGAAAAACCTAGATGCTAAGAAAGCTGTGCCATTTTTGCTGGCTTCAGTTTCAAGAGCCACCCTGATGCCAGGTTTCACATGGGAATAAGGACAGTAGAAGTTTTGTTTTTGTTTTTGTTTTAGTAATTCTCTAGGGAAAAAATTATAACCAACTTTCTACATTTCATGTAAGCAACTATGCTCTCTGTAGGTTGGCAGGGGGTGTGTGCTCGAGGAATGGTGGTGTCCTGTGTGATGCTACATAGTGTGATGAGCACATGTGTTTTCCAGGAGCTACTTCCTCTTTACACAGCACGATCACCAGGGTCCCCTTTCTAAAATAAAATCCATTGCCATCACACACTTCACCTGCATTCACTCATTCAGCCCTCACCACAGCCGTATCTGGGGTTTGGTTTATTATCCCCACAGCTCAGTTGCAGAAACTGCAGTGCAAAAATGAGTGACCCAAGCTCTGGAGTTCCTAAGTGGGTGATCCAGGCACGTGGCTGCGTGCGGACGCTCTCAACTACTGACATGCACCTCAGCCTCCATCATGGGGATGAGACACGACACAGTGAGTCCAGCATTCCCCATGTGAGAGTTTAAGTGCTGAGCCAAAGAGACCCCAGACACTGCCCTTCGTTATAAGAAGTGTGTAGGCCAGCATGGGCCACTTCTGTCAGTTTTGAGTTCATTTTCCCCAACAGCTGCCCAAAGCATACAAGAATCAGGGATGTATTTTAGTATATTTTGTGTTATTATCTCCACAAGTGCTAAATGCTCCAATCCTGTCAGCTAAAAACAATAAGGACAGTGACAAATTAGGAACTCGATGCACCACGTGGGAACTACCCTGGTTCCCCGTGGCCTAAACACCATCAGCACTGCCAATGCACTGGCATAGATGGGTCCCTAGCATCCACCTGTTGTCTCTTGTTTACTCTCTGCCACCTCTACGTATGTCTTTCTACTGATATCTAACAGGAATTTTTGTGATTTCTCTTCTTTACTTGATAAATCTCCCTCAAGACTTGTGTCATATACTGTTCTCAGAGAAACAACTGTGGGCTCTCTTACTTCTCCCTATTGCTATCCTTGCTTTCTATTTCATCAATTTCTCTTCCCTTCTGTGTTAGGGCGGGGACCTCCTCAGGAGCTCTCGGTGGGGGTTGGAGAAAGAATTCTCACACAGGGATTAGGATATAGAGAAGTAAAAGTTTATGCATTTCTGCAAGAAAGGAAGAAAGGGGGAGAGAGAGAGAGAGAGAGAGAGAGAGAGAGAGGCAGGGTGGGTCCAGGGCACACAGAGGAAGGAGAGAAAGTCCCGGGCAGCTGAGGGAAAGCTGCTTGGAGTTTTAGCGGGTACAAGTGGCTTCTTTCTCCTCGACTTCAGCAGACTGATAACAGAAGCAGCTGCGGGATGTCAGGGGGTTCTTTTGCTCTTTCCTCTGTGACACCAGCTCATTGAGTCCTTGGAATCTGGCTTTTTGGCAGGAACTCAGGCAGAGAGCTGGAGCAGGGAACTCACACTTCTACTGCTCCTGTTGGGCTCTTCAAAGCCGAGAAAAGAAAACTCTTGGAGCCAATGTGTTAGGCCACAGGCATTTTAATTCAGCTAAACAAAGGGTGATTGTGCTGTCAGTTCTTTCTTCAAAGGGACAATTATATGTCTTGACTTTATTCCTCTTTCTGTTTGATAGTTCATTTTCCTCTGTTAGCTAGGTGGTGAGGAAGGCCACCTTTTAATCTACGTAGGCTTCCATTACACTCTTAGGGTTTATTCTGATGTTATTTTCTCCAACTTAAGTTGGATTTTCATTCATTTCCAGCCTTTCTGCTTTTCTAATGTAAATTCCTATACCTTGTTCTCACGTCATACTCTTTGCTGCATCTTACAATTATAAATGTTGCATAATTTTCATCCTAAGTAAGTATTACCTAATTTTCATTATGATTTATGGACATTTCAGATTAGAAGTATGCTTTAACTTTTCTCCCAATACAACCAATGGCCTTGTGCCGGAGCCTTCTGATATTTTTTTTGCCAGTCTACCTTTGGGACAGATTTTGAGACGCGTAGGTTTTGCGTCAAAGGGTTAACACCTATGCAGTTTTCCTAATTACTGCCCAATTTCTCTCCATGGGTGTTGAATCATAATTTCTTAGCAAGTGTGTGCACAACCACACGGTTAGATCTGAAACTTTTGACCTTTAGTCACTGAACTGCTATCTCAGCATAGTTTCAATTTGAAGTTTTCTTTTTTGAATGAGATTAAGAGTTATTGGTCTCTCTTTTTTTTTTCTTTGAACTGTTGGTGCCTCTGACATGCTTCCATGGGATCGGTGGCAGTCTTTTCTTCCTTATTTTTAGAGACTTCAGTATATTAAAATCTTTGTGATATGCTATGTAGATTTTTTTTCCTATTCACCATTTATCTTTTGGGTTTTGTATATTAAACTTTATGTCATACACAAGTGTTCTAATTTGATATAACAAAGTTTAATTCTGTGTTCCCAGGTGTTCTTCTAACACTTTGACCGGCTCATGATCACTCTCAACAGCAGTCTGTGCTCATGGACGACAGCTAGTGTCAGCTGAACTAAGAG
>NW_012151419.1:989996-991822 GCF_000956105.1 Propithecus coquereli
AAAATCTAGGTCGAGCCAAACTGCAAAGAACCTAAGAGGTCGGTTAAAGAATTTAGCCGTTCTCCTACGGAGCCTAGGAAGCGCCAGAAGAGCATGCCAGATACCAAGAAGGCTGGATGTGAGTCTAAGCTACCCTCAATGTAAGCCGCCTTCACCTACCTCCGCTGGGCCCCAAGGGTCCGCCGAGACACCCCGGCTTCAAGCACAATTAATTGGATTCTGCCAGCTCCCTAACCGGGACCGTTCTGGGTCACTCGCGCAAAATCACGCGGACCCTCAAGCAGCCGCAGACACACACGGCGAACGGAACGGCGCGCGCAGATGACGTACACAGCGCAGCCTGGATGACGCCAGGTCAGTGGGCGGGGCGATTAGGAGGAGGTGGCTTGGCCGAAGGAAGAGACTGGGGTTTTGCTCTTGTGATCCACCGCTGTCAACTGAAATGACTCTGTCTCTGCAGTACTCCGGCAGGATGGACTAAGAAGCGTAAAAGCGGCAAAAAATAATTACTGACTTAAAACCTTTGTTTGGAGGAGGAGGTGGCGTGGCCTAAGGAAGAGACTGGGGTTTTGCTCTTGTGATCCACTGCCGTCGACTGAAATGACTCTGTCTCTGCAGTACTCCGGCAGGCTGGACTAAGAAGCGTAAAGGCGGCAAAAAATAAAAAAGAGAGAAAAAAGAAAAGAAAACCCGGAAGTGCTCTCAGCTGTACTGATGAGGAACGTTTTTTGGCCAGGAGAGGGGCAAAGTGACCCTGAATCCCGGCTGGTGCTCTTAGCAGAGGGAAGCCCTGGAGGCACTGGAGATGGGGTGTGTTCAGGGCTCTCCAGGCATGTGACGGGGGTGCCGAGAGGCGAGGGGAAGCCACACTGAAAAGCGAATCGCAACAAGATAAGGATGGCTTTTGAGCCACGTGAGTGCATCTCGTGACTGTGCGTACGCGTGCGTGTGAGTGCGTGAGTGTGTGAGCGCGCACGTGGTGCGCACGGCGCGGGGCAGTGGAAGAGAAGACGCTGAAAGCCTTAAAGACACCCGGAAGCGTGTCCTCCCCGCCTGCCTGCACCTCCGCTTGGAGTGTGGAGAAGGCCGCTGCCAAGCCCCGCCTCCACTCCGCAGAGGCCAGGGAGGGGTGGTGGCTTAGCGGGCCACCCAGCCAGTCCGGAGGAAGTAGGCTTCAGGGAGGTGCACAGAGCTCCAGCCCCGTTTTGGAGGGAGGGCGCTGGCCGGAGGGGCTGAGCAACCCTCAGAGGTCAGGGGAGGGCGGGGAGTGTTATGGTTTGAAGTGCGAGAAAAGACCACTTAAGACCGAAACTGAGCCAAATTATGAGTCTTTATTAGCTGGCCAGCAACTACCCTCTGCACCGCCACAGATGGCTGCACAGAGAGCAGTCTCGAGCCAGGAGAGGCCGGCTCTTTTAAAGACAAAAACCACACACTGATAAATCATCTAACTGCTTGCATAAGCACAGTTACAGAAGCAAAAAAGCGTTAGTCCTAACCATGGTACAATCTTGTCTTGGGCTGACATGGTCTGGGAGGTTTTGGGAATTCTCGCCTTTCCTTAGATGAGTTCCGTAGGAGTTACAAGGCACAGCTGCAACTTTACTTTGAAGCAAGTATAACGACATTAATCTTAGCTAAAATACATTTGACATCTCCTTAGCCAAGCCATATCACCTTCCACACAAGAAGCACTGCTGGGCCGCTCAGTGCTCCGGGGCGCTCCGACCCTCTGGCCCAGGCTACTATTTTATCTCCTGGACACCTGTGTGAAAGGCACCGTTTTCTTCCTTACATTTTTAGGTGCCCTAATGAGGGCGAGATAG
>NW_012151419.1:992201-1008086 GCF_000956105.1 Propithecus coquereli
GTCCCCTGCGAGCTGCGGCAGTGCAGCTGGCCCGGGTGAGCGGGTGGCTGGGTCAGGCCCCAAGGAGTGGGTGCCCAGGGGCCAAGCCCCACGCTGAGCCTCCCTCCTGCCCGCCTGCCAGGGGACACCTGGAACCGGAGTTCCTGGGAGGTGTGAGGTCCATACGCGGGCGAGAAAGAGCGCTCAGAGTTGGGGACAGAAAGAGGTGCCGGGTTTATTTTACTCTTTCTGCAGAGAGAAAGAGGACGGACGCAGCACCAGGAAATAAAGAGAGGCCCGGGCCCTGAGGCCACATGACCCTTTATTAGGGCAGGCTCGGGAGGGCGGGGGTGTTCATGATCTTAGCGCAGTTGGCACAGAACAGCGGAGAAACTTCTGAGCTCGCCCGTTTCTGTCTCTCTAGCGGCAGGTTGATACCAGGGATTGGTTTCTGCTTTCTTCTTTTTTCTTTTTTTTTTTTTTTGAGACAGAGTCTCACTGTGTTGCCCGGGCTAGAGTGCCGTGGCGTCAGCCTAGCTCACAGCAACCTCAAACTCCTGGGCTCAAGCGATCCTCCTGCCTCAGCCTCCTGAATAGCTGGGACTACAGGCATGCGCCACCGTGCCCGGCTAATTTTTTCTATATATTTTTAGTTGTCCGATTAATTTCTTTCTATTTTTAGTAGAGACGGGGTCTCGCTCTTGCTCAGGCTGGTTTCGAACTCCTGAGCTCAAACAATCCGCCCGCCTCGGCCTCCCAGAGTGCTAGGATTACAGGCGTGAGCCACCGCGCCCGGCCTCTGCTTTCTTCGTGATAGCGGGGACGTCTGGGGCGTCTCTGCTGGAGGAGGTGGGGGGAGCTCGTGCCTCCGCTGTCCGCCCAGGAACTGTCAAGGCTGTTTAAACAAACTCAAGAAAACCTTTCTGTCTCCAGGTAGCGAATCTAGAATGACAGCTGGCCAGTTTGTTCACCTGCCCCCGCCCCAGGCTCCTTTGCCTTTTGGGACGTCAACTGACCAGCTCTGGCCAACGTGAATGAGGATTTGTGATTTCCTTTGTCAGCTCAGCTTCTTGTCACTGCTAGGTAACATCTCTGTAGGAGAGATATTCATGTCACTAACCCTAGGGACAGAGTTCATGCCACTGTACGAGGCTGCCAGTTAGAAATTTATTTATTTAATTTAAGCTGCTCCGTCTCCTCCCTGCCCAGTGTCACTCGCCCCACTTTTCGGGGCAGCCTGCGGGTGCTGCTCGGCTGGAGCAGCTGTTGGGACGCGGACGCGAGCCCTGCAGCACCCGGACGAGGGGTCCTGGGGGCCAGGCCCTGCACGGCAGTGGAGCAGGTCTCCCTGCGAGACTTGGCGGCGTTCACAGAGCTGATGCAGGTGAGGCTCTCCTGCCTGCCTGCCTCCCTCCTGGGGGGGGCTCTGAGCACAGCACTGAGACTCCACCCCAGCTGGCCTGTCTCCCCAGCCCACTGCTGTTGGCTGCGACCTCTTCCAAGACCGGCCCCAGCTGGCAGCGTGCAGGCTGCCCTGGGTGTCGAGCCTGTCCCAGAGCCCCACAAGCTCATCCTCCAGCCTTGGGACACCAGGAGGTCCAGCAGGACCCCAAGCTGGCCCAGAAGCTGGTGCAGCAGCCGCAGGAGTGCCTCCGCTGAGTCTGCAACAAACACACTGTGTGCTCTCCACTCGCCCCCAAGGAAGTGAGTCTGTCCCACTTCTGAGCCGAGGCCTATTAGGACAGGGAATGTCCCAAGGTCACACAGCACGGAGTGAGTAGTGCTCAGGCCTCCCCACAGGCTCTAGTGACCTTCCTCAGCCACCAGCTGCACAGTCCAGCCACTGCAGTCCCAGCCCAGCCCCGGAAGTTTCTGAGCCCCTCTGCCCCTGACTCCCCAGTGGTGTTGTCCCCAGTGGCCCTACAGCTCCCCAGACTCCTGTGTCTCCCCCTCCTTATCCTTGTCTAGCCACAGTTCAGGCTAGATTTACCTGTAGGTAACCCCAATCCCTATTTCTGGAACCCTCCAGGGTTAGTTCTCATGGCCTCTCCTCATTTTGGACCCTGGAAATTCCCATGCACAAGCCCTTCTCAGACAGGGTGTCTGTGAGGTGGCTCCAGGGCGCACAGGCCCACGAGGGAGGAGAAGGCAGGGGCACAGCCCCCCACCCCAACCCTGTGCCAGGGCCTCTCCCCAGCCTGCTCCTCGGAATCCTTGCTGCTGTGAGAATTCCGGGCTTCCTGCCTCGTGACAATACCAAGGGAAACAAGAAGTTCCAGAATGCAGGGTCCTGGGCCCAGGTCAGAGAGGGCACAGGGCCAGGGGCTCCAGCAGGACACAGGCTCAGGTCTGCGCTGGCCCGCTGCAGCTGGGGGCCTGCGCGTGTCTCGGCATGTCCCTGGAGCTCTACATGGACCTGCTGTCCGCCCCGTGTCGCGCCGTCTACATCTTCGCCAGGAAGAACGGCATCCCCTTCGACTTCCAGTTTGTGGACCTGCTGAAAGGTCAGCCCCTCTGCTGCCCGCAGGCCTGGTCCTGGGGGCAGGCATGTGGGTAGGGGCGTTTCTGGGAAGTAGAGACAGAAGCTGAGGCGACCCCACAAAGGTCCGCAGGAAGGAAAAGGTGCCAAGAAACACGTAGGCTGAGTCCCTGTCTAGCCTACCTTAGGCAGCTCCACTAATGACGGTCCCCATGCAGAGAAGAACAGCCTGTTCTAGAGTGAAGGGGGAGGGAGAGCAGCTGGGAAGCCACAACTCCCACCCTCACCTTCCCTCTCCTTCGGGGGTCTAGCTCCTGCCCACCAGGCTGGCGCAAGGGCAGAGGTGCAGCCTGTCCTCACCACCCCCGCCCCGGTGTGCAGACCTGCTCAGGGCTACGCTGACCCCGTGGGATGTCAGTGGGTCAGGCTCCAGCTCCGCCCCATGCACAGAAGGGGCTCCAGAAGCTGAGCTGGCAGAAGCAGAAGGTTCTAGAACGTAGAGGAGGGGACATGGGGGGTGACCCCCGACTGCAGCTGAGAGGCTCCCCTTTGAACACCCCACCGTGTGCCGGGCCTGGGCTTCCTGTGCAGGCAGCTGCAGCTGCCCTGCTTCCCTTCAAGCGGTGACAGAGTGAGGGGCGACAGGAGGGGAGTAGCCAGACCCCTAGCGCTGGGGGAGGGGGCTGGAGGCCTCCAGCTTCTGAACCAAAGGGTCGTCCTGGTCCGAGGACACAGGTGGGAGGTCACCGGAGTTGCCAAGCCTGGGTCAGGGACAGGCTGGGAGGTGGGAGCCCTGATCCCAGTCCCTGTTCTGCCACTGCCTTGCCCTGTGACCTGGGACGAGCCACAGTGTCTCTCAAGGCCTCAGTTTCCCCTTCTTGAGAAAACAGAGAGGAAGGCGTTTCCTGGGAGTCCCCGGTCTCTCTTCCCTGGGGCCTCACAGTCTCAGGCCTTCCCTGCCCCCGTCAGGTCACCACCACAGCAGGGAATACATCAAGATCAACCCCCTGCGGAAGCTGCCCAGCCTCAAAGATGGGAAATTTGTCTTATCCGAAAGGTAACGATCTTCCCCAGGGCCCTTCCGCCCTCTGTCTCTGCTCCTCCTGGGAGACTCAGTGGGAGCGTTTGTCTTTTTCACCGTGGGACATTCCACACGGTCACTAAAGTAGGAGGAACAGTAACCAATGAGGAGCATGAGGACCCACCGACCCAGTGCCCAGCCCCAACTGTCATCCATTTGGGGCCCACGTGGCACCATCTGTATCCGACTCTGTCCCCCCGCCATCCAGACGCCCCATCATTTCGTCCATAAATATTTAGGAATGCACCTCTAAGAGATAAAGGCTCTAAAAATAAAGCGTCACTACAATACCGTCAGGACACCTAATAAAATAACTCTCGGATTTCATCAAATATCTAGTTCCTATTCACAAGTCTCCGATTATCCCATGAACATTTTCTTGACAGTTTGTTTGAATCAGGGCCCCAAGAAGTTCCGAGTAGCGCAGCTGGCAGGCCGATCTCCCCTGCCTCTTTTAATCTGCAGCTCCCTCCGTGCCCTGATGTTTTACCTTTGCCGTTTGTTGTTGATGATGAAGAAACCGAGTCCTTTGTCCTGTGGAGTTTCTCACACTAGTCATCAATCAGCAAGGCCCCGGACATCTCCCCAGAGCAGTCTCCCACCCGTCCCCTCCCGTGTCCCAGCGGCCTCTGCCCTCCCCAGACGACAACGACCCTCCCTGTCGTTCATTCCGCACCCTTGGGCACACCGTCCATACAGCGCCAGAGGGAGGGAACCTCCCATCCCCTGGCTTATGGAACCCTGAATCCTAAGGATTAAGTAACCGCACCCCCTGGGACCTCCATCGCGACCTCCACCGCTTCTCTGGCCACCTCACTGCTCCCCACCCTCCTCCCATCCCCCTGCCACACCCACCTACTCTCCTTTCTCCAAGTTCACCTGGCTCCCTCTCACCTGGTATTTCAGCACCTGTTGTCCCCCTACTGGCCTGCCTTTTTTTTTACCTCACCCACCATCTCCTTCCCACCCTGCCGGTCTCCCTCCCTGCCCTCACTGACTGTCTGGCAGCTTTGGGGCAGGCCTTTCCAGGGGTCCTTTGGGCTCCTTCCTGCCCAGGAGGAACATCAGCACCTAGAGCCTGCCTGTGCAGGGGGAACTCAGCTGTTGGTCCTGGGCCATGCGGGGGAGTTCAGAAAGGCAACGGTGGCGTCCCTGACCTGCCCTTTCCGCAGCGTGGCCATCCTTTTCTACCTGTGCCGCAAGTACAGCGCACCCTCGCACTGGTACCCGCCAGACCTGCACACGCGAGCACGCATAGACGAGTTCATGGCCTGGCAGCACACGGCCATTCAACTGCCCATGAACAAGATACTCTGGATCAAGGTGAGCAGAGCCACATCTGGGGCTTGGGGACAAGGGAGTCAGGAAGCCTGGAGTCCAGTCCTGGCCCCACTGACCACTGGTGAGCTCAAGCTAGTCTCTATCCCTCTCTGAGCTTCATTTCCTCAGCTCCCTCTCCTGCCTGAGCTATCTGGAGTGTGGACAGGCCTGCTGGGTATAAAAGAGTCTTATTAAGACAAAGGGAAGGGCACACAGGAGGGGCTGATATTACTCTCCCCAGGACAGGACTCAAGACATTTCATTCTGAACTAGAGAATGTCAGAGTGAAGATGACTAATACCAGCACAGGTATCCCTACTTCTAATCCTAGGCCTGTGACAGACATCACTAATCGATCACAGGATTTTTTCCTGCCGGGCTCCCCAAATCTTTCTGAGCACATGATCCCAGGCAACACCCACCAATCAGAACTGTTAAAAGAGGTGAAATTACTTTATGACCTTGGAACTGTCCAGTGTCTGCCTAGCAGACAAGCACGCAGAGGCCTGGGGGCCAGGTGGGGCTGCCGTGGAGCCTCTTCTCTCCTCTCCTCTCCTCTCCTCTCCCCTACTCTGGCCAGTTGCTGATCCCGATGATCACAGGGGAGGAGGTTCCAGCTGAGAAGACAGAGCAGATGCTGGAAGAGGTGAAGAAGAGCCTGCACCTCTTCGAGGAGAAGTTTCTGCAGGACAGGATGTTCATCACGGGGGACCAAATATCCCTGGCGGACCTGGTGGCCCTGGTGGAGATGATGCAGGTGTGGGGTGGGGCGGTGGGGGGTCAGAGCCCGGGCAGGGGCAGGACTCCTCTGTCGCTGTGACCGGGGGGCCATAACTTGAGAACAGGCTGGTGAAGCCAGAGAGGCAGAGGCAGAGCCACCACGGGGGCTGCAGGAGCCAGGTCTAGGTGCCTGGACTCAACCTGGGGGGCAACAGCAAGCACAGGGTGTTTCAAATCAGGGAGAGTCACGATCCTCCATGCTTGACAAAGATTCTTCAGCATGGGGAGGAGCTGGAGGGTGAGCCCGGGATCCGGAGAACACTGCATTTCTCAGTCAATCCTCCAGGATCCCAGATGCCCCTCCTCCCGCTGGGCTCTCCAGGAAACGTTCAGAGGTTTCTAACCTGTCCTTCCGGCCTGGCCTCATTTCCAGAGCTCCAGACAGCTATGTCGGGTAGCTCTCCTGGCTGGGTCTGAGAGGCGTCCACCGTGCATTTTGAAGGCATAAGTGGGTGTGGTGCATTTATGTGGCCTCTACCATGCAGGGGAGGGAGTGACCAAGACCCCCGGGGGATTCTGGATCCACCGTCCCCACCCTGCATCTATTCCAGAGTCTGTGAGCCCTTGCCTAGGCCTAGGGGGTCAGCAGACTAATTCTTTGCAAGGCAGATGGGGAGGGCCCCTGAGGCTGTAGGAGAGGACCCAGGTGGGGCTGGGCCCCAGGCTGACCACACCTTCTTCTTTGTCTACCCACAGCCCATGGCAAGCAACCATAACATCTTCCTCAACAGCGCCAAGCTGGCTGAGTGGCGCATGCGCGTGGAGCTGAGCATCGGCTCTGGCCTCTTCTGGGAGGCCCACGAGCGGCTGATGAAGTTGACAGAATGGGACTGTTCCACTTTGGATCCAGTGGTCAAGGAGAGGATCTGTGAGTTTCTGCAGAAGTACAAGTGACCCCAGAGGCAGCCCACCCTGTAGGGCCTTGCTGGCCCAGCCCTCTGAGCCTCCTTCCTCAGGGAAGATGCTAAAAAACAATTCTGTTTCTTTGCCTAATAAAAAACTGGAACAACCATCATGGCTGCTGAGCCAAGGACAGTTGGTGTAATTGTAGGTTCTGATGTGGGAGCAGATGGTGGCCAAAGGTCCTCCCAGTTTCAGTTTCCAAAAGGAATTTTAAAATTAAAGGTTAAATATGATTACATTGTCAGTAATGATAGTTGATGACTTTTATACAGCATTTTTTTTTTTTTTTAGAGACAGAGTGTTACTTTGTTGCCCAGGCTGGAGTGCAGTGGCATGATCGTAACTCACTGTAGCCTCCAACTCCTGGGCTCGTGATCCTCCTGCCTCAGCCTCCTGAGTAGGCCACCTATAGGTGCGCCACCATGCCCAGCTCCCGCTTTTATTGTAACAATAGATAGAATAAGTACAGGAGACCATACAAGGAAATAGAGGACTTGAACAACACTATAAACCAACTGGACCTACCAGACGTGCAGAACACTCCACCTAACAATAGCAAAATAAAGATTGTTCTCAAGAGTACTTGCAGTAGTCTCCAGCATAGACATATTCGGTCATAAGAGAAGTCTCAAATTTAAGAAGATTGAAATCATACAAAATATGTTCCCTGAACATAATGGAATAAAATTAGAAATCAATAACAGAAGGAAATTTTAAAAATTGACAAGTATGTAGAAATTAAACATGCTCTTAAACAAACAATGAGTCAAAGGAGAAATTACAGGAGAAATTAGAAATTACTCTGAACTACTGAAAATGGAAAGACAACACACCAAAATATATGGGATGCAGCAGAAGCCGCGCCAAGGGGAAATTCACGGCTGTAAACACACACACTGAAAAAGAACAATCTCAGATCAATAACCTAACTCTGTACCATAAGGAACTAGAAAAATAAGAGCAAACTAAATCCAACACCAGCAGAAGAAAGGAAATAATAAAGATTAGAACGTAGAATGGAGATAGGCCAGGCATGATGGCTCATGCCTCTAATCCCAGTGCCCTGGGAGGCTGAGGTGGGAGGATCACTTTAGCCCAGGAGTTCAAGACCAGCCTGGGCAACGCAGCAAGATTCCATCTCTACCAAAAAAAAGAAAAAAGAAAAAAGAAAGAAAAAAAATTAGCGAGGCAATCAGTTGAGCCCAGGAATTTGAGGTTACAGTAAGCTATGATCAGGCCACTGCACTTCAGCCTGGGCAAGAAAAAAAGAAAGAAAAAAAAGAATGGAGATAGGCTGGGTGCAGTGTCTCATTCCTGTAATCCTAGCACTCTGAGAGTCTGAGGCGGGAGGATCGTTTGAGCTCAGGAGTTTGAGGTTGTTGTGAGCTAGGCTGATGCCACAGCACTCTAGCCCAGGCAACAGAGGGAGACTCTGTCTCAAAAAAAAAAAAAAAAAAAAGAATGGAGATAAATGAAATAGAAAAAAATCAATGAAACCAAAAATTGGATGTTTGAAAAGATCAACAAAATTGACAAATCTTTAGCTAGTATAACCAAGAAAAAAAGATAAGACTCAAATTACTTCTCAGGAAAGAAAGTGGAGACATCACTACTGATCTTACAGAAGTACAAAGAATTATAAAGAAATACTATGAATAATTGCATGTAAACAAATTAGATAATTAGATGAAATGAGCAAATTCCTAGAAACACACAATCTACCAAAATTGACTCAAGAAGAAATAGAAAATTTGAATATGCCTATAACAAGTAAAGAGACTGAAATATTCATTGTAAAACAACTTCCTACAAAGAAAAGCCCATGATCAGATGGTTTCACTGGTGAATTCACTGGTGAATTCTATCAAGTGCTTGAATTAAAACCAAACCATTACAAACTCTTCCAAAAAAACAGAAGATGAGGAAACATCTCCCAACTCGTTCTACAAGACCAGCATTACCCTGAAACCAGAGCCAGAAAATGATATCACAAGAAAATAAAATCACGAAGTAATGTCCTATGACTGTAGACACAAAAGCCCTCAACAAAGTATTAGCCGATGGAATCCAGCAGCATATTAAAAGGATTATACACCCTGGCATTTATCCCAGGAGGGCAGAGGTGGCTCAATATATAAAAATCATTCAATGAAACTCACCATGTTAATAAAGGATAAAAATCACATGATCATTTTAATAATGCAGAAAAGGCATTTGATAAAATCTAACGTACCCACATGATGAAATCACTAAACAGATGAAGATGGGAACTTCCTCAACAGGATAAGGGGCATCTATGAAAAACCTACAACTAACATTATACTTATTGGTGAAAGACTCAATACTTCCCCTGCTAAGATCAGGAACGAGACAAAAACGATCACTCTTACTACTTCTATTTAACGTTGAACTGACGGTTCTAGCTAGGGAAATTTGGCAAGAAAAAGGAATAAAAGACATCCAGATTGGAAGGGTAAAAAGTAAAACTATCTCTATTCACAGATGATATATCGTATATCAGAAACCCTAATGAAGTCAGTAAAAAACTATTAGCGCTAATAAAGAAGTTCAGCAAGGTTGCAGGATACAAGATCAATATACAAAAATCGATAGTATACATTCACAATGAACAATCAAAAAATGAGGACAACACTTCTATTTACAATAGCATCAAAAAGAATAAAATACTTACAATAAATTTAGCCAAAGAAGTGCAATATTTGAACACTGAAACTGTTAATACGAAGTGCTGTTGAAATAAAGATTAATTCTGAAATGTGAACCAAATCAGGTTTTGAACCTGCAAGACAGGCCAAGCCATGGAAGAGTGGAGTCACCCAGAGGTGGGGATAAGGAAACTGTTGTACCCTCTGACATCCTCTGTTTAGCTCCTTTATTAAAACTGTTAACATGGAGATCTGGATTTCTCATCTTAAACTTTCTTTTTGAATAAACATCGTTATGAGCTGGGCACAGTGGCACACCTGTGGTCCCAGCTACTCCAGAGGCTGAGACAGGAGGATCACTTGAGCCTCCAGGAGTTCAGAGGTGTAGTGTGCCATGTTTGTGCCTGTGAATAGCCACTGCCCTCCATCCTGGGCAACACAGTGAAACACTCTGTCTCCAAAAAAAAGAAAAGAAAAGGGAAAAAAAATCATTATTACTAATCTTCACTTTCTTTGTAGAAATATTCCTTACTGTAGAAAACATTATGCTCCTGCTGACACATTTTTAGTCGGAATTGTTTTAGAAAATGACACATGACCCTGATACCATTTAACCGGTGGCGGTCCTGGGGGTCTCTGGTTGGCAGGGGCAGCCCTGGGCCTAAGGCTCAACAGGGGAGTCCAGAGTCGTGGACCTGCAAGGGCCCTGGAGGGCTCTCGCTTCCCTGTCATTTTAAAGACGGAAAAACGGAGGCCTCCAGAAGGGAAGAAACAGACCCAGGGAACGTGATTGAGGGCACCGCCCTGGCAGGAGCAGGAAGACCAAGGGTATCACATTCCAGGTGTGCAATTGGAGGGATGTCAGTGACCACAAAAGGCTGGACATAACCTGAGGCTTTGCCACTTGCTGGCACCAAGATCTCTGGAGTGTTGGACCAAGAAGATGGACTCTGGAGCCAGACTTTCTGGGTCTAGAATCATTCAGTGCCTCAGTTTCCCTATCTGTAAAATGGGAACGACAAGAAATTCTGACACACGCAGCAACGTGGATGCAACCTGAAGACATTATACTAAGTGAAACGAGCCAGTCACGAAAAGACGGGGACTGCCCGACCCCCCAGGGGCAACTTGTCCCTTGGCCACCGCCTCCGATAGCTCTGCAGCCGGTGGGCCCCGCCCCTCGGACATGCCCCAGGGCTCCTGCAATTGGCCCAAGTTCCAGGCGCGGGAACGGACCAATGGGGCGCGGCGGCCGGGGGGCGTGGCCGCGCAGGCCCCGGTCCAAGACCCGAGTCACCGCGCAGGAGTTTGTTGTCCCCTGGCCGTCGCGAGTCCTGTCAGCCGCCACTGCCATGGGCCTCGAGCTCTACCTGGACCTGCTGTCGCAGCCCTGCCGCGCCGTCTACATCTTCGCCAAGAAGAGCGGCATCCCCTTCGAGCTGCGCGCCGTGGAGCTGCTCAAAGGTGGCCCGGCCTTGGGTTTGGGGAACCGAGAGGTCGGGGGGCACCCGGAGGCAAACATCCCTTAGGCAGCGGTCCCCAGCCTTTCTGGCACCGGGGACAGGTTTTATGGGAGGCGGGGGCGGGGGCGGGAGAAGGCGGCGGTCAGACGGCGATGCTCGGCCCTGTTTTCCTAACAGGCCAAGGGCCAGTAACCGGCTGCAGCCTGGGAGTTGGGCACCACAGCCTTAGGGAACCCCTCCCCGCGCGACTCCCTTCCTGGGGCCATCACTGGTCCGGTTCGGAGACCGGGCCCAGAAAGATGAGCCACCAGGGAGATCCAAGATTCTGGAATTCCCTTCCACTCTGCTCGGTCCCACGGAATAGACGATGGGGCTCAGTTGAGGCCCAATAAAGGGGTGGGGGCATGAAGAGAGTAGAGACCTGGGCCTAGGGCTTGGGACCTCCGGAATAGCGATGGGGGCAGAGTGTAGAGGGTGGGATAGTGTCGGCGCCCTCCTCTGGGGCCCCACTGCTGAGATTCTGCGACAGCAGGTGGATGAGGCATTGCTCCAGGACGGGACTTTCCAGCCCTGCCCTCTGCACTGGCCCAGTCTGCGCTGGGGGACCCCTTTGTCCCTTCCTTCTTCTGCTCCTCCTGTTTTGCCTCTGCTCACTCTGTCTTCCTCCTCTCTTGTGGCTGCTGGGGACGGAGGCTGCCCCAGGGGGTAGCTGGGAGCAGGAGGGGGACAGGGCTTGGTGAGCCCTGCACACTGAGCAGGGGTGTTTGTTTCTCTCACAGGCCTCCGGGGCCCTCAAGGACACAGCTGACAGGAGGGGTGGGACACAGGACCTGGGTATTGCTGGGTGGCACCCTCGTAGGCTAAGCTTTCCACCCAACGCTCCTCCCCACCATAGCTGGCCCTCACCTGCCTTTCTGTCTTTGCACTGGCCTGTCCCTCTGCCTGAAACTTCATCGGCTCCTAGCCTCTTCTGGAAACTGCCCGCTTGTCCTGCACAGGGGACTACCTCTGCAGAGTGTGGGGCAGGGGAGGGGACATGGGGGACAAGGGGACGTCCACGTTGGCTGTCAAATATAGTGGTGCAGACAGGTGTGTTTTACTAGGGCAGAGGGGCAGGTGCTCCTGGTGAGGGAACCGTCTGAAGGGAGGATAAAGAGAGAGTAGCAGGTGTGGGTGAGGCTGGAGGGTTAGGGTGACTGTGTATGGCTTTGAAGAGCTGATGCAGGGGTAATGGGGAGCCACTGAGAGCTACAGAGCAGGGCAGTGATGAGACTTAAGTACCCTTAGAAGCTTCTCTCTGGCTGCATCTGCAGCAGAAAACCACTCAGACCAGCTCAAGCAGAAGCCAGGGTCCCTGGGCTGTACCTTTCAGGGACTGAGAGCGGGGCAAGAAATGTGACTGTCCTGGCTTCATCAGAGCCCACAGGCAGGGCCAGCTCTGTGTTTCCAGTGCCCAGGGCAGGGTGAGCAAGGTGACACAGGGGCCAGCAGAAGTTGGTTACAAGTAAGTAGATTCCAGGAAACGGCCACTTCTCTGTGTTTGGTGACCCTGCCTGAGAGTCCATGGGGGAAGGATGTTGTAGGAAGTCAGCTAACTCAGGTGACCTGCCCCTGCAGCTTGGGCCACTCCAAATGTCAGTTCACAAGGCTGGCCATTGTGGGAAGAGGAGGCAGGTGGGGTGTATGCGAATTCCCAGGCACCGCGGCCTGTGCAGCGAGCTCTGTTGCAGAGGCGTGGGCTGTGCCCACAGGGGCTCGGCATGGGTTGTTGAGGTCTTTTGCAGCATCTGGCAGAGTAGCCTCTTGCTCCTCCCACAGCGGCCCCCACCAGCCTTTGCCATCCAGGTGGACAGCCCAGTAGGGCGAAGAGCCATGAAATTGAGGGCTGGGCATCGCAGGGAGTGGGCATAGGCCATGGAGGGCTCAGTGTCTTTCTCCTGACACCCGCCATGCTGGGCTCTCTGCAGGCCAGCACCTCAGCGATGCCTTTGCCCAGGTAAATCCCCTGAAGAAAGTGCCGGCCTTGAAGGATGGGGACTTCACCTTGTCTGAGAGGTAACCGGGACCCTGGGGCTGCTGCCAGGCCTTGCCGGAACCATCCTGTCCTAACCCTCCATTTTATCGACAAGGAAACTAAAGTCAGAGTCCACGGACCCCTTGGCCTGACATCCCACAGAGAGTTGAGACTGGAACCCAGGCCCCTGCTGGCCTGCTATTCCAGTTCCCTGAGGCTTGGGACAGCAAGCATCTGCTTTACTTCTCCACCAGTACTTAGGTTGCTGGGCGCAGGGTGGAGCCCTTTTGTCACCTGAGTCACCCATGGCATAAAAAGGAGAACCTGGCCTTTGTGTTTCAGAGCTCATCTCTGAAATCTCGGGATGGATGCACCTCTGATTGAGTTCCTCTGACGTGCCAGTGACATTCTTCCTTTCTGGTGTCCCCGGGTGTCCTGAGTCCTTGTGTCTGCTCAGTGTCGAAGCTCCTGGGTCCCAGCCAGGGGCAGTGGGCAGGCTCTGCATTTCTCTGTCACTACTCTCACCCTTGGGAGGTCTGTGGCACACAGGGACCTGCAGCCCTCCCAGAGGTGGCTTGAACAATTAGTTGGGAGCAAAAGGAGCTCTGGGGCACCCTGCACAGACAACCGAGTCATTAAGCTGGGGCATGGGCGCAGATTCTTCACAGGGGATATGGGCCAGTGGCAGATATAGAGGCTTTCTGCTCTTTTGGCTGGGGTGCCCAGCCCTTGGGATACCCCAAGTTCCCGAAAGTTTTTCTATGGCCCCAAATTGATACATCCTCAGTGTCCTTCCAGGTCTAGCCCCGTCCGACACCATGGCAGCCTTCATAACCCAGGGAGGAGGAGAGCGCCAGGGGGCCCTGTTTGTTCTGCGATTCAAGGACCCTGCAGCTCCCCAGTGTTTCCCGAGTGATATTTTAGGAGCCAAACTATCTCGTTTTAGATAGGAGCTACTTCTTGGCAGAAAGAATGACATAAAGAACAAAGGGACAATGAGAAAGCCTTTTGAACAGTCAGGCCATGGGAGGCTGGTCTGAATGCCAGAGGACGAGAGTGGATGCAAACTGGAAAGAACTGAGCTTCCTTAAGGCTCAGGTTTGATGCCACCTCCTCCAGGAAGCTCTCCTCTGATCAGAAACTGCCTCTGAACACTTGGCGGGACACTCTACTGTGGGACTTTGCCTGGTGGTAGGACAAGTTTGGGTATAATATTAGCCTCAGAAAGACTCTCAGCTCTGCCACTAAGGGCTGAGTGCCCTGGGACAAGTTCTTTCCCCATTCTAAGCCTGGTTTCCTTGTCTGGAAAATGAGGCTAATACCTTGGATTGTCAGGGTGATTAAAGAAGCCACTGTGTGTAAAGTTCCTAGCACAATGCCCTTCCCTCACCTGTCATGCACGCACCCCCACAGCGTGGCCATCCTCCTCTACCTGACTCGAAAGTACGAGGTCCCTGACCACTGGTACCCTCAGGACCTGCAGGCCCGAGCCCGTGTGGATGAGTACCTGGCATGGCAGCACACGACCCTGCGGAGGAACTGCCTCCGGGCCCTGTGGCATAAGGTGAGCCTTGGGGGATGAGGGGGTGGCATTGATGGCATCACCCCAAAGGCGCGCAGGCACCATCGAATTCTTCTTTTCAGTCCGGATGTTTTCTACCGACCTGTCTTTGACTTCGCTGATTCTTCCTTCTGTTGTGCCAGGTTGCTGTTAAGCCCATCTAATACAGTCTTTGTTGGAGATGTGTATTTTTTAGTTCTAGAAATTCCATTTTTTTTTTGTTTTCATTTCTCTGCTGAAATTCATTATCCATTCATCCATTTCATCTATCTTCTAAATTCTTTAAGATATTTATCACTGTTTCCTAAAGTCTTTGTCAGCTAATTTCAATCCCTGGGTCCTCTCTGTGTCTGTTTCTATCGCTTGTCTTTTCTCCCCTTGTTTATTGGTCACATTTTCCTACTTCTTTGCATGTCTCATAATTTCTTATTGTGTGCTAGACATTATGTATAAAAGAAGAGTAGAGATCGAATTATATAATAAATGCCCCAGAAAGGGCTTGTACTTTCCTTTGTTGGGCTGCCAGGATGTGAGGCTAATCTCTTCTAGCTAATCAGGGGGTGAGCTGGGTTGCAGCTTTAGTTAGTTTCAGTTTATCTCTGGTTTCAAATATTTCGAAAGTGAGGTAAGGTTCACTCCAGTAGAACTTTGGAATCTAAAGACCAACTATCACCATGCCTACAGGATCTCTCTACTTTTTTAGCCCTACCCACCGGTTCCCAAATTGCTGCTTAATCAGAAAAGCCCTATGTCTGTGGCAAGCCTTCTCTCTGCCTGCTGTGCCCAAGGAAATGAAATTGAAAATAAAAGTAACTTACCTAGGAAGGGCTCATGCCTCTCAGGAATTTAATTCATTTAGTTAAGTGCTGTCCGATAGAAATACAAAGTGAGTCACATATGTAATTTTGAATTTTCTAGTAGCTACATTTAAAAAGTAAACAGAAATTAATATATTTAGCTTAACCCAGTATATTCAGAATATTATCATTTTGGCCAACAAGCACATGACAAGATGCTTAGCATCACTAATCATTAGGGGAAATGCAAATCGAAACTATGAGATGCCACTTCACACCCATTGGGATGGCTATCATCAAAAACAAAACCACATAACAAGTACGGGTAAGGATGTGGAGAAATTGGAACCCTCATGCGCTGTTGGTGCCAATGTAAAATGATGCCGCTCCTATGGGAAACAGTATGGCAGCTCCTCAAAAAAAAGGAATTAAAAATAGAATTACTGAGTGATCCAGCAATTCCACTTCTGGGTATATACCTAAAATAATTGAAAGCGGGGTCCTAAAGAGAGGTGTGTGTACCCATGTTCATAGCAGTGTTATTCATGATAGTCAAGTGTCCATCAACAGATGAACGGATGAACAAAATGTGGTGTATACATATAATGCAATATTATCGAGCCTTGAAAAGAAAAGGGATTCTGACACATGCTACGACATAGATGAGCCTTCAAGATATTCTGCTAAGTGAAATAAGCCAGCCACAAAAAAGGCCAAATGCTATATGATTCCACTTATTCGAGGTACCTAGAGTAGTCAAATTCATAGAGACGGCGAGTAGAACGGTGGTTGCCAGGGGCTGGGAGGAGGGAGCAATGTGGGGTTACAGTTTAATGGGTACA
>NW_012151419.1:1009365-1011670 GCF_000956105.1 Propithecus coquereli
AAGAAATAGCCCCTCCCTCACTCAGCATGCACTATGTGTCCCTGTGGCTCTGCCAAACCTGAGACAGTTGCTGCTGGCTTCCCCTCCAAAGGCCTCCTCCGGGAATCCTGGACACCACCCACTCTCTCCTAACTCTCCTCCTTAGACTGGACGATCACCGGGTTAGAAGACATCTCACTGGATTAGAAAACGTTGGTTCTATGCTTGGCATAGTCTTTTCTTGGCTGTGCCATCTTGAGCAACCGACTGCCCCTCTCTGGGCCTCATTGGCCATTTACGAAATGAGCTATGCACTCCGTTGTTCCTACATTATGGATGAGGAGATTGAGGCTCAGAGGGTTTGAGTATCTTGCTCAAGATCACACAGTTTGTAAGTGACAGAGCGGAGATCTTAAAAGCCCATCCTCCTGATTACTTACACTGTAAGAGGTACGGGTTTTATATTCAGAGGGGAAAGGGGCTGTAAAATAAATAGTTCCTAAGCTAGCTCCCTCCCCCCAAAAGTATTAAACCCGTTCAGTTTGAATCATTCTTTCTGATGCCTCTTAGGCTCAGCCAGTCAGAAATCACAGAAACAGGAATATTTCTGGGAAAAGGAGTCCCTAACCAGGCTGGGGAAGAAAGGTGCATGGAACCGGGAGGCAACTCCTAGTTTTGTGTGTGTGTGTGTTGTTTTTTTTTTGGGGGGGGGTGTTTTCCTGCCTGCAAGGCTAGGCTGGCCCCTAACTCCCTCTTTTCCTACCCAACCCCAGGTGATGCTCCCTGTTTTCCTGGGTGAGCCGGTATCTCCCCAGATGCTGGCAGCCACTCTGGCAGAGTTGGATGAGACCCTGCAGTTGCTCGAGGACAAGTTCCTCCAGAACAAGGCCTTCCTCGCCGGGCCCGGCATCTCCCTGGCAGACCTGGTAGCCATCACGGAGCTGATGCATGTGAGTGCTGCGAGCATGGGGGCCACCAGGCAGGGGCCCTGGCTACTTGCTGAAGTGCTGCTTACATGGTGCCCCCTTCTCCCCCCAGCGGTGGGCCTGTGCTTATGTGTGGAAACCCCTTCTGGAGCTCTGTGCTCCGCAAACTGGGCCTGTGCTGCCTGTCCTTGGCCTTACCCATTCATCCCCATTCTGTCCCTTTTCCCCACAGCCCATGGGCGCTGGCTGCCAAGTCTTCAAAGGCCGACCCAAGCTGGCTGCATGGCGGCAGCACGTGGAGGCAGCGGTGGGGGAGGAACTCTTCCAGGAGGCCCATGAGGTCATTCTGAAGGCCAAAGACTCTCCCCCTACAAACCCCACTATCAAGCAGAAGCTAATGCCTGGGGTGCTGGCCATGATCCAGTGAGCTCGAAAGCCTCACCTGGCACTGCCCACAGCAGTTCACAAAGCACCTTCATTTCCGATGCCCCATGGGAGGCAGGCTCAGCAAGCAGGAGTGGCTTGTCTGAGACTTGCCTGAGTCCCACAGGGCTCCCCAGGCCAGGGGTCCACCCCCACCCTCTTCCACAGCTGCCTGACAGCCACGATAACGACACACACCCAGACCTTATCTCCTTTAATTGCTGAATTTCATTTTAAGTTTGGATAATAAACCTGCGCTCAGCCTGAGCCTCCGCTTCTAACTCGGATGTGTGATTTATTTGACCTTCTCTGTCCTGGCCCTGATTTTCATCTCTGTCCAAAAGACAAGCCCCTTCCCAGGCCTTGTGGGTCAGCCAAGAGTGGGATTAACAAATGCCCTATAGCCTTCTAATTCTTGGAGAAAGTGCCAGCACAGGGGGCAGCAGGCATCTCACACATATTGGTTATGGGCCTGGTTAACCCATAAACTGGCGGAGCTAGCCTCCCAGGACATGGTCCTTACTGTTAATCCCAAATCCTGCATCTCTCCTGAGGAATTGGTCAGGAGGAGAAGATCTGGACAGCAGTTCTCCTGCTCAGGACCCTGTCCTGCAGGGGCTTAAATGCTGTGCCTAGGTGCTTGGCTGGAACCGTAAGCAGGAACGGAGCGCTCTGATAGCTGATAACATTCTGGCTGCTGGTGGGGGTAGGACTGGAAGACAGCCAGGGAGGAAGCAGGGAGTTGGGACATTGCAGTAATCTGGGCCGAAGGTGACTGGCGGAGAAGGGCAGGCCACCAAGGGGGGTGGAGGATGTGGCCACTCTCAGTCTGGAGAGGGCTGCAGCACCAGGCCAGGAAGGTACACTCCTTGGGAGATAGGTCTTCCTTAAATGGGACCATGGGGACCAGGGAGGCAAAGCTATTCTCAAGCATTGGTTATTCTCCAATAACCAATCCTCTTGCCAAAGAGCTTTCT
>NW_012151419.1:1014440-1016779 GCF_000956105.1 Propithecus coquereli
GGCTTCCTCACTGCCAGCCCAGCCCTTAGAGATAAGGAGAGTGCTAAGTATCGAGCAGCCGCTGTCCCAGGCACCTTAGAGCTACCACTTCTCCCACAAATCCTGTGGAGCAAGCGCTGTTTCCCATAGGGAGGGGTCAAGGGAACAGCCAGCAAGCTTCAGTGGCTATTTGCTGAGCATCCACCAGAGCCAGCCCATCGAGGCCTGGGCTTGAGCTGCAGGCTTTGCTGAAGGGTTGGACAGATGGGAGCCAAGACTGGCCTCCAGGTTGGTGGCTGAATGGTGGTATCCTTTACCAGGGCCTCCATGTTAGAGCTGGATTCACGTTCAGAGCCATTTGGCTCCAGAGCCTGTGGTCGCTGGACAGGCCAACACCAGCGGAGGTGCGATGAGCTCTGGGGGTCAGGCTGCATGGGCCAGACATGATGGGGGAGAGGTCAGGGAGGACTTCCTAGGGGAGGGGGCTGGAGCAGTGGAGAGGAGGTGGGACAGGGTAGGAAGGAATGCACCTATGTCACCTGGGAGGCCTTCTCCCAGCCCCAGGAGAGTCTGAGGAGGTAGCTGGCCATGCTTGTGGCCCTGTCAGTGCTTTGGATCTTTTGGGGAGTGGTATGTAAATTGCTCTCATCCTTTAAGACTCACACTAAGTTCCCCTTCCTCCTGGAAGCCTTCCCTGAGCCCCTGGCCCCTTCCGAAATCCATGGCATTTTGTTTCTTACTTGCTGCCCTTAGTTCCGATGAGGGGCTGGCCCAGTGTAGAGTTGTGTGACTTTGGGCCATTACCTAACCTCTCTGGGCCTCACATTCCTCCTCTGCACCATGGGGACAGTGAAAATGCCCCACGAAATAGCTCAAGAGTGACTGGGGCATGTCTTCGCCTCTGCCATGTCCCCCCAGCGTGGCCATCTTGCTGTATCTGAGCCGCAAGTACAAAGCCCCTGACCACTGGTACCCCCAGGACCTGCAGGCCCGAGCCCGTGTGGATGAGTACCTGGCATGGCAGCACACGACCCTGCGGAACAGCTGCTCCCGGGCCATGTGGCAGAAGGTGAGTCACAGGGAGGCAGTGACACCTTCCAGGATACTCAAAGGATGGTGCTTCATGTTTAAAAAATTCCATTCAAAAAACAAAAAAATGACAAAATGAAACCAAAAATTCCATTCAGACCGAGACCTTAGAACACCCAATCCTGGAATGCCAGAGACTGTCTAATCCAACCAGCTTGTTTCTCAGAGGGGAAACCAAGGCACGGAGCCAAGGAGTGATGCCGTCAATGTACCTTGATTTCTGAGTTACTAGAAGTTAATCCTATGGCTTTTGCACACTCCAGGCTGCCTGGGAATATTGCCTTTTGGGAGGGGAAAAAATCCAAATCTTCACTTTGTTACACACATAATTCCCAGATGGAGAGGTGTTAGGTGAAAGAAGCCAAACTAGGAAGAAGTGAGGAAACATTTCAATAAATGTTTGTCTGATTTCTGGGTATGGAAGGACTTTCTAAGCCCAAGAACACTGGAAGAACTCAACAAAGAAAAGACTCACAGATTTTACATACACAATGAAATTTTATATAAGAAAAAAGATTAAACTTAAAACAAGCAAAATGCTGGGAAAGATATGTTAGAAATTTTATCTTTGAGATGCTCTTAGAACTGGCTGTCAGACAAAGATACCAGAGAAACATGGGCAAAGGAAACCAGTAGGGGTTTAATTGAAGGACAGAGAGAAACAGTCAACAAATGGATGAAAACATGTTTAATAATAATCAAATAAGTGCACATCAACACAACATGCACATACTATTTTTACTTATCAAATGTGCATATGTTTTTGAAATGTATACTCCAAACTAATATTTGCATGCTTATGCGGTGCCCAGTACACAGGGGGTGCCCTGTATGTTTGAGGGAGCGTGAAACGGGCCTGCTCATGGCAATAAGTGGTTTCCATAAACTTAGCTGTGTCTTCCTGGAGCCTCTGGGAGCTGGGAGCAGAGCCCCCCACCCCCAAGCTGGTAGGGAGGGAGCCCGGTGCGTTTGAGGGCAGAATGGAGAGAAGTTGAGTGGAGTGAGTACAGACCCGTGCTACTCAAAGTGTGGTCCGTGGACCAGGAGCATTGGCATCACTGGTGAGCTTGTTGGAAATGCAGAGTCTCAGGCCCCACCTCAACTTACTGATTGGGAACATGCACTTAAACTAGATGTCCAGGCATTCACACACACATTCCCGTCGGAGAAGCCTGGGTACAGCAGGAGGTGGGGTGGGGAGGCAGGAGAGGACGGCTACTGCCTGGGGAAGGCTCTGTGTTGTGGTCTTTGTCATGAGGGCAGTGGGGAGC
>NW_012151419.1:1016829-1018766 GCF_000956105.1 Propithecus coquereli
TCCCCAGCTTCCGTTCTGGGAGCTGGGCCCAGGCATGGGGTGAGGAGGCGGCTGCACCTCCTTTCCCCGCCGCCCTCTGTGTTCCAGGGAGACTCCGAAGCCCCTCCTCTCTCAGCCCTCGTGCTGGATGGAAGGAGGGGGCTTGGGTCCACCACAAGGAGCCCAGGTCTTTCGACCCTAAATTCACTGAGAGTCTGTGCTGGAAGCGCCCTTGGTGTCCCGTTTCTCGTTGCCATTCTCCCTGCCCCGTGGGAGGGTGGGCATTGAGGTCAAGGGAGGGGGTATGACCCCCTCCTGGCAGCGACGCCCGGGGCGGAGTTGAGGTTCCTCTGTGCCTTCCCGGCAAGGGAAGAGGCCCGCAGCCGGGATTGGGTCCAGGAGGGGGAAGGCGGGAGACCGGAGGCGCCGCTGATTGGCCTAAAGTTCTCCGGAGCCAACCAATGGGCGGGGCGGCGTGAGGGGGCTCGGGGTGTCCCGGGCTTGTGCGCCATGGCGGTTCCTGCCGCGGCTCCTTCTTGGGGCTGTCACCTGGGCTTGTCCTCCCTGCCCGCCCTCCAGATCTGCCAGCCCTCCCGCGCCTGGCCGCCCCGCCATGGTCCTGGAGCTCTACCTGGACCTGCTGTCGCAGCCCTGCCGCGCCGTCTACATCTTCGCCAGGAAGAACGGCATCCCCTTCCAGCTGCGCACTGTGGAGCTGCTCAAAGGTGGCCCGGGGAGCTGGCGGAGGATCTGGGCCCCCGGGTGCAGGCCGACCCCCGCCTGTCCGAGCGGTTTCGCGGTCGGGCCAGCGTGCAGACCGACGGGAAGAGGCGGGCTCTCGGGTGTGGAAACCGTTGCATCCATCAGTTATCAGTTGTGTATTTTTAAAGAGCCTTGATCTTTGCCTAGCGAATACAAAACATTCTTCCAAATACGGGTTAAGAGGAGACAGAGCAGGTGCAGGGGGAGTGGAGGGAAGTAGAGTGGGGGCCAGAATATCTCAACCCCTGGGGCTTGGAGAAAACAAACCGCCTCCTGCTTTCCTGGTGGAGAGGGTCGATCCACCTTGACCCCCGCTGGGGTTTTCCTCTGTACTCCTACCTGCCCCTGGCTAGATCCCTTCCACTTTTATGTCTTTCTTGCCATTCTTCTGCCTTTTCTTTTTCCTGCTTCTCACCCATGGGGGTTCTCACCGAGCTGGAGGGCCTTTTCCTAGAGGATGGAGGGCCCTGTGGCAGGACTGTGGGAGAGGCCAGCACCCTCATCCTAGGGTGCAGTGTTTGCTGGTCCGGCTGGCCAAGAACACAGCTGGAGCAGAATTCAGTGGAGGAGGCAGGGCTATAACCAGACAGTAGGGCAGGCACCAGGGCCCGAGCCCCATGGGCAGGCCAGAGGGAGGCCCCTGCTTAGCTAAGCCCTCCCACTTGCTGCCCATGGTGTCCTTAACTCGAGCCACCTCCTGCAGGACAGAGGCAGCTTCTGGAGGGAGAATGGGCAGGGGTGATTTTGTCCATTCAGTAGAGAGACAAAGAGGCCCACAGGTAGGCCTCTGATTTGGCTGGAGCCTGGCTTGACTGAAGCTCTACGATCCACGCACCTTAACTGGGCACCTAATGTAGCCTCTAGCACTAGCCTGGGCTAGGGGGGATGTATGTGGAAGTGAATCAGACCTGGGACCCCCCACTGGGAAGGGACCTTGAGAGTTCGGCACAGGAAAGGAAGAAGAGCTCAGCTGCTGGAGGCTGGGTGGCTGAATGGGGCAGGTGTTTCTGGCAAGAGTGAGGTTGGCTTGAGGGCCGGGAGCAGGTGTGGCTGGGGCTCTGGGGTGTGGACAAGTCACCCAGCCTGGTTGGAGGGGCCTGATTACCCACCTGGCATAGGAAGATGGATCAGAGGGGACATGCCTAGAGCCCAGGGAGGAGACTGGAGGGGCTGACTTATGGATGGAACTGGCTGGG
>NW_012151419.1:1020658-1029211 GCF_000956105.1 Propithecus coquereli
TAATTCCCAGATGGAGAGGTGTTAGGTGAAAGAAGCCAAACTAGGAAGAAGTGAGGAAACATTTCAATAAATGTTTGTCTGATTTCTGGGTATGGAAGGACTTTCTAAGCCCGAGAACACTGGAAGAACTCAACAAAGAAAAGACTCACAGATTTTACATACACAATGAAATTTTATATAAGAAAAAAGATTAAACTTAAAACAAGCAAAATGCTGGGAAAGATATGTTAGAAATTTTATCTTTGAGATGCTCTTAGAACTGGCTGTCAGACAAAGATACCAGAGAAACATGGGCAAAGGAAACCAGTAGGGGTTTAATTGAAGGACAGAGAGAAACAGTCAACAAATGGATGAAAACATGTTTAATAATAATCAAATAAGTGCACATCAACACAACATGCACATACTATTTTTACTTATCAAATGTGCATATGTTTTTGAAATGTATACTCCAAACTAATATTTGCATGCTTATGCGGTGCCCAGTACACAGGGGGTGCCCTGTATGTTTGAGGGAGCGTGAAACGGGCCTGCTCATGGCAATAAGTGGTTTCCATAAACTTAGCTGTGTCTTCCTGGAGCCTCTGGGAGCTGGGAGCAGAGCCCCCCACCCCCAAGCTGGTAGGGAGGGAGCCCGGTGCGTTTGAGGGCAGAATGGAGAGAAGTTGAGTGGAGTGAGTACAGACCCGTGCTACTCAAAGTGTGGTCCGTGGACCAGGAGCATTGGCATCACTGGTGAGCTTGTTGGAAATGCAGAGTCTCAGGCCCCACCTCAACTTACTGATTGGGAACATGCACTTAAACTAGATGTCCAGGCATTCACACACACATTCCCGTTGGAGAAGCCTGGGTACAGCAGGAGGTGGGGTGGGGAGGCAGGAGAGGACGGCTACTGCCTGGGGAAGGCTCTGTGTTGTGGTCTTTGTCATGAGGGCAGTGGGGAGCAATGCAAGGTTTTATGCAGGAAAGGATATGAGCAGATTGAGATCACAGAAGGATCCCACTGGTTGCCCTGTGGGAGGACCCAGGGAGAGGTAGAGGTTATCCCTGTCTGAGCAAGAAATGAGGGCTGCTGGTGGCCATGGGTGGAAAGGGGCGGGCAGAGGTGAGGAGAAATCCAGAGGGCTGGTGATGAAAGGATGAGGGTGGGAACCAGGATGGGCTCAGGGCAGAGTCTGACCTCCCTCTCTGCCTGCCGGCCCACCAGATGATGTTCCCTGTGTTCCTGTGTGAGCCAGTGCCCCCTGAGACATTGGCAGCCACTTTGGCTGAGCTGGACAGGTGCCTGCAGCTGCTTGAGGACAAGTTTCTGCGGGACCAGGCCTTCCTCACTGGGTCTCATATCTCCCTGGCTGACTTGGTAGCCATCTCAGAGCTGATGCATGTGAGCACCATGGGGTGGGGTGGCCTGCTGGGCAGTGGGGTGTCCAGGGAGGGAGCCAACCTCCCACCCACGTTGTCATTTCTGGCTGTAGGACCATGGGCGAGTCACTTCCCCCACTGAGCCTCAGTGTCCTCATCTATAAAATGGGGCTTCACAACCCCTCACCACAGGAATGTTGAGGAATTTCCCATTGTCCCCTGGGAGATGGACCCCCCCGCAACCCATCACAGACGTGGTGGGGGAGGGAGGATCCAATCAGGGAGTCCCTAATGCAGGTCATGCTGCCTTGTGCTTGGCTGTCTCTCCCCGTAGCCTGTTGGCGCTGGCTGCCGAGTCTTCGAGAGCCGACCCAAGCTGGCCGCATGGCGCCAGCGCGTGGAGGCTGCGGTGGGGAAAGATCTCTTCCAGGAGGCCAATGCAGACATCCTGAAGCTCAAGGACCTTCCTCCGGCAGACCCCATCACGAAGGAGAAGCTGAGGCCCTCAGTGCAGGATTTGTTGCAGTGAGCGGGTGGCCTGTGCTGGCAGAGTACAGAGATGGAGCTGCCTATCTCCTTGGCTGTAAGGACTTCCCGTGTGAGTGGGCTCTGGTCCCTAGTACCCTCCAGGCATCGTGCCTGTGTGTGTTCCCTTTGTCTCCCCATCCCACTTTTTCCCTTCTGTTCCAACTTCCACGTGACCTCTGGAAACTGCTTTAGTAAACACTTAGTGGACCTTGCCCTTCCATGTGAAATTTTCTGCGGTTCCTCACAGGCAAAAGCACAAGGCATTGAACTTTGCTTTAAAGGCCTTGCCCCTACACCTCCAGGCCACCCCGTTCTGGCCACACACATTTCAGACCCCTCTCCCAGTTCCCATCTCGGCCTCCTGGCCTTGGCTCCTGCCGTTCCCTCCTTACGTTTTTTGCTTGGTAGATCCTCCTGGACTTTTGGCATTTGGCACCCTATGCTTCTCCAGGGAGACTTCCCTAATCCCCCCAGCCCCAGCCAAGCTCAGGCGACCCCTCTGGGCTCCTCAGCCCCACTGTTTCCCTCCCTCAGTCTCAGCAGGCTTAATGCCCCCGGGCTGTGCATGAATCACAGATGGAGGCCGACCTGGTGGAGAGATGTCTGAGTCAGATATGACCTCCATCTCCTAAGTCTCCCTCTGGGACGATGCTGCCTCCCACAGGTGGGGCACAGGGCTGGGTTCACAAATCTCCTTGTGGGGAGGGAAGCCCCTGTTACTCCTGGTCCCCCACGTGCCGCTGAGCAGCTTTGTTCTCCCAGGCCTTGTAACCCTGACCACTGGCTTCTCCATGCCCCACTCTGGCTCCCAGACTTGCCACCTGTCCCTGTGTTCTCCCCTCAGGACTGTCACAACCTACTTGTCTTGTGTCCCAGACCCTCTGATATCTGAGTCGTCTAATAGATGAAATGCTAACAGGACAGGGCCATGACAGATGCAGACTCTTGGCCGGCCTGCCTTCCCATGGAGGCTCCTTTAATATGCACATTTGTACACAATTTTTATGTGTAATTGAAATTGTACACATACACCACACAATTTCAATTATATTTGAAATTTACGATTCAAATTTGCACACTGATGAAAGACTCGTGTTTAGCCACGCCGACAGATTTTCATGTTGTAAATAACACCTTTGCCACCCACGGCGGACAGTGGCTCACCACTGGCACAAGAGGCTACAGAGCAGGCATCACCAGGTCTCCTGATGGATCAAGAGAATCTCAGATCTCCATATTGGAGGTGAAACTATCTTTGAAATGGTGGCAATTCATTCAAAAAATTTTTAAACTCCCATGACATTGGTTATTAGGGTCGAGCCTGGGGAAGGCCCCTACAGGTGTTTGTGTTTAGGGGGATTTTTTGATCTCTACCTAAATATGGGCCAGGAACCCGTCGACCACAAGTCGGAAAACTTTCGCGAGCCGGATGGGGGGGCGGGGCCATGACGCCGCCAAAGCCGTCGCCACAGCCGTTTGGGGGTGTGGTTAACGCAGTGGGCCGGGCGATGGGACTTCCAGAAGTCAGAGCCAGACTGTTCTCTGCAGAGACGGGGTGTAGCCTAAGGCAACCAATCGGGAGCGCTGGGCCTCCGCCCAGCCAATGAGGAGCCTGGTTACCGTGACGCCCCGCCCCTGCTCCCTAGTCCCGGACCCTTGGGTCACCACGGCCACGCTCCGCTCCTTCTTCCTTCGCCGCCGCTGCCAGCGCTCCTGCCGGACATGCCTTTCGTTGAGCTGGACACGAACTTGCCCGCCGATCGCGTGCCCGCGGGGCTGGAGAAACGTCTCTGCGCGGCCACCGCCGCCATCCTGGGCAAACCTGCGGACGTGAGCGTGGGCTGGGGAGCTGCGGGCGAGGGGAGGTTGGTGGTCCAGGAGTCTGGCTCTGTTCCTGCCGCGCAGCGACCCCGGCTTTTCTCCCCAGGGACACTCCCACTGCGCCCGCCAAGCTCTGACTTTCCGTGCGCGGTGACCCCGCGGCTCTCCCTCCCCACGTCTGCCCTCCTCTGCCATGACCCCGACGCGACCTCCAAGGACCCCAGCCTGTGCCCAGAGCCCTGACCCCACGAGACCTGCGCGTCTCGGCTCTCGCGCGCCCGGGTCCCTAGAGGTAGCCTGGCCCGCCCCAGCTTCGGGAAAAACTTTAGTGTCCTCCGCAGCGCGTGAACGTGACGGTGCGGCCGGGCCTGTCCATGGCGCTGAACGGCTCCACGGAGCCCTGCGCGCGGCTGCTCGTCTCCTCCATCGGCGTGGTGGGCACAGCGGAGGAGAACCGAGGCCACAGCGCTCGCCTCTTCGAGGTCCTCACCAAGGAGCTGGCCCTGGGCCAGGACCGGTGCGTAGGGGTCGTGAGAGGACCCATTCTGGACTGCTGCGAGACAGGCGGCGGTGATCCCAACTCAGGGAAAACACACATTTCTTGCCCTGCCCAGGAGGGTCCTATCAGAGCCTGGTGCCCTGGGGCCTTTTGACCCCTCAGGCTCCCAGGTGGTGGGTCCATCGTCACAGTGGCAGCGGAATGGAGTGCATTCCTGTGCTCCTCAGTGTTTCCATCTGTGAACCGGGAAGGCTGTTTTTTAACCACTCGCCAGGGGCATCCCAAGGGTCATGTGGGATGGTCTGTGTGCTGTACCTGCCCTGGCACCTGGCTGAAGAAGCCAGGGAGTGTGCTTTTCTCAAACTTCTCCAGGCTGCTCATAAGGAATTCTGGGTATGTCCAGAGATTGTGACCTTTGGACTTGTGGCCCAACCCCGTTCCAGGTGAGGTTTGGGGGAGGGTCACAGAGTAGTGAAAAGAGCATTGGCCTGGGTGTGTAGACAGACAGCTGGGTTCTAGACCCAGCATGGCCAGGGGACCCCAGACAAACCTGGAAATGAACCATGTCCAGTTTGCAACCTCTTTTGGGAATGGGGGGGAGGGTTGATTAAATGAGCTCCTTCCCCTACAAGAAGCCCCACAAAAAGTCCCTACAACCCAAACCTGGCATTTTGCAGCAGAGTTCAAGTTTCCTCTTGGGTGAAAAATATTCCCGAACCACGTCCATACCCGTGAGGAAATAAGGGCCTGAGCAGCTTGAAAGGAATGTTCAGAATGGAGCCTTTATTGGCCCAGGAAGGCTGTGATGGGTGCTCAGACCTGGTTCTCAGTCTGGGGAGGCATAATACAGTTAGCCTCTGTGTCTGTAGATTCTGCATGTGTAGAGTCAGCCAACTGTGGGGTGAAAATATTTGAGGAAAAAAAAAAAGGCTGAACATGTACAGACATTTTTCTTGTCATTATTCCCTAAACAATACAGTATAACCACACAGCATATACTTTGCATTAGGTATTATAAATAATCTAGACATGATTTAAAGTATATGGGAGGATATGCATAGGTTATATGAAAATACTACACTAGAGCATATGGATTCTGGTATCTTGGGGGGATATCTCCATTATACGGATTTTACAGGTGGAAAGACTGCAGGGTCATAACCGTCCTCCCCTTGCCCCAGCCAGCTTATCCCAAGCTCTGCTGCTCTTCACTGGAAACTTCCTGACACCTCTGTGAGAGGGGCATGTTCACTCATTCCACAGACATTAGTTGGGGATCACCCTGTGCCCGGCCTTGGGCCAGGCTTTGAGAAAACAAGTCTGGCTGAGGCACTGCATGCCCTCAGGGAACCTGCAGTTAGGAGGAGGCAGGCTGCCCTCCCAGCGCACAGACTGATAGGGGTGATTGTGCGCACAGCATACACACTGAGGCTACTGTGTTGAGTGTCTGTCCTGGGTGGGCCATGCCAGTGTGCAGCCATCATCCCACATCTGACAGTCCCACTGCCCTGTCAGGGGTCGGGAAGATCGTACTATGAAGAAAAGGTTTACAAAATGCCTGGTGGGCTGTCCTGGGATCCCACAGTGGGAGCACCTGATGGGGGTCTTACAAGATGAGGTGTTAGCCAAGGAGCTGATGACTTCTTTTTCTCTATCTCCTGAAGGATCATTATCCGCTTTTTACCCCTGGAGCCCTGGCAGATTGGCAAGAAAGGAACAGTCATGACTTTTTTGTGATTGACATCTGTGAGCTGGTTGCCCCTTGCAGAAAGACTTCCTGGCAGAGCGAGGGCCTAGTGGATAACACCAGCTCTGGACACTTCCTCGTGCAAACATGTCTGTGACCTCACAGTCCTCTTCTTCCCCATTCTCATGCTAAATAAATGAAGAGAGCTTCATGGTTCACACATGACTTCTTTACCTCCCTATACTTCTGGGCATGCTGGGCCACTGGGGGCAGCAGGGCTGGTGGATGAGGAGGAGACCTTAGGGAACCTGGAGGTGGGATGTTTCCTGTCTTCAGGGCCGCTGTCCGATATGTTCAGACTGCTCAGATCTCAGGGTGGAGGGCTCAGCCTGGAGGCTTTCCTCTCCACACCCACGTGCAGGCCAGTGGGGAGGTGCAGGCAGCTGGTCCAGCCTGGGCCTTCCTGTAAACTCTGCTGAGATCTCTTGAGGCTACTGTCCTCAGCCTTGGGTATGCCAGGCCATTTCCTGTCCATAGTCTGCTATACCAGGCAGGAGAACAGGGCAGGCTGGGCTTCAGGGACCTTCTCTGGGCATTCCAGGGAAGAGAACTTCCATCTTCCCCCTTGACTCTTGCTGAGAATTCTTTGGAGTTGTGCACTTTGTAAAATTCATGTCCCACAATGCCCAACCTGGAAATGCAGTGTCTGCTACTAGAAACTGAATCAATGTGGTCCCTGCCCTCTATCTAAGCTTTTGCATTTCAGAGTATGTATGGGTAGAGTTGGGGAGCCCAAAGGAAGTCTCCATTTCCGTAGCTTTCCAGAACTTTGATGCAGAGTTTTCATCTCATGACCCTTAGACACCGCGGTGGACACTGTTTTCCTGCACAATTAAACATTTGATGATCCTTGTCTTTAGGGCACCAGTGAAATACCAAATTCAGATTTTGAGTCTGTCAAGTCTACATAGTTAATAAAGTTAGTTTCTAATGGAATATGCCTGTGCCTGCTGTGTTTGTACCTGACTGTTGCTAAGGACTCTCATTAAAAGCTGGGCCTTGGAGTTCCTTTCCCGGGCTCCTTGGCTCAACTCTTTCTGTACCCATCTCTCTGCCAACATGTTTCATGGGTGTCCTGCTTCCCAGAGGGACTCAGGGAATGTTTGTGGATTGAATATGAATGACTGGTTGCAGTGCCCAAGGATGAGTTTCAGGCCTAACTCTCACTAGGACCACAAAGCAACAGGCTCTTACCGAGACCCCATGTAGCAAGAGTGATATGTTACCTGCTTGCTTGTGTGGACTGGCCTTTTCCCACCTCTCCAGAGTCCTCTCCCCACTGTGGCCTGAGCTTTGCATTATGGTAATACTGTGCGGCCTGAGGCTCCCGTATGATCTAAAGTTTCTCACCTCAGAACCCTGGCCACACAGCTCCCTGCTGCTTGGATCACCCTCCCCACCTTTTTTCAACTGTTTTCACTCCTACACATCTTTCAACATACAACTCAGGGCCGGGCGTGCTGGCTCCCGCCTGTAATCCTAGCACTCTGGGAGGCCGAGGCAGGAGGATCGCTTGAGCTCAGGAATTTGAGGTTGCTGTGAGCTATGATGATGCCACTGCACTCTACCCAGGGTGGCAGAGCAAGACCCTGTCGCAAGAAAAAAATAAAAGAAAACAAAAAACATAAGGGAATTCCGTTGAATGAAACAACGTTATTCAAGCACCTGCTGTTTTTGTTTGAAGTTTGTTTAAACCCTCCTTTATAGCTCTCAAATACCAGGGGCCAACAGCACACTGGCCAGACGCCCGCTCAGCCCTCCACTGCAATCCCACTGCAGTGCAGAGGAAAGGGACTCGTTCACGCCTGTTTTCTCCAACACAGCGCTTCACACACATGGGGTTCTCTTCTAGCTCTAATTCAATAAACTGTCTGCACCTCAGTGTCCCAGTCAGTGTCCCAAACGGTCACTATACCCAGGGAGTGCTGGTAAATGTTTAACAACCAGCACAGAGTGCGGCGGAGCCCGAATTTGTAGCATCTGCCTGTTTCCACGGTGTAGATGCTCCCACCATGGCTTGTCAAGCTACCAAGGTGTCCCAGTGAACACACTGTTGGGAAGAGTGCCCGGGATCATCGGCTCCCCTGAGCTGCTGCCAACAGGCTCCAGCACACCACTGACTGAGCTCTTTGCAGCTCCCTGTTCCTTAATTCTCTGGTCTGGGCAGGCACTAGTGGCCTCCCTGTGCTTCTGGACAAGTGGACAGCGACACCTGGCGGCAAATGGTAAGAAACACTCCCCCGTCCACCACCCCCACCCCCTCAGGAGTTTCTCTCCTCCCTCCTGACCAGCCCTGGGGCCCACAGCATGCTGCCAAGACTCAGTGCCTGCAGAAGCCTATGGGGGACCCCGCGGGTCTCCCTCCACGTGGGGGCTGGGGTGGAGTGGCTTGGATCCTGGAATTGGAATAAGCAGTGGCCTTACAGAGCAGTAATTGCCACTACCTGTCCCTCGCATGAGAGTTACCAGAAGGGCACCTCGACCCAAAGCGGTCGCCACAGCACTCCTAGAACTAGAGCTACTCAGCATTTGTTCCTGATGAGTACTCCCTCTCGGGTCCTGGAATTTGGCCCCATATCTCAGGGCCTCTCTTTGG
>NW_012151419.1:1029836-1031409 GCF_000956105.1 Propithecus coquereli
TTCTCCATGTAGATCAGGCTGGTGGTTTTGGAGTGGCCTTCATCAAAGACTTCTTGAGATAAGTGCCTTCTTGTGGGACACAGTCCCATATTTTGCATCTGGCTCTCGTGAAGCTTCCACTCCATCCTGTGTCCTCTGGGTTCTAATGCATGAAGCCTCCAGGCTTTGGGTCCTGCAGGAGGCAAACAGCCACCTGCCACAGGGAACAGCAGAGGGCAAGTGCTGTCACCAAACAGCCCAATTGCTGACCAGCCCAAGCCAAACTGGGGTTAAACTGGGGGCAGATATCTGCCAGTAAGCACACACTCACCTTCCTTTGGAATGGCCATTTCAGGGAGGGGCGAAGAATGGACACAGATGCTCTCTCCTCTCCAATGAGTAATGTGGACTACAAGGCCCGCTAGGCTTAGCGAGATTTACTCCCAGGAAAACTACATGAGAGAAGTCTGTCCAGCAGTGTATGAAAGAAATCAAGAATTTCTGGTGGCCCCAGAAGGTGTGACAGCTCAGGACAAAGTAAAAACACTCTTGAAAATGCCTCAGACCTAGGTCTAGTAAAAAGTGATGGGCCAGCCATGTGTCCTAGAGCTCACAGGGGCTCCACTGCATGTCAATAAGGAGAAAACTGGCCAGGCATAGTGGCTCATGCCTGTAATCCCAGCATTTTGGAAGGCAGGAGGATCACTTGAGGCCAGTAGTTCAAGACGAGCCTGGGCCACATAGCATGCCCCAGTCTCTACAAAAATTGTTTTAAAAAATTAGCAGGTATGGTGGTGCGTGCCTGAACTCCTAGCTACACAAGAAGCTAAGGTGAGAGGATCACTCGAACCCAGGAGTTTGAAGTTACAGTGAGCTATGATCATGCCGCTACACACCAGCCTGCATGACAGAGCAAAACTCTGACTCTAAAAAATACAAAAAATAAAAACAAATAAGGAGGAAACCAATTTTCCTTTAGCCTTTGCTTCCCCAGAGCTGTCACATGGTGAGAGTGAGGTCGACACGCAGCTCTCTATCTTTTCAAATATTCCCATTTCCAAGTTCATGGAAAGAGATGTCCTCTTAGTGAAGACAACCCTAACGATGGCTTAGAATGGAAAATTTCTGACTTCAAGGATGGCCTCACACAGGATGGACATGAACTCCAGTCCTCAAGAGCCCCAAGGTCATGTTTTCCAAAAACGACCATCCCTCTATCAGTTTCAGGGCTTTTCATGTGGTGAGAAGGCAGTGGAGGTGTGACCTGCAGTGACTAAAACCAACTTTCTAGCAGAACTGGAGAACGTTAAGTGAAATAAGCCAAACATGGAAAGACAAATCTCACATGTTCTCACTCATATGCGGGAGCTAAATAATAAAAACAACTGATCTCTTACCAGGGCTGGGAAGGCTAGTGGGGATCGGGGGGGGAAAAGTGGGGATGGTTAATGGGTACAAAAATACAGTTAGACAGGTAGATAGAATGAACACTATTTGATAACACAACAAACTGACGATAATCAACAACACGTTAGAGTTTAAAATAAATGAAAGAGTGGAATTGGAATGTTCCTAAGACAGAGAAATGATAAAT
>NW_012151419.1:1045250-1047472 GCF_000956105.1 Propithecus coquereli
GCACACATCACCAGTAAATGATCAAATTGTAAAAAGCTGAGGACCCTCTGCGATCAGTTCTTCCAACCAGAGCTGTGGCGAGGGTAAGGCAAGTGAGGCGCTTGCCCTGGTGTAAAATGTAAAGGGACGCCCAAAAACTCAGTAATCAAGGTAAATAATATACTAATGAAATATTTGAATCAATCAGAATTCATGTAAAACACATACGCAATGAGCAAAACACCAGAGTTTAAAACGAAGACAGCAGTGGTTTTACCGATTTCCGCTCTGAAAGCCACCACTGCCGATCCTGCCCCGGTGGCCTTGCGCTGGACGCGCCGGTGTCCGACCCTTAACCGAGGATGACGCGATTGCGGCGACAAAGGCACAGCACTGTGCAGGGCCCAGAAGCGCCTTTCATTTCCCGCAAAGCCGCCCGACCCCGGGGAGAGCGGTCTGCGCGGCCTGGCGGGAGCCACCCGCAGGGTCCTCTGGGAAGGGAACGCCCAGGCTGCCCCGCGGCCCTTCCCGGGATGCCCTGCGGCGGCGGCGCCCCCTCCTGAGAGGTTGCACCTGAGGCTCTGCCTCCAGGGCGGCCCGGAATCGCCGCTATGGACCCCAGCGGGTCAGAATTCGCCTCGAACTGGAGCACCGACGGCCTCGGCGCCCACGGCGCCCACGATACCCTGGACTCCCTGGTGTTGGCTTTGTACCTCGTGTCGGTCCTGAGTGTGGGACTGTGGGTACGGCAGGGCCCAGAGGGGAGGGGGGCCCAGCACACCTGGGCGGGCTTGACTGGCATCCAGGCCCTGTCCCTGCCCATCTACCCTCCCTTTGCCTACCCACCCCCCACTTTCCAGCCTAGGGAGAGTGAGCTTCCTTAGCAGTGAGGCCATACTTGGCCATCCCTCCCTCACGTCTTCGTCCTCTTCCTCCCCGCTCCCCTCCTTGCCTCCCACACAAACAGGTCAGATGCTCCTGTGCCCACTTCCTGGAACCTAAGCGGTATTTCATAAGGAGTCGTTATTATGACCGTCATGGTGATAGTGGTAGCAGAGACAGCGATTAAACTTAAGTGCTTACGTGCAGGTCTATACCAGGGGCTTCACCAGCATCAGGTCCTCACAACCGTGCTGTGCATAACATAGTGTTATTTGAACTGAGTTTCAAAGAGATTAAGTAATAGCCATGGAGTGATGGAGTTCAGATTCAGACCTAGAGCTGTCTGACCTGATTCTTGAGCTTAACCTCTCTGCCTTGCTAGCCTCAAAGGGTCGGGTGAAACTTGGGGCTCTAAGTGTTTCCTTTAATAGGGTGGAGACCATGTCTCCTTTACTACCATCTTCCCACTAGAGTTTAGCATGTAAACGCTGAAAAAGATGTCCCTTAACCGCAGTACCCAGGGCCAGATACTGCCCCTGTGTTCCCCTGAAAGGTCAGCTGAAGATAAAAGCTTTGGCTGCTGTCACTTATCTCCCCTAGGCTAAGCTGTTAACCATCAGAGGCCTCTGCCTGGCCTGCCTCACTAAGCAGGAATGGCAGGTGACAGTGCCACCAAGACAGTTCCACCATTGTTAACCAGTTGGAGAGTTTTCATTGCAGGCAAGCCCCCACCCAGCTGAAGCATTCATGGCCATGCAACCTTTACTCTGGGGGCTTTACCAGGTCACAGGCAGCATCTTACAGTGGGAATTGTAGGGCATGGGAAAGAGGGCAGGCAGCCATGGCACGGGACTCTGCCTCCCACCTCTGGCACCACCCTCAGGTGTTGGGCCTATCCCCAAGGAAAACGGGAATCTGGTCAGTGGCTCTCCTGCTGCCCCTGGTCCCCAGGTTGCAGCATATTGTATGTAGCCCTTCCCACCTGGGAAACTCTCTCGGCCCTCTCTCCCACCCGGTTTCCAGTGGCATGCACATCTGGCTTCTGCTTGTCTCCTCCAGTAAATGGATCCTGCGTATCCTCTGTCTGGCTTTTGGTCTCAGCTCTTTCTCCAAGATGCTTGCCCACGCACCATCTCCTCTAACTCCTCTGACATCCGTCCCCACCTGCATGAGGCTACAGACACTACTCCCAAGCCAAGACCAAGTCCTTATTCCTACGGAGTAGACAGCCTGGTTGATGACCCTGTGGAAGGATGAGAATTAACCACATTTCACAGGGAGGAGACGGAGGCTCAGCAAGGGATCCTAGCAACGGGGCAGACACAAGGCCTGCAGCACCCTGCCTGGCACCCAGGCCACAT
>NW_012151419.1:1051311-1052973 GCF_000956105.1 Propithecus coquereli
TCATCAGTTATCTAAATTTTCATGCTAATGTGAAACCGAATTGTAATTATTTCTTTGCAAATCTCCATGTCATTTTGTTTTATATATGTTGGGCTATAAATTGTCTTGTGTTTCCTTTTTTTTTTCTTTTACTGGATTTTAAATGCTTGGTGAGTAAACACTATTAGATTTTATCTGAATCTTCCTTGAAGGTGTAGCATTGTGGCTTAGGTAGAATAAATACAAAATGATTCAATGGGAACAAACACACTTCTTAGAGAAGTGTATAGATTGATTTAAAACATCAGGGAAGTGTGATATTTTTTTCAAATATTCAGTGTTAACTTTTCTCTAAGGGTGACGTATCTGTCAATCTTATCAGAATTAACTAGCAGCAAATATTTATGAAGAATGTTAGAGTTTTAGAATGCTTTTGCCATCTTACTTTCTTTTAAGTTTCATTATAGCCTTATAAATAGATACTGTTTTTTCAGGTTACTGTTGTTCTATTTTATTGACATCATTGACATTTTGCCAGATTAGAGACAAATATTTAAATGGTCTTTTGAGATATATTGTGCATACAAGACATTCTGTATTGTAATATCAACTGTAAGACAGAATCTCTAAGGATACTTCCCACATAGTCCTCTTGCTCTTGGCTCCACCTTTGTGCCTTGGTTCTGCTCTCTGGACTGTTGTCACTGCTTTCTGTGTCATCCTTTACATGGAAAGTGGCACATGTTTGCCACTGAGTAGTTGTATCTGTCTGTTTTCTGCCAGTAGGATTTGGGGATCTGACAACCTTCTTTTATTCTCTGCTCTTTCTTTCTTTTTCAATCTAGTCTGACAGTGCTTCTGCTGATAGAAAAATTTTCAAGGACTTTGTTGGTCTCCCATGGTTGTCACTGGCATTCACTTCACCAGATAGGAGTCAGGTCCACCAGTCTGTCTGAGATAATCCCTTGAGTGTTTTTGTCTTCTGCCAAGAAAAACACCAGGCTAGAGTGCAGTGGTGTCATCATAGCTCACTGCCACCAAAAACTCCTCGACTCAAGTGATCCTCCTGCCTTTGCCTCCAGAATAGCTGCAACTATAGGCACATGCCACCATGCCTGGCTAATTTTTTCTGTTTTTTTGTCGAAACATGTTACCCAGGTTGGTCTCAAACTCCTGGCCCAAGTGATCCTCACACCTTGGCCTCCCAATGTGCTGCATTTCAGGCATGAGCCATCACATGCGGCCATAAAATTCTTGTGTCTTTCCACAGTTTGTTTAGGATGATTTAGGTATGGGCTAAGGCAAGTTAGGTTAGTTAGTAAATGTCTGTCTCTCCCATCCAAATCTAGGTTTTGTGAGAATTGGGCCTGGGTCCCTTTTGTTGTCTGCTACCCAGAGCTAACCAAGTGCCTTTCCCCTAGGACAGGTTCAAATAGTATTTGTTGAATGAATTGAGTAAATGAAAGTGTTTCTTTTCCCCATCCATGGCAGATAACTGTTTCATCCGTTCATCAACAAAGTTGAATGTATCAAAGTGTGTGAGAATCAAATGATAAATCAGATATAGATTGTTTCCTTCAAGTTCTTGGAGTCCAGTGGGAAATAAAAGATATGTATTGAAATAACTATTACAGGATAGTGTAAGGGAAATGATAAACGTTGTTAGTAAGGTCCAATTTCAGT
>NW_012151419.1:1053023-1053978 GCF_000956105.1 Propithecus coquereli
CCCTCTGCAGTTAATTCCAAATTATTCTTTAAAGCTCATTTCAAATGAGCTGAGCTTTTTCCAACAAGCCTTCCATGCCTGCCCTCTCCACAGTCCAAGTAAGGACTCAGTCCTTTTAATCTCTCCTGTCACTCTTTGATATGTCTTTGCAGTGGTTATCAGAGTCCGTGCTTTACAGTTATTGGTGTGACTGGTTAGTAAATTTCTGTCTCTCCCATTGAAATCTAGGTTTTGAGAGAGTGGGCCCTGGGTCTCTTTGGTTGTCTGCTGCCCAGACTAACTGACTGCCTTTCCCCTATGATAGGTTCAAATGCTATTTGTTGAATGAATCAAGTAAATGAAACAGTGTCTTTCCCCATCCATGGCAGAAAACTGTTTCATTGATTCATTCAACAAAGTTGAATGTAACAAAGTGTGTGAGAATCAAATGATAAATCAGATATAGACTGTTTCCTTCAAGTTCTTGGAGTCTAATGGGAAATAAAACATATGTATTCAAATAACTATCATAGGACAGTGTAAGGGACATGGTAAACTTCGTGAGTAAGGTCTAATTTCAGTCTTACAAAGTTGCCAAAGAGAGGAGATTCTCCATGTGAAAAGAGTTAGGTGGCCTCACTGTTCTAGGCTTGTATGACACCCTAAGTCAGCTGGATGTGAATCCCTGGTGTCACAGCATGGGTGCTGGCCTTCCAGGTATTTAACCTATTTCTACAGCAGTCCCCTCGTCAGTGCAAAGGTCAGTTTCCTAGTGGAAAGGGAACCAAGTTTTTACACAAGATGTTTTTAGCAGAATAGGGTACGTTTGATAATACTGAAGAAGACAGATGGGGAATAAGCACATGGAAAGATGGTCAGCATCATCAACCATCAGGGAAATCCAAATGGAACCCGCAATGAGATCACACTACACACCAGTCAGAATGGCTGACAGAACAAAGATGAGAACACCAAA
>NW_012151419.1:1069828-1073397 GCF_000956105.1 Propithecus coquereli
TGAAAATGTCTGCCTATTTCTGAGAGTTTCTATGTTCTCTTGAAACTCGTTGGTTTCACCTACTATGACCACAGAGTCCTGTTGGAGCTTGGATATAGCTCAACCAAATGATATCTAAGTACTTCTTTTTGATTAGAAACTTTTTGATGTTTCCAATATTATTTGGTGTTTTATAGCAAACTTTTCCCTAAAATTTCATGTTGATTTACATAAGGTTGGAGTCAATTTTCCACACTCATCAGTTACCTAAATTTTCATGCTAATGTGAAACGGAATTGTAATTATTTCTTTGCAAAACTCCATGTCATTTTGTTTTACATATGTTGGGCTATAAGTTGTCTTGTGTTTCTTTTTTTACTAGATTTTGCATACTTGGTGAGGAAAAACTATTAGATTTTATCTGAATCTTCCTTGCAGGGTGTAGGGTTGTGGCTTAGGTAGAATAAATGCAAAATGATTCAATGGAAACAAACACGCTTCTTAGAGAAGTGTATAGATTGATTTAAAACATCAAGGAAGTGTGATTATTTTTCAAAAATTCAGTGTTAACTTTTCTCTAAGGGTGATGTATCTTTCGCTTTTGTCAGAATTAACTAGCAGCAAATACTTATGGAGAACGTTAGAGTTTAAGCATGCTTTTGCTATCTTACTTCATTTTAAGTTTCATTATAAGCTTATAAATAGATACTATAGTTCCACGTTACTATTCTGTTATATTACTGTCATTGACATTGTTTCAGACTAGAGACAAATTTTTAAATGGTCTTTTGAGATATATTGTGCATACAAGACAGTATGTATTGTAATATCAACTGTAAGACAGGATCTCTAAGGATACTTCCCACATAGTCCTCTTGGCTCTTGGCTCCACCCTTTGGGCCTTGGTTCTGCCCTCTGGACTGTTGTCACTGCTTTCTGTGTCATCTTTTACATGGAAAGTGGCACATGTCTGCTGATGAGTAGTTGTATCAGTCTGTTTTCTGCCATTAGGATTTGGCGATCTGACAATTTTGTTTTCTTCTCTGCTCTTTCTTTCTTTTTCGGTCTAGTCTGACGGTGTTTCTGCCGATAGAAGAATTTATAAGAACTTTGTGAGTCTCCCATGGTTGTAATTGGCATTCACTTCACTAGATAGGAATCAGGTCTACCAGTCTGTCTGTGATAATCCCTTGTGTGTTTTTGTCTTCTGCCAAGGAAAACAAAACCCAGGAGAGAGTGCAGTGGTGTCACCATAGCTCACTGCAACCAAAACCTCCTCGACTCAAGTGATCCTCCTGCCTTTGCCTCTGGACTAGCTGTGACTATAGGCACGTGCCACCATGCCTGGCTAATTTTTTCTATTTTTTTGTAGAAACATGTTTCCCAGGTTGGTCTCAAATTCCTGGCCCAAGTGATCCTCACATCTTGGCCTCCCAATGTGCTGGATTTCGGGCATGAGCCATCACATGCGGCCATAAAATTCCTATGTCTTTCCACATTGTTTAGGATTGCTTAGGTATGGGCTAAGGCAAGTTAGGTTAGTTAGTAAATTTCTGTCTCTCCCATGGAAATGTAGGTTTTGTGAGAGTTGGGCCTGGCTCCCTTTTATTGTCTGCTTCCCAGAGCTAATCAAGTGCCTTTCCCCTAGGACAGGTTCAAACAGTATTTGTTGAATGAATCAAGTAAATGAAAGAGTTTCTTCTCCCCATCCGAGGCAGAAAACTGTTTCATGTATTCTTTCAACAAAGTTGAATGTGTCAAAGTGTGTGAGAATCAAATGACAAATCAGATATAGACCCTTTCTTCGAAGTTCTTGGAGTCCAATGGGAAATAAAAGGTATGTACTGAAATAACCAGTATAGGATAGTGTAAAGGAAGTCATAAACTTTGTTAGTAAGGTCAAATCTCAATGCTACACAGTTGCCAAAGAAAGCAGATTCTCCATGTGAGAAGAGTTAGGTGGCCTCGCTACTCTAGGCTTGTGTGACACCCTAAGTCAGCTGGATGTTCATCCCTGGTGTCACAGCATGGGTGCCGGGCTTCCAGGTGTTTAACCTATTTCTGCAGCAGTCCCCTCGTCTGTGCAAGGGTCAGTTTCCTAGTGGAAAGGGAACCATGTTTTCACACAGGATGTTTTTAGCAGAATAGGGTAAGTTTGATGATACTGAAGAAGATAGATAGCGTATAAGCACGTGGAAAGATGTTCAGCATCCTTAACCATCAGGTAAATGCAAAGGAAGACCGCAATGAGATAGCACTACACACCAGTCAGAATGGCTGACATAACAGGGATGGCAACACCAAATATTGGTGTGGGTGTGGGGAGTGTGGATACTCATACAGTGAGTGCTGGTGGGAATGCGAAATGCTATGGCCACTGTGCAAAAAACACAGTTTTCTAGTTTTGAAAGTTCCTTACAAAATTAAATGTGCAACTACTGTACAACCCAGAAATCACACTCCTGGGAACTTATTCCAGAGACGTGACTACGTATATTGATTCCAAAACCTGCACACAAATGTTTATAGCAGCTTTATTTTCTATGGGCCCAAACTGGGAACCGCCCCGATGTCCTTCGACAGGTGAATGGTTAAACAAACTGAAGTAGGACCGTAGCATAGAATACTAAGCAATTCAAGTAAATGAAGTATAAATACCTGCAACAATCTGGAGGAGAGGTAGGGAAAAAAGCTGGTGTGGCTGGAACAGGGGAACGTAAAGCTCCTTGTGCTTATGGAAATGTCCAGTAATTCGATTGTATCCATGTGAATATCCTGCTTATGGTTTCATACCCTAATTTGGGAGATAACTTGGAGAAAAACCAGATAAAAAGTTGATGGAGTTATATAAAAAGTTATATTAGCTCTTAACGCTGCATGTGAATCTACAGTTATCAAAAATTCAAACAGGTTAATTTCAAAAGGATACAAGAGGGTAGCAAAATCCAGGAAGCCAGTAGGTCAGTTTTTCAGTTATGGCATGAGCCTTAGAACCATGACATCATAATGGTCCGTGGTCCTGACTACTGAGGGGTCCTTGGGCTTTAAAGATTTATCGTCAAGACTGCTCTGCCAAGTGCTGAGCGTTGGAGAAAAAGGTTTGTTCTCATCAATCCCAAAGCACTCCATATGTTTGGGGGGGGTGGGTAATTCAAGCCCTCATAGAACAAGGCAGTGTTTTAATATACTGTTTTCGGTCATCAAAACAGACCAGTGGTCCCAAGTGGTCCCAGTGGTCCCAAGAAGTGTTCTATCTTGTTTCCTCTAAAACATGTGAACTACTTCTTAACTTCAGCACTGACTTCCTGAAAACTGCTGATATGCCTAAGATTTAATGGTGCTGAGCCCAAGAGAGCAGGCTTCGTGTTCTCAAGGGAACACTTTCTTGGTTCTGTGGGGGACAGTTTTCTGTACATCTCTGAAAATGTCTGCCTATTTCTAAGAGTTTCTATGTTCTATTGAAACTCATTAGTTTCACCTACTATGACCACAGAGTCTTGTTGGAGCTTGGTTATAGCTCGACCAAATGATATCTAAGTATTTGTTTTGATTAGAAACTTGTTGATGTTTCCAATATTATTTGGTATTCT
>NW_012151419.1:1075049-1075342 GCF_000956105.1 Propithecus coquereli
GGCAGAAAACTGTTTCATGTATTCTGTCAACAAAGTTGAATGTGTCAAAGTGTGAGAATCAAATGACAAATCAGATATAGACTCTTTCTTCGAAGTTCTTGGAGTCCAATGGGAAATAAAAGGTATGTACTGAAATAACTATTACAGGATAGTGTAAAGGAAATCATGAAGTTTGTTAGTAAGGTGAAATTTCAATGCTACACAGTTGCCAAAGAAAGCAGATTCTCCATGTGAGAAGAGTTAGGCGGCCTCACTGCCCTAGGCTTGTGTGACACCCTAAGTCAGCTGGATGT
>NW_012151420.1:0-381 GCF_000956105.1 Propithecus coquereli
GTTGTGTCTTGCTCAGTGTATTGTATCCAGAGGCACTTGAAGTCAGTTTGCTTCATTTTTAGTGATGTTTTGGGTCACTGGGCTAAATTGTTATCCACAAGGATTCTCCACTGTAAAGGTACCAATTCTCCTTTTTAATTAACAAGCCATGCATGAAAAAATGCTGTCTAAATATTCTTTTCCCCAATAAACTTTTATCTAATCATTTTCTAACCATTAATAATTCTCACAAAAATAAATTATTTCTACAGTGGTTACAAAATGATTTTTCTTTTTTTCCTATGGCAAATTGGTTTTTAACTATCATTTTTTTTTTAATTTCAGCATGTTATGGGGGTACAGATGATTAGGTTACATATGATGCCCTTACCCTCCCTCCCC
>NW_012151420.1:10846-11284 GCF_000956105.1 Propithecus coquereli
TGTTTTCCTTTTCTGTGTAAATACATTGTGTTTAAATGAGATTTTAAAATTTTATACAATAAATGACTTCCTAAAACCACAAGAAACATGAAGTTGCTGCTCATCTCTTTTCTTAAAATCCAATTTACAAATGAATGTGTAGTTACTTGGAAAAAAGTCAGGTTAGTCATAATTTAGATGCAAAAATGTGATTCATTTCTCATCTATCATTTATTTAAGTTACTTGGGGGAAAAAAGGAGTAAGGATGAGCAGGATTCAAAATAACACAAGTGTGCAATTATTGGAGGGTGGGGAGGAATGTGCCCTATTTTCATAGAAAGAGAAAAGGCAGCTAATCATTTTACTGTAAGATCAATGTTCATGACAAAGGCACATCCATAATCTGAAATCAGGGCTTGGCCAGCAGATTACAGAAAGATATAGTCACATTGAATTTA
>NW_012151420.1:12785-13276 GCF_000956105.1 Propithecus coquereli
TTTTCTGTTACATAGATGAATTTTGTAGTGGTGAACTCAGGGCTTTTAATGTACCCATCACCAGTTACTAAAATGTTATACATGATAGGTCAATTTTTACCCCTCACCCTCTCCCACACTAACCCCTTCTGAGTATCCATTTCCATTATATCATCCTTTATGACTATGCATACTCAACAATTAGCCCCCATTTGTAAGTGAGAACATGTGGCATTTTGTTTTCCATTCCTTGGGTACTTTCACTTAGGATAATGGCCTCAAGTTCATCCAAAATGTTACAAAAGACATTATTTCATTGTGTTTTATGGCTGAGTAGTAATCCATGGTATATAGTCATAATGCTACATTTTTTTTATCCATTAATCACTTGATGGACACTTCAATTGATTCCATATCTTTGCAATTGTGAATTGTGCTTCAATAAACATGCAAGTTCACGTGTCTTTTTGATTTAATGACTTCTTTTCCTTTGGGTAGATACCCAGTAGTGG
>NW_012151420.1:16466-17042 GCF_000956105.1 Propithecus coquereli
CAACAAAAGCTCCTCCAGTTCAAAAATTTTGAAAGGTAAAACCATTTGCTCTGAAAAATACAGAGCATTTAAACTTACTAACAAAGTTGAGGAGCAGACTGCTGCTACCCTTTGCTACTTTTAAAAGTCCATGTGTTGGCAAAATGATAGTAGCACTAGACTAGCAGGCTAAGGAGAAAAAGAGAGAGAGAGAGAGAAAGAGAGAGAGAGAGAGAGAAATGTGTGTATAGCGAAAGAGAGTTTAAAATGGTCCTAAACTTATTATATCTGTTTGTCTATTTTACAATGGAAATGCTGTTTCAGGTTACTATGTCCTTTTTTCATTAATCATTCCCTTCTCCTAAGGTTGTATAGTAAGTAATGTACAGAGCATTTACATATTAATATACATTGATACTTAAGTGGTATGTTCCTTGATGTTTGGGTAATATGCTGAACATTTTGCATACTAAGGAAGTAGTAACTGGTTCCATAATATTGCCTGTTTTCTCAAGTCCAGGTGGTCTTTCTGGATTTCAATCTTCAATCCTTGACAAAGTACAGTTTTATATGAAATGCCGTTGCTCAAACGCATCT
>NW_012151421.1:0-760 GCF_000956105.1 Propithecus coquereli
ACACACAGATTTTGAAACTGGCCAAACCATTCAATATGGGAATGTAAAATAAAATATTTTTAAAAATCCCTCAAAAACCCAAAGGATTATTAGAAAATCCAAATTGAATTATTTAACAAACTATGAATTATTTAACAAACTATTTACTTGAGTATCCAACTAAAATGGTCATTTTTCAGTATTATTTATCATTGGATAGCAAAACGTCCTGTATTTCTAAGCATAATGCTCAAGCTATTCAAATATATGCACAACTAAGACATTTTTAACTTATACTCCTTCCCTCCAGAGATTCATTCTCAACTGAATACACACAGATTTTGAAACTGGCCAAACCATTCAGTGTGGGAATGTAAAATAAAATATTTTTAAAAATCCCTCAAAAACCCAAAGGATTATTAGAATATTACTAATTAATTGGGTAGCCACATATTTTCTTATCAAAATTTCCCCCTGGATTTAGCATCCATTGATGATTCTTATCTGTACCAATCTTTATTACAATGATTGCAAAATATTGTCCTACTACTTCATGCTTGGCATTTTAGTGTAGGCAGATTTTCCTCCTCATTCTCATATTTATCTATCTTTGAAATTTATAAGTTATTAATATCCTTAATAATTTGCATGCTCAAAGAGACATAGATTTTGCCAGTAGGAGCTCATTCAAGCTGGTTCTGGTGCCCCTGTGATGGGCATAAATAACTTTTTTGTGTGTGCACTTACACTCTGGTATAGTAAAATGTTCCAAGCCCAAGTT
>NW_012151421.1:14240-15992 GCF_000956105.1 Propithecus coquereli
TGCAATAGTGAACAGAAACAATTTGCTGATCCCATATATTTCCCAAGAATATGACAAATTATTGACTCTATGTTAAATATTAGGGGACATCAGGCTATAAAAATAAATTTGTCCAGGTTCTGTCCTGGAACATTGCCATCAGGAAATAAGAGAGAAAATGAAGGAGGAGAAAAAGAGGTTTGGAGTTGGGAGGGGAAAGATGAAAGATGATTTGTTTTCCTTTCCATTTCCAAAGAAAGACAATCTCAACAAAGGACAGTCAATAGATATGGAAGGGGGTGGGGAATTGACAAATGGCATCGAACCTTGCCTCAGCCAAGGGTAGCACATCCATATTCTGGTGAATGTTTCATGCTATTATTTTATTATCCATCAGAAATTACTTGATATCTGACCCTTCTATTAACAAAAAAATATCTAACTTCAGTCATCCCCCTATATACACTATATTTGCCAATGTATTATGATCTGAACATACATCCAAACATACATATATAAAACATTCTATATGAGATTTTTCCTTTAGTCTTCTGGCTTATTTTGGTTACTGCAGAACCATTATATATAATTACATATAAGTGGCTAGGAATATAGATGGTTTTGTAAATGTATAGTCAATTAGGAAGGAAGTGGGAAGGTGCAAATGGAGCTCTCTTATTTATTGAGTCAGATTTTTGTGACACCTACAATATTTATATGGCTTAAACTTATTCTCAGCCAATCATTACTAAAATCCTGGAAAATATATATTATCTTTCCGATTTTATAGATGAGGATAAAAAATAAAGTCACTCAGCTGTAAACTGAGATAATGGAATCTAATCCATTTTGTCTCACTTCAAACTGTTCGTTACCATATATTTCAAGCACTATTGCAAAAGAAAACATAATTTCTGTGTTTAAAGATCTAAAAGTCTAATTGTACAAAATGGAGAACACAGTCATCATGTTAAGCTCGCCAGCACTCCCATGCTTTGTCGGCATTTATAAATTCTACTAGATTTGGGTTAGAAGCAGCACACACACTACAAGGGGGAAGTTGTTTGTGAGTGCTTTGGGAAGGAGGAGAGAAAGCAAGAATGCACCGTGGGAGTACAGACAAAGAGCAGTGTTCTTAATGTGCAGCCGTGACTAAGAGAGATTTTGAGCTTCAGAAAAAGAGTGGGGGAAGTAAAGTAATAAACAAGATCAACCTCCCTTGCAATAAAATGTAAAGACTAGGAGTTTCTACCACATTTATCATGCTCAAATATTTCAAAAATTATTTTATATATTTTATCTTATTCAATGGCATCAGCATATTTATTCACCGCCTAAAACTAAGCAAGGCAAAAAAATAACAGAAATTCACAAAGCATTTTCCACTGAAGAAGAATAACTTATATTATTTAAGAGAGTGGAATGATGCTATTGAAATGAGTCAAAGAGATTGCTAATGCCATTTTTTTTGTGACATTGTGAATTTAATAGATTGGCCTATTCATTTATTTACTTTTGGCATAGTATACATAGCCTCATTTTATTTTTCAAGTTCTAAACTAATGGCTTGACCAATGAGCTTTCGGAACATAAGCATTCTTAAATATGAGTTCGCTTACATTATGAGATTTTGTTGAAGTCAATAAACGCCTACATACAACTGGGGACCAGTTATCATACTGCTCTAAATCAACTCCTTTCCCAAAGAAGTAAAAAGGGATTTTTAAAATCCTGTTTTGACTACTTCATGGAATTTGGCATAATTAAATAGAC
>NW_012151421.1:16042-17550 GCF_000956105.1 Propithecus coquereli
ATCCCATCTGCAAAAGCTTGAGTACCACTGCATTACTCATTAGGAGTCATAAGCCCTGACCTACTGGATACCCAAAGGGCTCAAAGGCTAGGGGGTGGACAGCTTGGGAGGGAGCCAACATCGCTTCTGACCTTGGATGGCCAAATGAGCCCAAACAAGATTTATATTCTGCATCTCACATTTTAAGAAAAGATTTTAAAAGATTCCACTTTTATGTGTTTCCATGAGACTCATTATTTTTAGCTATTTTTATTTTTTTACATTTTTAAATTCAGGGAGCAATATAAGTGTAGCGATATAGCATAGCAAATTAACAGTTTCCAAAAAGGATTCAAAAAGTCAAAAATATGAAATGCCTATTGGAAAAATAACCTTTAGTTATCATTTTCATACTAATAATAGAATGCACTAATCTTCATTGTTAATAATGGAAGAAATTCAGAAGAACTGAATTTGCAACCTTTTTGTTTCTTTTAGGAAACAGCTCCCACCTAATGGACTTCGTAATTTGCGCAACTTGGTATTCTAAACAAATCAGAGAGTATAAATGAAAACAGATGCAGAAAGACTGTTGTCTTTGAAATTCTTACTATCTCTTTAACCAGAGCAAGGAAATTGACTGAGCTACTAAAACAAAATGATGAATAAATACTTCTCAACAATGTCTTGCTTTTGATTTTGAATGTTTTTGCATCGGAGAGCAAAAATCAAAGACTTTATTATGGTTAATGAGATGTTGTCTAGTCACCTTCCCTACCTCCACCCACTACAACCATAGTACAATTATCTTTCTGAACACAACTGCTACCATTCCTCCCTTCCCCTTTATTCACTCTGTTGAGTAATTCTTTGACTATATCAAGCATGTTCTTGCTTCAGGAACTTTGCACTTAAAATGGTCTATGCCCTCTCTCTGAAAATATTCCTCAGCTTTGCTTGAATACTTTGTAACAGTGAATGAGGTCCCTCCCGATCATCATTTATCAATATCTAACATACTATATAGTTTACTTATTTACTTATTGATTATCTGCCTCCCTCCACTGGAAAATAGAAACTGTGAAAGCAGAACTTTTCAATTTTATTTATTATTCAATTCCTGGAATTTCTAGGTAAATTCCAATCATTGAGAAGTGATTGGGCTTAGGATATAGCTAGGACATAGCAGGCATTCAGTAGTAAATTGAATAAACGAATGATTGATTAGGCTGAATAAGTGATTTATATTATACCAGGAGAAGTTGGGCATAGGCAAAGTTATAAATTTTAGGAAGCTTAGTGCATTTTTGATCTCCCTCAATTTGCTATTCATTTTCTTCCCGGGGAGGCTGGTGGCAGTGTGATAGAAAGAACATGGAATTATGTATCAGAAAGACTTGCGTTTGATTCCTGGCTATATGACATTGGGCAGGTTACTTATCTCTGTAAGACTTAATTATTCTCTTCTGCAAAATAGGCATGATAATCTTATTCTACAGAGTTGATATAAATATTAAATGATATTAAGG
>NW_012151421.1:28550-28902 GCF_000956105.1 Propithecus coquereli
TAAAAAGGGATTTTTAAAATCCTGTTTTGACTACTTCATGGAATTTGGCATAATTAAATAGACTCTGAACCTTGTCTATAACATAGGATTATTGCAAAGATTAAAGGAGATAACATATAAAAGTTCAGTGGTTGGGATATGGTACCCATTCCATAAAAATAGTTATTTATTCTTGCCCTTTAGTTATTAACTGGGAATGAGAAGAAAAAGGAGAATATAAAGAGAAAGAGAAAGTAGAAGAATGGAAGAACAAAAACAAGTATGGTAGTAGTGTTACAATATTTTTTTATGTGAAGGAATCATTCAATTTCATCAAAAACAGTCATGAAGTTCAAATCTTTGTACTAGGCCA
>NW_012151422.1:0-466 GCF_000956105.1 Propithecus coquereli
ATTTCATCTTTCATCCCTTTGAAAGCCCACAAATTGGACCCACTGCCTCCAGAAAAACTACTCCCAATAATTTTAAACATATGCATAATCCACTGTCCCACTTGAAAACTTCGATGACTACTTTTTTTTCACATTCAAAACAAACTACCTGGTTAGATATTTAGAACTTTTCAGGTAAACAGTCACTTCTTTTCTACTTTTTTTCCTCCCTGCTCTCTGCACAAATATGATGTTTCAGCTGCTCTAAATTACTTGCTAAAATCATCTTATGTATACCCATTTCTATATCTTTTTTAATCAATTCTCTTTGTATGGCATGCTTTCTCCTATGTTTGCCTTTGAAGCTATTTATTGTTGGTTTAAAAAAAAAAGATATAAAGCATTTAATACTAGAATCCCTCTCCATTCTTTGAGCTATTCTTTCATTAGGCTTGCTAAAATCATCTTATGTATACCCATTTCTATA
>NW_012151422.1:3055-3635 GCF_000956105.1 Propithecus coquereli
TGGTTTGCTATATTTTTATAAAGTGAAAATATTGTGTATGTGTGCATTTTTATGATAGCACATTATAATATGGTTCTGCGGTTTGTTTTTTGTAATGGATACCTCTCCACTATACATGCATTTAACTTATTGAAAGTGAAATATATACAATCTGGAAAGAAAAAAGCATGAAAAGACATATAAATGGTACATGCATTTCTGCTCAATAAGCAGTGTCTCTGAATCAGTGTAGATAAGAAATGTCTTTCCATTTTTCTTCTTCCCTCTGTTGGTCTCAGTTCCTAAGACCACTCAGTGCCTTTTTTTAGTGAGCTCTTGCAACACTAAGTTTGATCTAATAGTTGAAGAATGTATGTTTCGTAAAACACTGTCCTTATATAGAAATTAACTAATTTACTGAGGGCTGTTGTCTCCAACTTGACAACTTCCTGAGAGATTTTTAAGGATAATTTTGATTATAAGTAAATTTAGCTCTACGTACTAGCTTAGAACCCAACTTGATGCTAAGATATAACTGCTTTGTATGTTTCCAACTAATTATTTTTATCAGTAAATATTATTCTGTTTCATAGATACATAG
>NW_012151422.1:14680-15124 GCF_000956105.1 Propithecus coquereli
TTGGCCTTATATTCTAGAGAGAAGAGATAGTTAAATATAATAAATTTATAGACACCACAATATATTAAAAGGTGATACAAAAAGCAGGATGAGGGCGGTCAATATTTACAGGGTCAGGGTTGGCTGAAATTTTAAACAAGTTGCTGAAAGTAGATCTTATGAAGGTGAAGGAGGTATGTAGCAATTTGTGGAGGTCATTCCAGGCAGAGAGAACTGCTAGGCTAAAGGTCTTAAGGTGGAGAGAAGGCCTCGTTCTGTGAAGGAACAGCAAGGGGACTAGAGTGACCAGAGAGTGTCAGCAAGGTGGAGAGAAGAGAAAGAGGCAAGTGCTTAGTTGTGTGTGGGGACCGAGGGTAGTTAGGGTGTTTTAGGATGTTGTTGGCTATTTTAAGAAACTTAGCTTTTCCTGTGAATGAAAAGGGGAGGCTTTGCACTGTGTAAAGT
>NW_012151422.1:17398-17699 GCF_000956105.1 Propithecus coquereli
TGAAAGAGAGAAGTGAAGGATTACTAAAATTCCAATTTCCTCTTTGAAGTCTCTTGCGAGATGATGGCAAATCAAGAAAAAGTAGGTTTGGTGAGTAAAGGGATAACATCTTTGCTTTTAGACATCTGGTGGCTGTATCTATGTATTATATGTATTGGTGTGTATGTGTATGTGTAATCAAGGCATGAGCTTTCTCTGCATTAAACACAATACTTTCCATATAAAAACTATTTAATAAATACTGCTGATTTATTAAATGCCTTGAATTTTTATGTCACATGTTGTTATGAGTAATTTCTGA
>NW_012151423.1:0-1382 GCF_000956105.1 Propithecus coquereli
TGCAAATGACAGGATTCCATTCTTTTTGATGGATGAATGGTATTCTACTGTAGATATAGATATATAGATATATCTCCACATTTCCCTTATCTGTTCATCTATAGATGGGCATTTAGCTTGATTCCATATCTTAACTATTCTGAATGGCGCTGCAATAAAAATGGGAGTGCAGATATCAGCCTTTTCAACATACTGATTTCAATTCCTTTGGCTATATATCCAGTAATTAGATTTCTGGAACAAATGGAAGTCTTATTTTTAGCTCCTTGAGGAAAGTCCATATTATTTTCCATAGTGGCTGTGCTAATTTACATTCCCACCATAAGAGTGGTGGATAAGAGTTCCCTTTTCTCCATATCCTTGTCAGTATTTGTTATGGTTTGTCTTTCATCATGATGATAGCCATTCTAACTGGGGTGAAATGATATCTCATTATGCTTCTCATTTACATTTCACTAATGATTAGTGATAGCGAACATTTTTCATATACTTGCTAACCATTTGTATGTCTTCTTTATAAGATATCTATTCAAATTTTTTACCCATTTTTAACTTGGACTTTTGGTTTTTGCTTTTCAGTTGTTTGAGTTTTATATATATTCTGAATATTAATTCCTTGTCAGATGACTAGTTTGCAAATACTTTTTCTCATTTTGAAGGCTATCTCTTCACACTGTTGATTATCATTATTACTTTTGCTGTGCAAAATCTTATTGGTTGATATAACTCCATTTGTCCATTTTTGCTTTTATTGCCTGTGCTTTTGAGTTCTTATTCACAACATCTTAGTCCAGGCCAATGGCTTGAAGCATTTCCCCTATGTTTTCTTCTAGTAGATACAGAGTTTCAAGTCTTACAATTAAGTCTTTAATTTATTTTGAGTTGATTTTTATATATGGTGAGAAAAAGATATGTAGTTTCATTTTTCTGCATATGGACATCCAGTTTTCTCAGCACAATTTACTAGAGAGATTACAGTTTTGCCAATGAATGTTCTTGGTGCTTTTGTCAAAAATCAGTTGGCTGTAAATACATGGATTTATTTTTGGATTCTCTGTTCTGTTCCATTGGTCTATGTGCCTGTTTTCGTGCCAGTACCATGCTGTTTTGCTTACCGTAGCTTTGTAGTATATTTTGAAGTCAGGTAGAGTGATCCCTCTAGTCTTTTTGCTCAGGATTGCTTTGGCTGTTTGGGGGTCTTTCTTGGTTCTATACAGATTTTAGAATTTTCTTTTTTATTTCTGTGAAGAACATCATTGATATTTTGATAGGGATTGCATTGACTCTGTAGACTACATTGGATAGTATTGTCATTTTAAAAATATTAAGTCTTCCAATTCATGAGCATGGGATGCCCTTCCTTTTTTTGTGTGTGTCATCTT
>NW_012151423.1:3017-3316 GCF_000956105.1 Propithecus coquereli
AACCTCAAACTCTTGGGTTCAGGCAATCCTCCTGCCTTAACTTCCTAAGTTGGCCAGGACCACAGGCATGCGCTATCATACCTAGCTCATTTTTAGAAAAATTTTTGTAGAGATGAGGTCTTGCTATGTTGCCCACGCTGGTCTTGAACTCCTGCCCTCAAGTGACCCTCCCACTTCAGCTTCTCGAAGTGCTGGGATTATAGATGTGAGCCACGGCACCTGGCCTATGACATGTTCTTAAAGATGACATGTTGGAGACATTTCATGAACATTCAAGATTTGATAATGAACATATATTA
>NW_012151423.1:5289-5584 GCF_000956105.1 Propithecus coquereli
ATGAACCAAATATTTTCTCTAGGAGAAACTAAGAATCATCTTAACATTTAATTTGAATCATCCATTTATATATTATTTACATTATTTAGTTCTGTTACCATGAGGTGAGTCTAAGAAAGAAGGCTAGATTAGTGATTCACAAAATAAAGGAGATAGATTTTTTTTTATATACATCCAAGTTGTGTGAGTTTAAATATGTGCCTACTTACTCATTAACGAATGAAAAAAACACTATGATATATTTTTTTTTCCCAGACTGAGTCTCGCTTTGTCACCCAGGCTGGATTGCAGTGGT
>NW_012151423.1:8319-8727 GCF_000956105.1 Propithecus coquereli
TTTATTTATTTATTTTTTTGTAGAAATGGGGGGTCTGACTATGTTGTCCAGGTTGGTCTTGAACTCCTGGACTCGAGTAATCTTTCTGCCTTGGCATCCCAAAGTACTGGGATTACAGGTGTGTCCCACCACACCTGGCAAATGTGCTTTGTTTGAAGCAAGTTCAAGAAACGAGATCTCAGCTTTCCTGAAATCATTATAATATACTTTTAAATGATGAACTTTCCTATTGCACTGATGTGTGCTTAATTTACATATATGCAACTTTTAAGGAATATATGTGCATATTTCAGAAAGCGAAATTCACTTTATTGAGAGGAAGGCTTGTTAGCATAGTCCATTAGAATTGACAAAGTATTTGATAAAGTGCATTTCTGCTATTCATGGTTGGATTTCTACTTTAATGCT
>NW_012151424.1:0-346 GCF_000956105.1 Propithecus coquereli
TTTAAATATAGTTAAAATTACCAAAATATTTTATAACTGAGTTCATGAGTAGAGATATTTAGATTTTGAAGAGTGGGGTCTATACTGACTAATGACAGTCTGGTTGTGCATGTTGAGCACTGAGCCATAAATTGCACTTTCTCCAATTCACGTGATGTCACTTGAACAAAACACGAGCGCCGGACCAGAGCTTCTGGTTTCTTCCCCGGGACTCCATTCAAATGAAGTCAGATTTTTTTTTTTTTAATTTCCCTGTCCAATTTTGTTGTTTCTTAGACATAATTATAATCACTTTTTAGGAATAGAACTCCTTCAATTTAACAATAGAAATATTATAGAAATCCAC
>NW_012151424.1:1651-3553 GCF_000956105.1 Propithecus coquereli
GTGAGCCACCACACCTGGCCACATTATTAACTTTAAATTGTTATACCTTCTCACACATCAGTTATACAGTTTAGTTTAAATTTTGGTTTTTCTGGAATACTTTCTTTATAACTAAGGGTTTTACTTTTCTTGACTTTGAATTCTAAGTTTTTATAATTTGGAAAATGTTCTGCTGTTTTTAGATGCTGCCGTCTGTTTGCTTTTAGACAAAACATTTCTAGGTGGATATTATTCTGAGAATTGCTGTCTTCCAGAACCTAACAGTTTCCGAAAGAAGGCTGGTATTTTCATCGACGGATTACAGTTAGGAGAAGATTTTATTGAATTGCATAAACTTCTAAGAAAGTCCACTTACAAACATGCAAAACTCTATGGTCCTGATGTCGGTCAGCCTCGAGGAAAGACTGTTAAGATGCTGAAGAGGTAGGAGCTAAAAGATACTGAACCACTTCTTAAAAGTAAACATTCCCCTCTGGTGAAGCATCCTCAATAGTCCACATGTTACTAAACAATTTTCTGCCTGACTACACGGTTTACCGAAAGAAGAAATATTGATTAGTTCATTACATCAAGGTTTCTGAGGCAAATGGCATCTATGATAAAATTTGTTATCAGAATTAGGAAGTTAGTGTTTCCCTGATCCTAAAGCAGTAACCAGACTATTTCTAGGGAATAAAATCCTCATGCGTATATTTGTGTGTGTGTGTTTGTGTGTGTGTGTATTGCATATGATGATTAAATGATAACATAATAGAATTTTTTTTCTAGTTTCCTGGAGGCTGGGGGAGAAGTGATTGATTCAGTTACGTGGCATCAGTAAGTATGTCTTCTATTCTTAATACTAGGGAAGTAATGCTAGCTTTATTTATTACCTAGTTTTCAAAAACTTATTTCCATTTAACTGGCTCTATAGTACAAATAAGAAACAAATGGTGTCTCAAGAAGCACTGTAGAATTTTCATATTGATAAAACAAAAACTTTAAGTTTTTTTAAATAATGCAGTGGTTTCTATTAACATAAAGATCAAGGTATCCTGCCAATTAACCCATGGAACTTACAAGTAGCTAAAGCCAGTTGCTTGCCAAAGCACGGGTAACCAGTGGATACCTACTCTCTTAACTGTGTCTTCTCAAGACAGAGTAACTGATTTCTAGTTCTTCAGATAGAATGGACTCTTCCTCATATCGCCCTTCCATATTGGTCTTTCCTTGATAGAATTTCTGCCTTTTTTTTAATAATAGGCAGGTGGGAGAGGTAGGAAGAACAACGTCAGCAGTTAACATAAAAACAGAAAGTAAAGTTTGTCCTTTTTTTCCCCTGAATATTTTCTGCATAATTTAGCTACTATTTGAATGGACGAATTGCTACCAAAGAAGATTTTCTAAACCCTGATGTGTTGGACACTTTTATTTCATCTGTGCAAAAAATTTTTCAGGTAATAGTCTTTTTAAAAGTTTTAATGTAAAACTAGAATCTTTATTTTATAGTCTAGTTCTAAATTCTATAGGTGTACAGATATATACATGTTTTTCTAATTTTGGAGAACAAACACTATGACTTATTTACCATTGGTTTCGCCTTTAACATTAGGTCTTACTGATATACGTTGATTAGAAATTAAAAATACTGGCCAGGTTTGGTGGCTCATGCCTGTAATCCTAGCACTCTGGGAGGCCAAGGCTGGAAGATCACTCAAGGTCAGGAGTTCGAGACCAGCCTGAGCAAGAGCAAGACCCATCTCTACTAAAAAAAATGGAAAGAAATGAGTCGGGCAACAAAAATATATAGAAAAAATTAGCCGGGCATTGGCTCATGCCTGTAGTCCCAGCTACTCGGGAGGCTGAGGCAGGAGGATCGCTTGAGCCCAGGAGTTTGAGGTTGCTGTGAGCTAGGATGACGCC
>NW_012151424.1:11663-12715 GCF_000956105.1 Propithecus coquereli
TGTATGTTGACCATTCTCATATTCTCATGACTGTCCTCATACTGGAACATAAAAAAATTAATTAAGAGCTTACAAAATTCTCACCATCTCCTCCCGTCTTTGCAAATGCTACACGAGCGATGCTTTCAGTGACTGTTAACGTGAGAAGCTGAGAAAGCACAGTGCGCATGCTTCCTCCAAAGTCCTACCCCCCCCACAAGCATTGATAACATTGGCCACTGTTCCATTTTCCCCTCCGTGCTTTATTTTCCTACAGCTGTGATCATATAACCTCTAATGGGAAAAAGGGTTGGGAGATCAACAAGTGTTCCCACGTGCCTTTCCATACACAGCCTCTGTAGACATTTCCAACGGGCTGCATGTTTTATAAAATATTACTGTGGTTTACTTAACCATTTTCCTACTGTTTAAATCTTTTCTTTTTCCCCTTCTGTTGTAGGTAGTGTGTCTTTGGGTAACAGATACTTTTCTTTATTTTGTTTCTGACTCTTTTCGAAATGTGTGTTTTAGCGTATCTCTTGCTGAAAAAAAATTTTTTTTTCTAAAGTAATTGAATAATAGTTGGAAGTGTCTTAAGAGATCATTTCAGTCCAACCACCCACCTGAAGCCCTTCAGCTCTGTTCAGTTATTCCTCCTCTGTGGGAACACACACAGCCTCTCAAGGAGACTGTTCTCTCTAGCAAGGGCAAAGTGAGCCACTCTGTGCCTTCGCTTGCTGCTCTTAGTTCTGTCCTCTAGAGGAGAGGTTGGAAACTATACCTCATTCTTACACACAAGTGGATTTGGAGGATTTCCCCCCCTTTTCCTGACAGAGGAAGTTGGCATGCACTGTGTATTAATTTTTGTTTTTAATTAGTTGTCAATAGACTGGGCGTGGTGGCTCACACCTATAATCCTAGCAATTTGAGAGGCCCAGACAGGAGGATGGTTTGAGCTCAGGAGTTCGAGACCAGCCTGAGCAAGAGCAAGACCCCGTCTTTACTAAAAAAAAATAGAAAGGGAGAACAATAACACCAACAATAATATTATTTTCAAAAGTTGCAACCACAAT
>NW_012151425.1:0-382 GCF_000956105.1 Propithecus coquereli
TCTAGTCAAAATTTATCATGCCAAAATGGCTAAATGGAATAAAAATATATAACCGCCATTGAAGCTGATTAGTTCAACAAAACTTAATGTTTTGATATTAATTTGAAAAAAATGAAGATATAATTTTCTTTAAACACCAACACATACGGAATCTGAATATAGATACATTAAGAGGCACACCGATAAGATTAATGATTCTCAGTTTAAAATGTTTTCCTATATATATCATCTATTGGTACTCAGAAATGTTACAATGAACATATGATGAAAACAGGATACATTTATTTAAGAAAAAAAATTTGAATGAACAGCCCAGGAATTAAAATACTTTTGCTTCTTGGCTCTTAATACATTAAAAAAATCATAAAAGAAATATTATTTC
>NW_012151425.1:1697-2168 GCF_000956105.1 Propithecus coquereli
TATGGGTAGGCACATTTACATTAACATTTTTAGGGACTGCGTCTGTAGTATTCAGTCTGGAAAACCAGATATCATCCATACACAGCTTTCCTTATCCTTCTAACACAGAGAATGTGCTTATTTATACAAGGTATGCTTATGAATGTGGAACTACAAATAACTGAAACATTAGAACAACCCAAAAGCCATCAGTATGAATTACTATACATTTCAAAGAGGAACATATAAAAGTTACAACTCTCTGATGGTTATTCCTAAGGGGAATCCTTATAATATCTACAGAGCCTTTTAAAATTTTTTTCTCTATCATCTACCTACCTCTTTCTCTTTTCAGCACTTCTACTTTTGTAGGTATTTGTATACCTTCCTTCTCTTTTGTGATTACTTGCCCATTTTCTTCATTGGCCTATGCATTTCTTCTCCTTCACTTTTATTTCTTACATCCTTATGGTTTTATCTATTGTGGTCACC
>NW_012151425.1:3898-4275 GCF_000956105.1 Propithecus coquereli
GAGAGACAGAAATAGGCTTTTTTAAAAAGAAAGAACTTATATATTTTAAAAGCTCACTACATTGATATTTTTTGCCTTTTAAGTTTTTAAGAAATTATTTTTTCTTCATTATTTGAGAGAATATCAGTAGTTTTTTTTTTTCAGATTAGAGAATTTAAAGAATTGAAAAAAGCAACAGCAAAAACTAAGCCAAACCAAACATAAAAGAACAACACAAAATAACATGACAGTATGGAAAGCCATGTGCCTATATTTGACCAAATTCTAGAAGCCGAATCGAAGATGAAAAAGATGGATTCAAAGTTACTTTCTGCTAAGGGAAAATTCAGAGCCTATAAGTCAAACGCACCAATGTGCTTAGTTATTAAATGTTGATC
>NW_012151425.1:9952-10747 GCF_000956105.1 Propithecus coquereli
AAACCACAATGAGGTGTTACCACATGCCTGTTACCATGGCTTTTTTCAGAAAGGTGAATGATGACAAGTATTGGCAAGTATGTGGAGAAAAGGGGACTTTCGCGCACTGTTGGTGGGAATGTAAATTAGTACAGCCATTATGGAAAATAGTATAGAGGTTCCTCAAAAAATTAAAAAGATAACTACCATATGATCCAGCAATCCCACTGCTGGGTATTTATCCAAACAATTTGAAATTAGTATATGAAGAGATGTCTCTACCTTCATGTTAGTTTCAGTACTATTCACAGCAGCCAAGATATGAAATCAACCTAAGTGTCCATGAACCAATCAATAGATACAGAAAATGTGGTCTATACACACAATGGAATACTACTCTGCTTTAAAAAAGGAAGAAATTTTGTCATTTGTGACAACATAAATGGAATTGGAGAACATTTGTACTAAATGAAGTAAATCACGTACAGAAAGACAAATATTGCATGTTGTCACTTATACGTGGAATCTAAAACAATCAAACTCAAAGAAACGGAGAGTAGAATGGTGGTTACTGGAGGCTGGGGAGGAGAAAATGGGGAGATGATGGTTAAAGGGCACAAATCCTCCATTAAAGAAGAGAAGTAAGTTTTTTCCTTTGGGATATACTGCACATCATGGTTAATATATTAATAATAGATAATGTACATTTCAAAATTACCAAGAGTATAAATTTCAAAGGTTCTCATCACAAAATATGATAAGTATTTAAGGTGATGGGTCTGTTAATCAGCTTGATTTAATTATTATTCCACATTG
>NW_012151426.1:0-365 GCF_000956105.1 Propithecus coquereli
TCATTATTAAAAAGTTTCAGCAATTGTGTGTGTGTGTGTGTGTATGTATATATATGTGTATAAATATATAGTCCCATATCAAATAGGATTTATCTAAGAAATGTAAAATTGGCTTAACATTCACATGACATCAACTTCACCATCCTAATAGAATAGAAATGTCAAACCATATCATTGTTCAAACAAATGGAGGAAAAAATCACTTGAAAAATCCTATCACTTATTTCTGAAATGGTAAAACAAGAACCAGAAAGAACTTCCTCAATAGGATCTACAAAATCCTATAGATGACAATACAAATTAATTCAATAAAAGCCTTGGTCTTTATGTTTACGTACCATTGTCAATTGGTCACATTCACAATA
>NW_012151426.1:11430-12081 GCF_000956105.1 Propithecus coquereli
TCGGTGTTATTGTGGTGGCAAAAATCAAAGGTTTTGAGCACACAATTCTGAATTTCTTACAAATAGTATCTGTCAAATCTTCTGATCATCAGATGTGCTTTGAAGATAAAGGTGTGCATATTTTACACACCTGTATTTTCACAGTGTATGTATATTCTGCATTGATTATTAGCAGTTTCAGGAATAAACAAAAATTAGAAACAATCTTGAATCCAGACCAAGTCTCTTTCTATGTATTTTGTTTGTGTGTTTGTTTATCTCAATATTTTCTCCTGATTAGATTGCATTTATCAGATTTTATGATGGGTGGTAGCAAAGATATTTCATAGAGGCATCAAATCTTTTGAGTATGTTTTCATTTTTTAGGGACTGAAGAATCATCACGAATCAGGCATAAATTTTATCTCACTGGGTCTTTTCAGCTTCACATCATTTCCAGAGGGTGTTTAGCCTAAGTCCTCATCACTGTTCTCTCCATTTCTGCTAGACTTGTATATGACTGATCTCAGTCTCAATGATCAAACAGGTCCTTATGTAGAGAGAGAGTCTTTTTTTAAACATCAAAGGCAGAATCTGTCTTCAGATAAGGACGTTGCTAGCAATTTTGTTAATATTTTCTATGTGTGTGTGTGTGTGTGTGTGTGTGTGTGT
>NW_012151426.1:13231-13966 GCF_000956105.1 Propithecus coquereli
CAGCAGTGCATAGGAAGAAGCTTACTTTTATATATTTATTTTGCAACAACTTGTGATGCTTATTCAGTCTAAGACTTAAGACATATAGAAAATTTAGAAGCACAACCTCATCCCCTAACTGCTGTTTCGTGTTCTATTTCTGCAGACAGGAACCTGGACAGGTACCTCTCTGTTGGGCCTGTTAGGAAGTGGGCCACACAGCAGGAAGTGAGTGGTGGATGAGCCAGTGAAGCTTCATTTGTATTTACAGCCTCTCCCCATCGCTTGCATCACCTCATACAATCCGCCTCCTGTCAGATCAGCAGCGGCATTAGATTCCCATAGCAGCACAAATGCCACTATAAACTGTGCATGCAAGGGATCTAGGTTGCGAGCTCCTTATGAAAATTGAATGCCTCATGATCTGAGGTGGAGCTGAGGCGGCGATGCTAGCACTGGGGAATGGCTGTAAATACAGATTATCATTAGCAGAGAGATTTGACCGCACAATAAATGTAATGTGCTTGAATCATCCTGAAACCATCCCCTCACCCTACCACTGGTCTGTGGAAAAATTGTCCTACATGAAACCAGTCCCTGGTGCCAAAGTTTGGGAACAACTGCTCTATTTCAGTACCTTCTGGCAAACTCTGTATATCTGCAAAAGAAACTACCTCACGTTCTTCTGGGGGCCCTCATGGTAGCTAGAGAAGTCTCCCAATCTTGCTTTCACTCCACCTATTTCTCCGCTGCTTC
>NW_012151426.1:25021-25530 GCF_000956105.1 Propithecus coquereli
AATGTACATGTGGTTTTTGGTTTAAGATTTGAATGCTAAGCGTAGTTGTCTTTTTTCCACCTGTTCAATGTGGTTTGTCTTTGATTATCAAATGGAATTCAGTTGAATAGATTTATGAGTTTGAGAAGCAGTTTACCTCATTTTTTTTGAATTACTGGGAAATGACTGCTACATCCTTTTCTTTTTAGCTACATACTTCTAAAATCACATCTTTCAAGAAGGCCTGATTGTTATACAGAAGAATGTATTTGAAACTTTGAGTGCAATCAATTAGAAACTCCAAGAGAGAAATGTTTGTATCATTGTTCTTTGTGATATACTTCAAGTATTAATAGCAAAAGCCAGCTATTGATGTAGTAAATTGGTTTTAAAAATGTCTCTTCACTCTTTCAAATTGACGAAGTACTCAACCTTAATACTTATTTGTAGGGAAACTTAGCTCTCATTTATTCTGTCTGGAGAATGAATTAAGGCAGTATTTCCTTTATGTCATGATTGAAAATCCTATT
>NW_012151427.1:0-334 GCF_000956105.1 Propithecus coquereli
ATTTTTTGTCTGAGTGATAGAAAAGGTCATCCATAGGAAAGGTCACTCAAGATTTGAAAACCTGCTAAGTGCCTCCAGAGAGCATGCTTTTATCCATTATGCTGCTGATCAAGGAATCAAACTGAGATAATCATTAATCCCTCTATATCTAATAAAATGTTATATCCATAAGGCTAATATCTTTAAACTATATTTCTCCACTTAAATTCTCTCTCTTTTTGTTTATATGCTGTAATTTGAAACTTCAGTCTCCCAATTCAGCTTTAGAAGTAAGTCAAGGAAACATTACTCCAAGCACAGATCATACATATATCATATATATACATGCACATAT
>NW_012151427.1:1904-2277 GCF_000956105.1 Propithecus coquereli
TTGTATCAGTATGTTCATATGGAATTTTTGTAAATAACTTATAATTTGATTTTAAAACTTCAAATCTAATCTGAAAATATTTGCATTTTAATTGAAACATTTAGTACAGTTACATTTAATATAATTACCAAAATATTTGAGTTTATGTCTACCACCTTATTTTGTGTGGTGTACCCTAGATCTTGTGTTTCTTTTATTGTCCTTTCTTGGTTTATCTCAGATTATTCGAATATTTTTATAATTGCCTTTTCCCTTTAATGATTGCTTTTATTAGCACAATTTTTTGTCTGAGTGATAGAAAAGGTCATCCATAGGAAAGGTCACTCAAGATTTGAAAACCTGCTAAGTGCCTCCAGAGAGCATGCTTTTATCC
>NW_012151427.1:3677-4328 GCF_000956105.1 Propithecus coquereli
TGTGGAAATGATGGAGGAGGTGAGGTCTCAAAAGAATTTATTTTCAGGCCTTGTTAACTAATATTACTGGGAGATACATAGCTACTCCAAACTAGCATTGGTGTTTAATGTATGACAACGTTGAATCTTGACTATTTTATCCTATAACCTCGAATAGAAGAACACACTATGTTCTGGTATAAGTGATAAAATACTTTCTTTTTCATAGATATTATTTCCTGCATCAAAAATTTCTGAGGGAACTCTATTCACTGGTAATACATATTTTTCATGTATATTATGCTCATATTGTATTGATTTTTCTATGTTGCTCTATAAAATATTGAAAGAGGCTGGTTTCACTCTCCCACTATAATTGTAGAATGGATTATTTCTTCCCAAAGATCTGTAAGTTTGGAGCTTTCTATGTTTTGTGGCTATGTCATTGGGTGTATTTAAATTTTAAATGGTTATACTTCCGTGGTGAATCTTTGCCATTAGGAATGCCTCTTATTTCTAATATTTTTTCTGCATTATATCTTAGTATGCCTGATATTAACATGGCTGCACAACGTTTCTTTTGGATACAGATTGTAAAGTGTTTCTTTTTCCCTCAATTCACATTTAATAATTTTGTATCAGTATGTTCATATGGAATTTTTGTAAATAACT
>NW_012151427.1:6108-6687 GCF_000956105.1 Propithecus coquereli
ACAGAGGTTAGTCTTTCTATTCTTTCTATCAACCATAGCATCTAGAAGGCTGCTTAAAACCTAGCAGGCAATCTATGATTCAGAAACATTAGTTTCACTGAATTGATAGCAACAGAGATTCCAAGTAAAAATTTCAAAAATAGGGCTGAAATTGATATTATTTTGTGACAGCATGAGCGGTTCTATGCAAATTTTGATGTGGGTTCCTCTATTTCCAGCTTGGATGACTCAGGTTGCATTACACAGCTCTCCTCGGTGATGGCATTGTCCTTTGGGTATCTTCCTTCCTGCCTCACACTGCAATTCTATCACCTCTGTTCTTGTCTATTTCACAAGTACAGGCTATACCTTCCTTGATTACAAAGCCTGTGTCTCATTTACAGCATGTTCCCAGTACTTTTTACAGTTATTGCAAAGGAGCAGAAACTCAGTATTTTCTAAATTAATGAATTATATGTTTTAAAGACAAATTAAAAAGTTAATAAGATTCTGTGAAGGATGTTGGCCCATTCAGCCAAGTCTTTGGACTTGCTTTATAAACAATCCTGTGCAACAAGAACTATTGCTAGAAACAACAAA
>NW_012151428.1:0-326 GCF_000956105.1 Propithecus coquereli
AAATCATAAATGTAAACTTGGCTAAATTATCACAAAGTGAATACACTCTTACAACCACCACCCTAAGAAGAGAAGAAACATTCGCAGTGCGTTACCCAGAAGCCCCCATCAATGTCAACCCAACTTTATGCCTTTCTTACTTCTCAAAGGTGACCACTATCCTGCCTTACAATATCACATATGAGTTTTAACCACTTTAGTTATGTATATGCAGTTTTCTTTTGTTCCATGTTGTTTGTAAGATTCTTCTGAGATTATAGGTATAGCCATGGTTTATTTTTTTTTCTTCTAGAAGTTTTATAATTTTAGGTTTTACTGTTAGGTCT
>NW_012151428.1:376-620 GCF_000956105.1 Propithecus coquereli
TCATAATTTTGAACTAATTTTTCTATAAGTTGATCAACCTTTGGATCAAGGTTCTTTTTTTTTTTCCCATAGGGATGATCAATTGTTCCAATCCCATTTATTATAATCTAACCTTATGTGGGTTGTGAACCATATTAACAATATAGACTATATAAACCATGTGTGGGTTTGTTTCTGGATTCTCTGTTCTGTTCCATCAACCTAAATATCTGTCCATTCTCCAGGTCCCACATTTTCTGGACAA
>NW_012151428.1:2958-3339 GCF_000956105.1 Propithecus coquereli
AATAATTATTATATAATAATATTTTCTTTAACTCTGAAAATATTCTTGCTCTGAACTCTTTTACCTGATATTAATAAGCTTTATTTGATTAGTTTACATGATAGTCCTTTTTCCAGATTTTTGTTTTTATTCTGTCAATGTCTATATATTTGAAGTGGCTTACTTTTAGACAGAAAATAGGTCTTGCTTTTTTATCCAATCTGGCAATCTGTATTTTAATTTGTGTGTTTAGACTATTTACATTTCATGTGATTATTGATATGGTTGGATTAAAATGTATCATCTTGCTAGCTTTTTTTAATTTTCCATCTGTCCAATGTTTCTCTTTCTGCTATTCTTTGGAATGAGTGTTTTTCACAATTCCATTTTACTTATACTATT
>NW_012151428.1:3389-3724 GCF_000956105.1 Propithecus coquereli
GTTTATCATTTATATTCTTGAATTTAATGATAGTGTTGCCCTTTGATTTGTAATATACATCTTTAATTAATCAGAGTCTGCTCTTAAATAATGTGATACCACCTTCTGAGTAGTCTCAGGACTTTAAAATTGTTACTCCAAATTTCCATGCCATCTTTTGTGATCTTGTCGTTCTTTTAACTTGTAGATACACTGTAAACACACAGCACATTACACATTACTGCTAATCTTGCTTTAGACTGTTATCTTTCAGAGCAATCAAAAATAATGGAAAAATAATTTATTTAGGCTTTTTAGGAACTCTTCATTATTTTGTATGAATCCATCTTTCTGTC
>NW_012151429.1:0-466 GCF_000956105.1 Propithecus coquereli
TTAGTGAATTTTTCTTCCAAGTCCTGTATTTTTTTATTTTGTGGTTTCTGTTGGGTATCCATTTTCTCTTACATATCATTGAGTTTTCTTACAATCCATGTTTGAAATTCTTCTTCTGTAATTTCAGTATTCTGAATTTGGCTAATATCCATAGACAGCTCGTGTTCTCCTTTGGGATTGTCATTTCAGTTTGATCCTTCATACTTTTAGAATGCTTTCACTGATTCCTTCCCATCTGGAACAGCTGTTATTTCTTACCTTTTTGATTTACATTTAGATAATGACATGCCCAATGTAGTCTCTGAGCCAATAGGTGGTGTTTATGCGTGAGATTCGACCACACTCTGCATGACGAGTCAGTAAATTCAGTAAAAAAGGCATGTAAATTGACCTCCCTGTCAGTAGGTGGTGGTTGCTGGGAGGAGCAAGCTGCAGTGTTGTTTTTGAGTCCTGTGACCAGCTCTCA
>NW_012151429.1:516-1183 GCF_000956105.1 Propithecus coquereli
TAAAATAATACAAAGGATCAGTGAAACAAACAGTTGATTCTTTAAAAAAATGAAATTGATAGACTACTAGCTAGGTTAACCAAGAAAAAATGAGAGAAGATTCAAATAATCTTAATCAGAAATGAAAAAGTAGACTTTAGAACTAATACCAGAGAAATACAAAAGATCCTCTAAGACTAATATGGACATTTCTATGCCCATAAGAAAATCTAGAGGAAATAGATAAATTCCAGAAAAACTGCAAACTCACAAGCTTAAATCAAGAAGGAACAGAAATTCTGAACAGACCAATAATGAGTGGTAAGATTAAATCAGTAATAAAAAGTCTCCCAACAGCAACAACAGCAAAAGCCCAGGACCAGATAGATTCACAGTCCGATTCTATCAGGTGTCTAAAGAAGAATTAGTACCAATTCTACTGAAACTTTTCCAAAAGATCAAGAAGGAGGGAATTGTCCCTAATTCATTCTAAAAAGCCAGTATCCTCCTGATACCACAGCCATGAAAAGCCTCAGCAAAAAAAGAAAACTACAGACTAACTCATAATAGCAAAGGTGTGGAATCAACCTAAATGTCCATCAACTGACAAGTGGATAAAGAAAATGTGGCATATAGATATACCATGAACTAAGCTATAAAAAAGAGTGAAATAATGTCTTTTTAACAC
>NW_012151429.1:1233-1658 GCF_000956105.1 Propithecus coquereli
AAAAAGGCATGTAAATTGACCTCCCTGTCAGTAGGTGGTGGTTGCTGGGAGGAGCAAGCTGCAGTGTTGTTTTTGAGTCCTGTGACCAGCTCTCATTCCTCTGGACGGGCACTCTAGTGCCTCAGGTGGTGAGTGGGGCCCTGGGACTTCCAGGTGTGTTCTTATTTTCCACCTCAGTGGGGGTAGGTGAGGGAATGAGGCTGTACAGGGCTGGGTTGAGTAAGCCTGCCCTCAAGCTCCACAAATGCTGTTAGCGGGGGTCAAAGGTCTGTTCTCTGCTTCTGGGAAAAGCTGTCAGAGACACTGGCTGGAGGTGTTTCTCATCCACTTTCTTGTCTCCCACCCTCAAGGAAGAAAAAATTAAAAATCAAAAAGTCCCATCCAAATGAAATTAAATTAAAAAATAAGAAGCAACAGCTATCCAG
>NW_012151429.1:3575-3993 GCF_000956105.1 Propithecus coquereli
ATTCTGCCCAACAACTGCAAAATATACACTCTTCCCATTAGTACATGGAACATTTTCCAAGATAGATCATATATTAGGTCACAGAAAAAGTCTCAATAAACTTTAAAAAATAGAAATCATGTCAAGTGTCTTCTCAGACCACAGTGAAATAAAACTAGAAATTGATTCCAAGAGGAAGTCTCACAAATACATGGAAATTAAACAACCTGTTTCTGAATGGTATTTGGGTCAATGGTGAAATTCATACAAAAATTAAAATATTTTATGAAACAAATGAAATCAGTGACATAATATGTCAATATTTCTGGCATATAGCAAAAGCAGTGCAAAGAGGGAAATTTATAGCATTAAATGTCTACATCAAAAAGACAGAAAGATCACAAATCAACTACCTAATGTTGCAACTCAGGGGACTAGA
>NW_012151430.1:0-2080 GCF_000956105.1 Propithecus coquereli
ATACACCATTTTCCAAATCATTAGCTAATTCGTTGGTTGTACCTTCAAAATACATCCCAAATCCAAACATTTCTCACCACTTCTACCCCTACCTTAACCAAGCCACCAATATTTAACTGCATTATCACAAATCCCCTTATCTCTGACCTCCTACCTTTGCTACCTAAAGTTTTCTCAGCAGCCAGACTGATCACTTTTAAACATAAATCAGATCATGTCCTTGCCCTGCTCAAAATCTTCCAGTAGATATGTATTTAAATGAGAATAAAATCCAAAGACCCATCTGCATTTCTAACTTAATTTTCTATCATTCTCCCCTTCACTACTTTGTTCCTCCTTGTGATTCCTTGAACACACCAAGCATGCTTCTACCTCAGGGGCTTTGCACTGAGTATTAACAATGAACAGCATGTTCTTCTCCCAGATTTTAACTCACTTCCTCGCAAATGAATGAAAATCTAAAAGATAACGCTGATTACTGTGTGAAAAAGAAACAACCCCAAAAATTAGGGCAGGAAGATGAGTTAGGAGACTACTGTAATAGTTCAAAGGGAAAATGACAGTGGCTTAAAACAGGAAAGCAGTAGTGGCAGACTGGACAAATTCTAGAAATGTTTTAGAAGGGTAGCTAAGAATTGCTTATGAATTGGAAACAGGGTGAGACGAAGGAATCAACCCAGGATGACACACAGCCTTTGGTAGGAGCAAAGCTGTGGATGATATCATTTACTAAATTGGAGAGTACTGAGGTAGCAGCAGGCTTGACAATGTAGGAGGGATGGATGGACAGGTAATCAACAGTTCTTTTTTGAACTTGTTAAATTTGAGAAGCCCATTAAATATGCAAACGAACAGCTGGACATATGTGTCTAGAGTTTAGGAAAGGAGTCAGGGCTAAATATATAAATGCGGGAGTCATCAGCACATAACCAGTTCTTAAAGCCATGAGATGGAGATCACCCGAGAGTGGAGACAGAGAAGAGGATTAGTACTCCTGGGGCACACGGGCATTTGGAAATCAAGACAAAGGTAGACCTAGCAAAGCCCAAGGTATGGCCAGTGGATAAGGAGGAAACCATGAGATTATGGTGTCATGAAAGCCAAGAGGGAAATGTTTTTTAAAAAAGAAATAACCAACTGTATCAAATCTGATGAGATATTAATTAGAATTAGAAACTGACCACTATCTGGCAACATGGAGATTACTGGGGATGTTACAAGAGCACATTTAGTGGAGGAAAATAAGAAGAAAACTTGAATGGAGTAAACTGAGGAGAAAATGGGAGGTAATGAAGACAGTGAGTACACACGGATCTTGTGAATTCTGCTATATACTGGAACAGACAAAGGCAACACCTAGAGAGTGACTGGAGTAAAGGGAGTTCTTTGTTTGAAGACTGGAGCTGTCAGAGCATGCTCACGTGCTCCCGTAACCGACCCTGCAAAGGAGAAACTGCTGACGCAGGAAAGCAAAGGAACAGCCAAAGAGCAAAATCCTTGACTTGGTAAGAGGGATCAGTGAGATCTAGCTTCCAAGGGATTGGCTGATGTTTAGATAAAATAAATAATCTGCCCATACTAGATGAGAGAAAACAGTATGGGTACATACATAGGGTAGTTTGGTAGATTTTTTGACTGGAACATGAGGGAATTTACATCTGATTCCTCCTATTTCTCAATAAAGTACGGGCAAGATCAACAAGTGAGGAAAATAGATTGTAGGTTTAAGGAGAGAGGTGTGAAACAGTCATTGAAGAGAGGGTTCAGTAAATGTACTAAATGCTATTACTATTTCCGAGGGGAAAATTCATAAATACTTCCATAATTACATAGTTATCTACAGTCACATAAAAGTGGAAACAAGTTAAATAATCGACAGAGGGTCAGTTAAATACATTGTAAGATATGAACTCTGGAATACTATTTAGTAATTAAAAACAAAATAGAAGTGTATATATATTTACAAATCCACAGTACGTCACTAAATATTTAATTTGAACAATGGTAAAATAAAATTGTATTTACATGCTAAAATATGTGTGAGTGCATTTATATATTCACATAGGAATGGTTTTACAAA
>NW_012151430.1:2550-11252 GCF_000956105.1 Propithecus coquereli
AGTGCTAGGATTACAGGCATGAGTCACCGCGCCTGGCCTATATATATATTCTTGTTTCATATATATTGCAAAAACAAAAACCTATAAGCCAAATACTATATCCTTTACAAACACTAATAATATAAACACCATAATTCAAACAAAGATTCATACACAAAGATTTTTATTATGGTGCTTTTTTTTCTCCCAAGAGACTGGGTATCGCAATGTTGCCCAGCTAGGCCTTGAACTCCTGGGCTCATGTGATCCTCCAGAGTAGCTGGGACTATGGGCATTTGCCACCTTGCCCAGCTTTATCATGATACATTTCAATGAAAAACTAAAAGCAATCTGAATTTAAGAATATTATCTAACTATTAAAATGTTCAGAAAACATTACATCTTTTAAGTAGAAAATATTTCAGACATACAAAACAGCATAAAGATTAAGAGAAGCACTCACATATTAAACAACAGATTAAGAATTTCCTATCATTTGTTAATGACATACGACTTTATAATAATGTTAAGTAGGGGGGAAAAAACCCCAGGAAACAAAATTAGAGTATGATCTCAGCTATGCAAAACAGTATTTAAAGGAGATTAAAAATATATGAAAATGTCAACAATGATCAACAATAGGTGACTTTCATCTCTCTTTATACATTTCCATTGCCAGGTTTTCTACAATAAGCTATTATCGCTTTTATGATTATAAAAATTTTATCTTAAAAATATAAAATTTTACTAGCACCATTACCTTGGGATCATGAACAAATGTATTTCCTTTGGTTCCAGGAGGGAAATCTCCAGTACAAACATACTTTAGACATTCAATGATGGTCTAAACAAACAGAAAAGTATATTATTTAGTTATAAGAGAACTGTAGAAGTATATACAAAATACTAATTCATTATAAAAATATCATGGAAACTACAAAAGATACAATCAGATATGATTTGGCATTATAAAACCTATAATAAAGATTTGATTGTTTAAAGAATCATTGCTGTAAGTTCACAGAAAAGCTATATAATTAATAAGATGTCCTAAAATAAAGATTTGGAAACATAATTCTCCATTTTCAATTAAAATCCTTTAATTAACTTAGTTACAATAGCTAACAGTTACATAGAGCTTCCTATGTGTCAAGTATTCTATTGTACTAAACACTTTGACATACATTAACCATTAAACTTTCACATTAACTCTAGGCTATAGAAACTTTTTTTTTCTTTTTGGAGACAGTGTCTCCTCTGTCACTTTCAGGCTGGAGTGCAGTGGCACAATCATAGCTCACTGTAATCTCGGATTCTTGGGCTCAAGTGATCCCCCTGCCTCAGGCTCCCAAGTAGCTGGGACTACAGGCAAGCGCCACCATGCCCAGCTAATTTTTAAAAATTTATTGTAGAGACAGAGGTCTTGCTATGTTGCCTAAGCTGGTCTCAAACTCCTGGCCTCAGGTGATCCTCCTTGCCTTGGCCTCCCAAAGCGCTTGGATTACAGGTGTGAAGCCACTACACCTGGCCTATAGAAACTATTTTTATCCCCATTGTCTTAGGCCATTAAATATGAAATGTCTGATTTTGAATCAAAAGTATAGTTTATTACATCTCAAACAAGAAGCAGTACAATTAATTGAAGTATGCTCCTAAACTATCGACACAGTTTTGCCATGTTAATGGTAGCTTGTTTATGCCAGCAGCAAAGAAGCCTGGAGAGCAAGTGGCAATGAAATCTCCAAAGGCGTTTTCTACAGCTTGTTGAGAATTGAGTACTTTTCCTTGCAAGAAGTGGCCCACAGCGAGGAAGAAGTCGTCGTCAGTTTGTGCGAGGTCTGGTGAATATGGTGGATGACAGAAAGTTTCCAAGTCCAGCCTCTGTAGTTTAAGCAGCGTTATTTGTGCAACATGTGGTCGAGTGTCGTTTTGCAAGGGGCTTGGCCTCTATTGACCAATCTTGGCTGCTTAAATTGCAATCATCTCTATTGACCAATCTCAGCTGCTTAATTTGCAATCATCCTCATCATTTCATCCAACTGGTTGCAGTAGATGCCTGTTGTAATTGATTGACCAGGTTACATGAAGCTTTAGTGAATACCAGCCCTAGACCATCAGACAGACACCATTAGCTTTTTCTGATGAATATTGTTTTGGACAGTGTTTCAGCACTTCATTTTTATCCGACCATTGTGTCAAATGCTTGCAATTGTCAAAAAGAAACCCATTTTTAATCACACATAACAATATAGTGTAGAAATGGTTCACCTTTATGTCGTGATAGCAAAGAAAGGCAAGCTTTGAGACAATTTCTCTTCTGACATTCGTTTAATTCATGCAGAATCCATCTATCCAGCTTCTTTACCTCGCCCATTTGTTTCAAATGGTCCAACATTGCTGGAACAGTAATGCCAAACCTTGCTGCTAATTCACATGTAGGTAGAGATGGATTCGATTCCACTACAGCTTTCAGCTCATTATCCACCTTGGTCTCAGGTTGCCCACATGGCTCTTTTTCAAGATTAAAATCACCAGAATGGAACTTCTCAAACCATCGATGTACGGTGCGTTCATTAGCCACATCCTTCCCAAATACTTCATTGATATTTCAAGCTGTCTGCGTTGCATTGGTTCCACGATGGAACTCATATTCAAAAATAACATGAATTTTTGACTTATCCATGGTTTCACAAAAATCGCTCTAAAAAAAATTTGAAAGATAATCACAAGCCACACCACGTGTTTGAAAGAATGAGGATGTACCTTCACAATAAAAATGAGAAGTGTCAGAGTGAGATATCAGAGCTATCAACTGTCAAACTTAGTACTTAAGGAAATCATACACTTCATATTTAATAACCTAAATGTAAGTGAGGAAAAGAAGGCACAGAGCAGTTAGGTCACCTGCTATTGTTAATAAATGATAAAGTAAAAAATTTGTATTCGGGCAGCCAGTTCTCAGAAACGCCATAGAGTACTAGGATCCCTTCCAGTGGCACACTTAGCACTAAGCTAAGTACATACTGGGCATTCAATAAATAACATTTTTACGTAAACGAACAAAAGCAGACAAGTCCGGCAGTCAACTCTCAACCTTATCCTTCTACACTCTTTTCACAAATCCTTCCTTTAGACTCTTCTTCCTGCCATACTGATACCGCCTTGCTTTTTCTCAAGCCACAATTCCTGATTAGAACTCTCTTAGCTATACCTTTCATTTAAATTTTTAAATATTCCCAGGGCTTTCTAAAAAAAATCACAGTAAATAAGTTGTGTTTCAATTTCTCACTGGGTAAGAGCATCCTAACAAAAAAAGTTTCCCAATTTAACCAAGCCCCACGACATCTGCTTCATTTTAAGGTTAAGCCATTCATTTGCCATTTGTGACGTTTCGACAGCACAAGCACGAACTCTTCTTATTCACGTATTCATCGCGCGTGACGCTACTTTCTAGGGGATCTGTGTGGCACCGCTGCGAAGCGAACGCTGCGCCCCGGGAGCGCGCAGACGGCGCTGCGAACACCAGCGCGGAGCAAAGGGCTCCCTGGGGGACTCTGAGCTCCCTGAGGGCAGCGGCCGCAGCAAACCTGGTCCACGGGACGGGCCCGACACCCTCGCGTGGCTGGGTCGGGCTGACTTCTAGTGTCGCCGCGGCCCGCGGGCCACGCCCCGGGGCACTTCCGGGGCCTCCGCGAGCACAGCTGTAGGGACGCTTCTTTCTAAACAGAGTTCTCAACTCCCCGGGCATTTTATTCTCAGGACGCGTAAAATGTGGCGACCCCGTAAACTGAAGGCGGCTGCTCAGGACTTACCGTCTTCCCCGCCCCATTGGGTCCAACCAAAATTGTGAGGGGGCTGAAGAAAGTGATAATTTGCTTATCTTTGTCCTCTATTCCAAAACTCCGCACGCCCAGAATGCTCATCTTTTCAATCCGGGACATGTTTGCAAACGTTTCGTGTCTCAACACCGGGGACCTGGAGCCCGGCGCCCAGCGCGGGTTAACAGTGAGGCCGACGCGAGGACCCGCGAATCCGGCGCTCGGAGGCTCCGGGCGGGGAACGCGGCCCCGGGAGGCCACAGGACCGACCGGCAGGCCGCGAGAGCGAGGGGCGGGGGCTCCGGCGGGAATCCCACACCGCTTCCTTCCCGGCTGGCCGGCGAGAGCGGGGGCGGGGCCGGTCCGGGGCTGGCCGCCGGGACGCGGAGCACAAGCCGAGCGACCCGCCGGCGCGCGCACTCACAGCTTCCCGCCTCGGCTGCCCCGCGGGTCACGTGGGCCTTTACAGCCTGCGCGCGTCCACGCTCCACGCCCGGGGCACGCCGGGAAGCTGGAGGCCCGGGGTGCGCGCGCAGCTCGGGCTTCCGGGTGCAGTGCCGCGGAGCTTTGGGGCTGCGCGCTGTTGCGGACGGCCGCAGACTTCCGGTCCTCGCCCCGGCTGGGCAAGGCGGAGAGACGCCGGCTCTGGGAAGGGAAAACCGAGACTTGCGGCGGACGGCGCTTCTCAGAGCGCGATCCCGCGACTCCCGGAATGGGGTGGGGGTAGGGTGGAGCCGGAGACCCAGTACGGGAGTTCATTAGTGTCAAAACTATCTTCCTTTCCCTAGCGTACGCATAGTGTTTTCCAGTGATCTCACAACGTGTGGTGACGCCATCGCAGTGGTGACTAATGGAATGTGTGTTGTATATTTACATAAAAAAAAATCTCAATATCTTGTTGAGCATATTGATAATTATAACTCACATAAACGCTCTTTGAGGTCCTCGGTAAAGGGGGTTTAAGACCAAAAGTTTGGAAACTGCTGTTGTAAAACTAAAAGCGTTCTGCAAATAGGAAGAATGTAAAGGAAATCTATTAAGATCCGAGCCGCCACAGAATAGGAATAGATACCTTTAAAGTAAGGAAAAGAGAAATCACCTTTCTCAAAAGTGAGAATATTGCTTTCTTGTAAACAAACTTAATGGAGGGATAGCATGTGCAAGGATCTACAGGAAGATTTATAAAACTTACAGAAACAATAGACGTTAAAATCAAAGATTTTAGATTACTGTAGTGGTATAATTTGCCTCTGCCTGAGATGGAAAACGTACTAAATATTTCTTAAATCATACAATCCCAAGAATGTAATTTACAAAACCTCATACATAAACTAAAACAATGTGTCAAAGGATGCAAGTAGGGAAGTGGAATAGTCTCTTGCTGTATCAGGTAAAAAAAAAAACATGAAAACGTCAGTTATTACAACAGATACTTAAAATTGCCAATGGAGACCTGGGGCGGGGGCTCATGCCTGTAATCGCAGCACTTCCATAGGCCGAGGCAGGAGGCGTCCTTGAGGCCAGGAGTTTGAGACCAGGCTGGACAACACGTGGTTGCCTGTGCCTGTAGTCTCAGCTATTCCGGAGGCTGAGGCGGGAGGATCCCTCGAGCCCAGGAGTTCCAGGCTGCAGGGGGCTGTGATTCTGCCACTGCATTCCGGCCTGGGGGACAGAAGGAGACCCTGTCTCTAAAAAGAAATTTAATTAATTAAATCACCAAAGGACAAAACGGATTGAAATTATATTAGTTCTGTCTTATTTGCCAAACCAAATGTAATGAACCAATGGGAAACGATTAAAGACCTTTTTTTCCAATTTTTAAAATTGTTATAAAATACACATAACAAAATTTGCCATCTTAGCCATTTTTAACTGTACAGTTCAGTGGCATTAAGTATATTCACATTGTTGTGCATCCATCACCGTCACCCATCTCTACGTCTTCTCATTTTGCCAAACTGAAACTCTGTAATCGTTAAATAACAACTCCCCATTTCCCCACCCGCCCACCTTCCCGCCCCCGTAACCAACATTCTACCTTCTGTCTCTGTGATTTTAGACTAGGTATATGAGTGGAATCATACAGTATTTGTCTTTTTGTGACTGGCTTATCACACTTAGTGTAATGTCCTCAAGGCTAATCCATGTTGTAGCACAGGTCAGAATTTCGGTCCTTTTAAAGGCTGAACAAGATTCCATTTTATATACCACATTTTGCTTATCTACTCATCTGGCAGCGGGCACTGGGTGCTTCCACGTTTTAGCTGCTGTGCATAAAGCTGCTGTGGAATGGGTGTAGAAATAGCTCTTGGAGACCCTGTTTTCAATTATTTGGGGTCTATACCCCGAAATGGAATTGTTGGATCATATGGTAATTCTATTTTTAATTTTTTGAGGAACCACCATACTGTTTTCCACAGTGGCTACACCACTTTACATTCCCACCCGCAGTACACAAGGGTTGCAGTTTCTCCACATGCTTGCCAACACTTGCTATTTTGTTTTTTTGATAGTAGCCATCCTAACAAGGAGGTATCTCAGTGTAGTTTTGATTTGCATTTCAATAATGATTACTGAGTGCTTATTGGCCATTGGTATATCTTCTTTGAAGAAATGTCTATTTTTTCTTTTTTCTTTTTTTCTTTTTTGGCAATAGCATCACTTGCCAGGAAAAGACCATTTTTTTTAAGTCAGGTTTATTGAACTATAATTTACATACAGTAAAATTAACCTTTTTCCAGGGCACAGTTCCATGAGTTTTGACAAATATAAACAGTTAGGTAACCACCAAAAGCATTGAAATAAATGCTGCGGATACCTGGATATCAGTAGGAAGAAAAAAGCTAATCTACACCTTATTTTACTTACTGCTGTAAGTTCTGGGTGGACGAAAATCAAGATATTTCTGAAAACAGTAAAAGAAAGGCCAGAAATGTCATTACCTCACTTTTAAAAGAGAATTTTATGACTCAAACAAACATAAGAAATTAACAATGACTGAGACAAGACACTGGGTATCTCTGATCTCAGTATGAAGTACCTAACATCATAAGAGATTAAAAAAAAATGTTTAACTTGAATCCAATCACACCTTCAGATTTAACTTCTAATGCACAGGAATTATGAGGATTAAGCTAACAGTACCACAAGGGCAGAAATGGCAGATCCAGAAGGTGGGACATATGATAAGACACTGGCCTGATTCTCAGGAGGTCAGTGTCATTAAAGCAAGGACTGTTTAAGATTTTAAAAGACTTAAAAAAATGATTGCAGATTCAAAGAGATTTGAGGTATATATCACCCAGGTGTAATACATGGTCCATGGGATCCTGGTTTGGAAAAATGTGAAGGAAATTTGGGTGATGCATGGGGAAATCTGAATGTAGATTGGAAATTAGATGATAAAGAATTATTAATTTTATTACATTAGACGTGATAATATTTTGCTATGTAAGAAAATGACCTTTTTTGAGATGTATATGGAAGTATTATAGTGTCATGCTGTCTGTGCTTTACTTTAGAATACGTCAGAAAAAATAGTGAGTTGAATGAAAAAACTGGACATGACTAGGTAGCCACATTCCATTACAAGAGATTTCAACTTTGTAACAGTGGGAAACTATAAAACTAAAACATAAGCTCTAAGATTGGAGTGGAAAAAGATTTGCAATCAAAATGATTAATCTGTAAAATAAAAAGAGCTAAAAAGGAAAATTAGTCAAGTCCCCACTTCTCAGTAAACTGCTACTTCTGAAAAATGTTTGGTTTCACTGGTACCAAAATTAATGAAATGAAAAAACTACTGCAAGATACTATCTTATACCTAATAATGAACTTTTTTTTTCTTTTTTTTGAAACAGGGTCTTGCTCTGTTTCCCAGTGTGGCGTGCAGTGGTATCATCGTCTTTATTCTTATAATATTTTCTGACATAAATTCTGCCTTTTTCTGTTATTGATATTGGTACATGAGCTTTCTTTTGACTAGTATTTGTCCAGTACAGTGGTAAGTCCTCCCTTAACTCCTGGGTCAGTTCTTGGAAATTGTAACTTTAATTGAAACAATGTATAAGGAAACGAATTTTACCACAGGCTAATTGATATAAACAAGAGTTAAGTTCCTATGGCATATTTCTTGTCACAAAAACATCACTGATCTTTTAAATAAAGGCCAAACGCTTCTAATATTAAACATTGAAATAAATGTGAGCTATGTATACATTTAAGAACAATTCCTACAAACAAGAGAGGTAATTATTTACCCTCTTATTCCAGTTTAGGGTCAAGGGTGGGCAGAGCCTCTGCGGGCAACTCAGGGCGCAAGGCGCGCCGGCCAGGGCCCGCCACTGCGACTCAGGTCGCATCAACACACGCTCACACCGACGCCGTGCAGACACTGGCCCACCCAACAAGCACATCCTTGGGATGTGGGGGACACTGGAGAGCCCAGAGAAAATCCACACACACGGGGAGGATGTACAAACTCCACACAGTGGCCCCGCTGGGAATTTATTTTTTTTTCTCATAAACGATATAATGAAATGAGGTTATTTGAGGACCTGCTGTATATCTTTTTATTCCCTGATTTTCAAACTTTCTTACGTCATTTTGCATTAAGTGTATCTCTCGAAAATAGCTGATAGATTATTTTAATGCAATGTTATAGGATTTGCCTTTTAATAGATGAGATTAATCTGTTTTCAATTCCTATGATTCCTAGTAAATTGGGACTGACGTCTCCTATCTTCTTCTGTGCTTTTTCTTTGCTTCTTTTCCTTCCCTGCTTTCTGGATTGATGGAGCTTTCTTTTTTTTTTTTTGAGACAGAGTCTCGCTTTGTTGCCCGGGCTAGAGTGAGTGCCGTGGCGTCAGCCTAGCTCCCGGCAACCTCAGACTCCTGGGCTCAAGC
>NW_012151430.1:11593-31357 GCF_000956105.1 Propithecus coquereli
TGCATGGAATATTTTCAGAGGGTGATCTGGTAAAGTGTAACAAAAACTATAAAAATAATCACGCAAGTTCCTTACTAGAAGGAAATATATTTTTTTAATTTTACAAAGAGTTTTCTAGTAGCATTGTTTAAAATTGCGGAAAGCTAGAAGCAACCTTAATGCCTACATGTTTGGAAATGGTGAAGTAAACTGTGTACATCAGTTTCATCTAATAGCAGGTAACTGTTAAAATAATAAATAGGAAAACTATATAGATATATGAAAGAGAAATATTAATAAGCAAAAAAATACAAATTGCATATATTCATTGAGTGCAATGTTATAAAACTGTCTACGCATTAGTAAAGTTTGGAAAATATCATCAAAAAACTGATAATTACTATGTCAAGAGAAACAAGTTCTGTGTTTATTTTCCTATAAAGTTATTTATCAGTTAAAAAATAATATTAAAGATATGCTTGGGGATTGAAAGGATGGAAGTTAGAACACAGTGAAGAAGAGAAAGAGATGCTATCAGTTTACATTTAGTCACCACAAAAAATTTGGGGCATCATGCCCAGTTGATTGATTAGAATCAGTTCATGGAAAAGCCATTTGACCTTAAAGGACTACACGGTTAGCAAAAACCACAGTTACCAGTTTCTAAAAACATGTTGCCAATTTGTAACCCACTAATAGAAATAAAGGTTTTAAGGCAAAAGGATGAATGCTACCCACTAATACAACTTTTCAATATTAAAGTTCTTTCTCTAAATTATATAATTACCAAAAAGTCTTTAAAAAACAGGTTGCTAATTTCTTTCTATTCCCCTAAGATAATGTGGATTTTTAAAAATCTCATGGTAGTTCACATTGACTTGGTCTCTCTACCTGAGTCTTAAACTTTGCTCTTTTTCCCAGAAGCCCCGCCAAAGACATTCCAGTTACTCAGAGTCCCAGCGTCAGGGAATAGACTCCTTGAGTTTCCACAGTGCAGCAAGTCTCCTCTTAACTTTGTCTATAGGTCTTTGGAATCTACAACTTTAAGTAAAATGGCATATAATTTAACCAGTTTTGCCATAGGCTAATTGGTATAAATGAGAGTTAAGTTCCTACAGTGTATTTCTTCCCACAAAAATATTATCATACTTCTAAACAAGACCAAAACACTTCTAGTGTTAAATATAATTGTGAGCTATACGTACATTTAAGAAAGATTCGTAAAAACAAGAAAGATAGCCAGGCGTGGTGACACCTGCCTGTGGTCCCAGCTACTTGGGAGGCTGAGGCAGGAGTATCGCTGGGGCCCAGGAATTTGGGGCTGCAGTGAGCTGTGATTGTGCCACTGCTCTCCATCCTGGATGACAGAGTGAGACCCTGTCTCAAAGAACAAAACAAACACAAACCCCACAAACAAGCAAAAAACAAGTAAGATAATTATTTACCCATTTATTCCAGTTCAGGGTCTCTAGTGGCTGGATCTTCTACAGGCAGCTCAGGGTGCCAGGTGGCACCGAGCCCGGACAGGGTCCCCTTCCATCACAGGGCAACCCCACAGGCACTCACACTGGGACCACGGGGACGTGCCAGTTCACCTAATGTGCACATCTTTGGGACGTGAGGAGAAACCTATATATGCAAAGAAAACCTACTCAGACATGAAGAGAACATGCAGACTCCAGACAGACAGCGGTCTAGCCAAGAGTCACTTGTTTCTCATCAATGATAGAATAAAACAACATTGAGGCTGGTCCGAAGGTAGTGAGTTATCTCACTTGATTGTTCACAGTCAGTTACAGATTGAACTCCTTGTTCTACCACTTAACGCCCTCCTCACTACTGCACTTGACTAGTCTTAAAAAAAAAAAATTGAACTAAACAATGTTATTTGAAGACCTGCTGTATTGACACTAGTTTGTTCAAAGAATGCAGCCAAATGCACGCTTGTTCATTCAGTATGTATTCAACAAACGTTGCCTGCAATAGGGTAGTCCTCGAGGGTAAAGAGATCAATTAAATAAAAACTTTATTCTCAAGGAGCTCACAGTCTAGTGGTGCAGTAAAAAAGTCAAGTGCATGACATTCATGGATACAAAGTCTTTTTTGGGGAGGGATGGGGACAAGGTCTCGCTATCTTGCCCAGGTTGGTCCTGAACTCTTGTGCTCAGTCTCTTGTCCCTCCTTGGCCTCCTAAGCAAAATCTTTTTAATATTAATAATAATGGTAAAAACAATCATGAACTTTTTTCAACTTGCAGTGTCATTTTTAATAAACTTTTTATTTTAAATAATTTTAGCTTTACAAGAATACTACAAAGAGTCCTGACGCACCTTGCGCCCGGTTTCGTGTTGTTAACATCGCTGCGGTACATTCGTCACAACTAAGGAACCAACGTTGGTACATTATTAGACTCCAGGTTTTTTTCAAATTTCCTTACTTTTATTCACACCTATTGCCTTTTTTCTGTTCCTGGATCTCATCCAAGATGCCACATCACATTTAGTCACTGTGTCGCTTAGAGGCCTCTGGGCTGTGACGATGTCTCAGACTCTTGTTTTTCATCAGCTTAACAGTTTAAGGAGTGCAGTTCAGGCACTGTGTCCCTCCCTTTGGGTGTGTGCAGTGTCTTCCTCACAGTTAGATGGAGGTTATGGGTTCAGGGGAGGAAGATGACAGGGGCAAAGTGCCATTCTTATTACATCATATCGAAGGTACATGCAGTTAACAGGACAGTCATTGTTGACCCCAGCTGCCTAGCTGGGGTGGTGTTCATCGGGTTTCTCCACTGTAAAGTTACTCCTGTTATTCTTCCCTTTTCATATTGTTCTCTTTTAAAAGAAGTTACTCTGTGAATTCCACATCTAAGGAAAGGGGGATCATGCTTCCCCTCCTAGGGTGAAGTATCTACATATATTATTTGGAATTCTTTTGCAGAAGAGATTAAAACCATTAACTTTTGTTTGGAGTTTTACATGAATAAAGCTCTTTCGAATACATTATTTTAAAACCCCTACTCTGAGAAAATTTGCAGTCAGGTTGGAGTGATCAGACTTATAAAGGAAAAGCTAACGACTATGACAACTTTATAAGAAATATAATTTTGTACACTCATATTCAGAGCAGCGTTTTCACAATAGCCAAAAGATGGAAGAAACCTAAGTGTCCATCAACAGATGAATGGATAACTAACACACGGTATATGCCTGCAGTGAAATATTATTCAATCTCAAACAGGAAGGAAATTCTGACACATGCTACAACATGGATAAACCTTAAGGACAGACATTATGCAAAGTGAAATGAGCCAATAGCTACAGTAGTCAAATTCATAAAGACAGGGCCGGGCATGGTGGCTCATACCTGTAATCCTAGCACTTTGGGAGGCTGAGGCCAGAGAATTGGTTGAAGCCAGGAGTTGAAGACCAGCCTGCACAACTTAGCAAGACCCCATCTCTACAAAAAATATTAGCCAGGCATGGTGGTACATACCTGTTAGTCCCAGCTACTTGGGAGACTGAGGCAGGAGGATTGCTTGAGCCCAGAAGTTGGAGGATGCAGTGAGCTATGATGATGCTACTCTAGCCTGGGCAACAGAGTGAGACCTGTCTCAAAAAAAAAAAATTCATGAAGACAAAGTAGAAAGGTAGTTGGAAGGTGCTGGGAGGAGGGGGGGATTGAGAGCTGTGTAGAATGGGCACAGAGTTTCAGTTTTGCAAAATGAAAAGAGTTCTGGTGATTTGCTGCACAACATTATGAATGTACTCAACACTGAACTGTACACTCAAAAATGGTTAGGGTAGTGACTTTTATGTTATGCGTATTTTACCACAATTAAAAATTTAAAAAAATACAATTTTGATTAAGAAGTATTTTTTATAACTAGCCCTCTAATAGGAACCTGCAGTCACGTTGTAGAAGAAAAGCTGCAAAGTGGTGCGGTGTACAGTTGCCAAAGTCTGCAAATAATAATGGTCAGGACTGCAGACTTCCTTGGGAAACCGGATGATCTGGCAACATAAGCCCAAGGGTGTCCCATGCCAACAATCAGCTGGAGCCGAGTGGCAGCCGCCACCTTGAGACGGGTCACGCATGCTGTGGTTTGCCAGGGCTCCCGCCACCTTGGTTGTGTTACACCTTGCTCATTTATTACTCCAATAAAAATAGCGAGTGGTTGGTGAGTTTTCTCCTGCTTAGGGACGTGGTATCTCACCTAGATCGCCTGTGCAGGGCTAGGATGGAATTTAAACACTCATAACTTTGTGTATTTAAGGTACTAAAATAACAAGTTATTTGGCAATTCCTCCGAAACCTTCATCTAAGCCCGCTCTTCCTCAGTGTAGACGAAAGGCCACAAGGGTGGACCAGAGAGAACTCTCACATACCATCTGGGCAGAGGAGGCTCCTGCCAGAACTCAGCTTCCGTTCTGAGAGCACCATTTTAGGGGGACCGTGATCCAAGCCTATCGTGATTCCTGCCTTACTCCTAATAGAGTCACTAACGTGAGCCACTGTCTCTCTGGCAGTCTCAAGGAAAACGCTTCTCAAGTGCTCGAATCAGACACCTCTAACCGAGAGCCCAGAACTTCAGCACAAACAAAACCAGACATGATACCAGGCTGCCAACGAAGTCCTACACTTTTATCCTACCAGTGCAGAGCTGGGATGCCACGTGTTTGTAAAGATGTGTCTGCCTCCAGCTGCCTCTGCTTCCCACACAGAACTGCGTCCCGCTTTGTAAGCGTGCTGAGTGACAATTTGTGTTTGGTACCATCTCTCCTAGGTGCTCAAGATGGTCCTAAAGCCAGGCTTCCAGAGTGGCAACACAGGCACTTTGGGGGCCTCACTGGCACCCTCCATTAAAAACAACAGCCTGCACCTCCCTCGTGTGTGCTCGGGCCAGAGAAGAAGAAAGGGTGTGGTCTGGAAGGGGGCCTCATTTGCTCCCTTCTGGGATCACAGGTCTGATCCCAAGGAACGAAGGCTGATTCCCCTAATTACATATACTCATACGTGGTCCTCCTGAGGTGGGAAAGGACACCTCCACCCTGTGGGACATAAAGGAGTGGCCATGCCCGTGTGTTGTCTCTGTGACAGATTTTTATTGGCTGACCTCCCAGCACCTGTGTGGCCCCGTACTCCGCAGCTGTGCTGTTGAGGTGGGATGAGGTCCACCTCTAGCTCCATGGAGAGCCAGTCGGTATATCCCACATCCTGGCAACAGTTCAAGGGTGGACACTTGTCAGAAAGAGACTAAATTCTAGGGCTTTTGACTGAACAATCAGAAAAACACAACTTGCTTTTTCCCGCTGCTCATGACCAGAATACATAGAGATCCAGGAAATCTGACATTATCTTGGGACCTCAGTGGCAGAGCTGTCCAGGAATGAAGTTGAGGAAAAGTTACCGAAGCAAGCAAAATGTAAAGAACCTCCATTTCTGGACTGTTTGGTTATACAAGCCAATAAATTCCCCGTTTATCTTCAACCACTTTGGGTTAGGTTTTTGGTCACTGGCAACAGAAAAGATCCTAATAAAGACCCTACTGAACACAATTTGGCCCTGCTAAGTTAGTCCCTGTTTCAATCCCTGTCTTCCTACCAGTCTCTCCAGTTTCATTCAAGCAGATCCATCCAGCTGCAGCCATGGTAGAACTTAGTCAATCAGAAAAAACATTCCCAATATTTATGTATTTTAGCATAAAATTCGGTTTAGTGGTTTACATTATACCTCTCCTTTTTACACACATCTTTTAAGGGGAAACTCAATCTTCTGATTTTAAGAAATGCAAATGTAGGGCGATGCTGTATCAACCCAAAGATTTTCTTTTGTAATAGAAAATGTTTTTGAAGGGGGGAAAATAGGGATTTTTATTATTAAAAGATAAAGGCAAATTTATTTTTTTTTAAGATACAAAGCATTGGAAACATTTGGTTTCACGATATGCCATTATTAGGCATTCTCTATCTGATTGTTAGAAATTATTCATTTCCTCAAAGAGAGAGAATAAATAGGGTGGGGATGCAATCTCGTACTGTGCACTTTCTTTGCCAAAGGCCAACGCTGAACATTTCGGCGCCGTGAGGATGCTTCTGCACGTGAGCTTGCTGGCTCTCGGAGCCGCCTGCGTCTGTGCCGTTCCCACAGACAGTCCCATGAGCACAGTGGTGAAGGAGACCCTGACGCTGCTCTCCGCTCACCGAACTCTGCTGACAGGCAACGAGGTGATTTTCATTTTCATTCCTACAGTCTTTAAAATGCACAGGTGACCGTTTGTGATGGTTCGTTTACTGTGTATAAAGATCTGTTAGAAATAATAAAATTCTGAGTGTGTTAGTAATACACAGGTGATAACCACATTACTAGCAAGCATTGTATTAAAAGTTATGAATGCTAGAGTGCTTTAAAGATGATGGTATTTCTTTTCCTTTTCAGAGCCTGAGGATTCCTGTTCCTGTACATAAAAATGTAAGTTAAATTATGATTCAATAAAATGACCATGTGCATAAGTAAATTTCATATTTTAAGCTGTAAGTCATGAGTTGTCATTGGAACTACCTAATTTTCTGTATTGTGTTTTCCTTGGGGTGGATGTGAAGGTATGTACTTAGAAATATTAGAAATGACTTTTTAACAAGTGGAATCCATTAAGCAAGTGGATCTTGCCCTCTGGTGATGTCGTCGGTTCTCCATCCCAAAGAGCCTCATGTCAGGGATTCTTTCCGGAGAGAATCCCACACTGGGTGAGAGGTGCCTCCTAGTCTTCGTTTATTTCTGACTATCTTCGGCCTTCCTCACTCTGATGTCTCTCTGAAAGTATTAGCAACTTAGAGTTATATTTTTAGAATCATGATCGGTAGACGTTAAAATATTCAACAAATGCCCTATAGTAATAATATCCACATATTTAAGTGATATGACTATATAATGGCATTGTATACATTTGGAATATGTCCTGGTCATATTAAAATGTAAAACACATAATTTCATTAGTCTACATAGAACAAAATTACCAGCTGTAACCGTAAAAGGAAACACTGATGTGAGTTCAATGAATAATGTCATAGCATTACACTTCCTAACACTTTATTTCTGGGTAAGCAGTTAATTTATATCACTTATAAAACTCCTCGGTAATTTTATAAAAGTTATCTGCTTTTTGAAATTTTTAAAATGTTTAAAATTTTTGAAAATTTTTTCTCAGTATGAGGTGGTGTCCCACCTGGAAAAGGAACAAACAAAAAGCTCTTTGGAGAAAGGAACTCACGTAAACACCACAAAACAAAGTCTAGCTTTTTAGACTAAAAATTTTTTTCTAATTTATTTCTAATTGACAAATTTAAAAATGTATATATGGATCACGTACAACATGACATTTTAAAATACATATACATTGTGGAATAACTGATAGACCAAATTTTTATACCTTGTTTTGATTATTTACATTTTAAAAAGCTTTAAAAATTGATATTTTGCATTTTAAAACTCTTCCTCATTTAGCACCAACTTTGTACTGAAGAAATCTTTCAGGGTCTAGACACACTGAAGAATCAAACTGGACAAGAGAACGGTGTGGAAAAACTATTCCAAAACTTGTCCTTAATTAAAAAATATATTGACCTCCAAAAAGTAAGTTGCAAACATTCAGTGGAAACTATGTTGGTCTGGCTGTGCCTATTTCTACAGGAATTGACTGTTTCCTACAATACCCACTGTCATTTCTGTTCACAGAAAAAGTGTGGAGAAGAAAGACGGAGAGTAAAGCAATTCCTAGACTACCTGCAAGAGTTTCTCGGTGTGATCAACACTGAGTGGACAACATAAAGTTGAGACTAAACTGGCTTATTATAGCCAAAGATTTTGGAAGAGGAGAAGAACATTTCATTGCAACGACAATGAGAACCAATGAAGGGTGGGGCCTTGATTTTCAGTGTATCTGAACTTCAGAGGCAAAGTGAATATGTCAGGCACACTGCTACTTTACCACCTCAAACAAGCAGAAAGCATAAAATATTTGAGATATATTTTCGGTATCAGAATCATTGAAGTATTTTCCTCCAGCTTGCTCCAGGCAAAATTGATGTATACTTTTATCTTATTTAACTTAACATTCTGTAAAATGTCTGTTAACTTAATATTATTTATGCAATGGTTAAGAAGGTGGTATATTAATATTTATTTCGTGTTATGTCATGTTCCAATAAAAAGAAACAATAGACTACTCTATTGTTCAATTTGCCGCTGGCCTCTGTCTCAACACTTGAAGTCAGCACAGTGCGTGTGAGCACATGCTGAGGTTTGGAGGGGTGTCTGAGCTCCTGCTGGCTGAGCATCCGCTTCTCTCCGGAGAAGTCCCAGGGTTGCAAGGCACACCCAGGGCGGAAGTGATCTAGCAGAACTGAATGGGGATGTGGGGAGCAGGGACACGGGCAGGAGCTGAACCTGGTTTCCTCTTCATAGTATACCCAGAGCCTAGGATGGTGCGGGGTAAAGGCAGAAAATAAATGAATGGGCTGGGCGCAGTGGCTCACACCTGTAATCCCAGCACTCTGGGAGGCCCAGGAGGGAGGATCGCTCAAGGTCAGGAGTTCAAGACTAGCCTGAGCAAGAGCGAGACCCCGTCTCTACTAAAAAAAAAAATAGAAAGAAATTAGCTGGACAACTGAAAATATATAGAAAAAATTAGCCAGGCATGGTGGTGCTCACCTGTAGTCCCAGGTACCCGGGAGGCTGAGGCAGGAGGATCGCTTGAGCCCAGGAGTTTGAGGTAGCTGTGAGCTAGGCTGACGCCACGGCACTCTAGCCCGGGGCAACAGAGTGAGACGACTCTGTCTAAAATAAAACAAAAATAAATGGGCTTTCCAGGACTGGCTGTAGAATTAAAACGAGTTGTAAGGCTTCCCCTGGGAGGAGAACAGTGCAGGTACCTGTAACTAGGTTTCTTCCCAGTCTATGAGAGGAATTTGGCAAACCAATCCCACTGCCAGTTCAGGGAGGGAGTCAGAAACCCTCTCTGCAGAGGCCAGCCAGACTGGGGCTGGGCCAGGGCCCATGGCCAGAGGGAGCTCTTCCTCCCCCATCTGACATCGCAGCGCAAGAGGAGCGGAGAAGTGCTGGTGGGCCGTCCTGTTAGAAAGGCTGGGTCCTAGCGGGCCCACTGCCCTGTATTCCCAGGGGCAGAGCAGCGCCAGGCAGAACAACACTCTACTCTGCCTGCTTACGACTACCAGTCGCATCGCCGGAGATTCTTCTGTTTGAGAAAACTTCTCAAGGATCCAGAAAATACTTTTAAAACTGAGACAGACCTGGAGGAGAGACCCAGCAACAATATTCAGCTATGCCATTAATTCTTTCATCGTTTCATTCAACAAGTATTTATGGTCACAGGCCCTATTCTGGGCGTGGGATACAGCTGTGGCCCGCGCGGGAGGTGCTCAGAGACCAGTGCCATTGCCCCGGCATTACCTGGGCAGTCTATGGCTTGCAGCCGTTGTTGGGCTCAACTGCTGCGTGAAGCGATTGCTCCTATGCTTCTGAGCGTGGAGTGGCCCAGAGCAGGCAGACACAGATTCCCAGGCAGGAAAGTGCAAGTCCTTTTGTGAACAAAGGCATGTTTTCCTTCCAGCACACACCCAGGCGTGGTGGCCAGGACCCCACCGTGGCACAGGCCCCCAACTTGCGCACATACGGAGCCCCGGGAGCAGCGGCTGAGCAGTGAGGGAGGAAGACGGGTGAGCGCGGCACCGCCAGGCTGACTGCTCTAGCAACCAACAGGAAACAGGAAACTCAACTTGCAGAAAGACTGACTCTCGACTTCATTCAATTCGGCAGTTGAGTACCGAGCTCCGGCACGTTCCAGGACTATTTTAGGGACTAGGGTTCATCAGTGAATAGAACAGATAAAATTTCTTGTCCTGTAGACTTACATGCTTTCTTCAGAAAGCTTGTTTTCCCACTTCTTTATCAGGATCCAACATAGTTAATGTGGATTTCAGACTGGAATATCACATCTGAAGCCCCACTAATGAACCCTCACCCATCTGCCAGGCCCCGGAGAAACTAAAAGCAATTTGGGCCGTTTGCAACTAACCGAAATGGAACTTCTCAGAGGTTCCAAGGCCTTTTAAGGCAGAAACCCTGGTTCTCCAGCTGACTCTACTGTCCCTGCAGAAACAGGCATCCTGCTGCCCTGACCGGAGGGAGGAGGCTCCTGCCAAGCCACGTGGACAGCCCGACCACCCGGGCTCCAGAACGCAGGGCGTCGGGGTGGGGCCGGGCAGGCTCCAGTTTAGGAGGAATGCTTTCACGAGTCTTGCCTTCCTCTTAAAAGTTTATCCCAACAGCAGAGAGTCTATTTTCACTTCGTGTGAGTGATGCCCCTATTGGGCCCAGTGGGAGGAGCCGGCGGGGGCTGTGGGGCTTGTTTTTGGAGGCACACAGAGGAACCTTCCCAGGGAACACTCAACACAACGCGTCCAAAACGAAGTCGTTCTCTGCCAGCCACCCTCATGCCACGAAACCTGCTGCTGCTCACCCCCGTCCTTTTCCCTGCTTCCTTTGAGGTTTCTTCCTTTGGCTAACATGCTATGAGCACCTCCCCATCACCTTTCTGGACGACCCCCTGACTTTTACCCTCCGTGTCCCGCCTCCCACCCACACTTGGCCTCTGCGATGTCTCTGATGCCCCCGTCTCCGCTGCTCGGCTCAGCCCCCACCTCTGCCTGGACGCAGCGGCCGCCAGCTCCTGCAGGCTCTCCCCACACTGCGAGTCAGGCTGTCGACACACACACGTCCACACGGCCGCATGTGCAGACACCTCCGACGCTGCCGCCTGCCAGGCTCCTTCACAGGCCGTGTGAGGGCTGCCCGCGCCCCCCAGCGCGCAGAGACAGAGACGCAGGCATCACCCGCTTAGCACCACTGGCGAGAAACATTGACCGGGAGCCACATTCCTGCTGTTTTCAATGGGAAAATCACATTTGCATTACGGCTCGACCCAAAATCCCCAACCCATTTCTTAAAGCATAAAACACAGTAAAATGCCTAGATATGAGCAACAAACACATTCGGATGTAAAACATTTTGTAATTGTATTCGCTTATTTAATTGGGGTAAAATAGGCTGTACAATGTTTAGGACAGCACTTCCTGATCACTCAACAGTTCACACGGCTGTTGCTTGGTTTGTGTGACGTGCCGCGTCCCCCTGAGTCGACGTTCAGAGCCTTCCTGATTGTCTTCCGAGAACTCTGATTCGCTACCAATTGTATTTGGAATAAACCTGACGATTTTTTTCCATTGACTCCCCTCATCGCTTTGTTAAAAAATGTGTTATATTTGGAGTATATTAATATAACATTTTATAAATATATAAATTATATAAATATTGGTGGGAAAACATCGTGCTGAGAGACACATCCTGTGAAGAAACATTCTATATGGAAAACATTAATTGGGAAGATGTCCTATGGGAAATGCTAAAGTCAAGTGCAGAAGCCAAAAAATTTCCCTGTGACTAGCTACCTCTGAGCAGAGAAATCAGTGCTCAGAGCCTGGAAATGGCCCCACTTCCTTCCTTCCTCTCAGCACAGCGCAAGATTTGTTTCTAGACAGAACAAGCCAAAAGACCAGCCCCTTGCAACCATGCACCAGAGTTACAGCAACCAGAGTGGGAGGAAACGGCTCGAGCCCCTCTGAACTTTGAACAAACACTGGGATGGAACTCATCTACCTTGGCCGCTTTCCCATGGGGAAGATTCCGTCCCTCACCACTATTGATCGTACCTTCCAAGAGCAAATTTCCCCAAGTCCAATCCAGTCTTGCTCAGCTGGAAAACTTCTGAGAGCTGAGTATGCCATTGTTCTGTTCAAAAATGTTTCCTGGATCCCCAGTACATACAGGAAAAATCCACAGGAGACAGGGAAGCTAAAATGAGAACATCTAATGTGTATCTAATCAGATTTCTAGAAAGAGAGAGCAAAGGAAACAGAGAAGAGGATAAATAGTAGAATAAATAAAAAGAAACCCACACCCAGATACATCGTAATAAAAACCTAGAATGCTAAAAAAAAAAAAAAAAAAAAGAAAGAAACTAAAAAAATCTTAAGAGCAGCCGAAGAGAAAAGACAGATTGCCTAGAAAGAAAAGACAATTAGACTGAGAGCTGATTTCTCAATAGCAAAAAAAAAAAAAAAAAAAAAGGAAGTTAAGAGAGCAAAATGCTACTTTCAAAATGCTGAGAAAAAAACTATTAACCTAGCATTCTATGATCGTGAAAATTAACTTTACAAATAAGGCATGAAAACTACCTTTATAAATAAGGATGAACTAAAAATAGTTTTAAAAAGAAACTTTAGGCCTGGCACAGTGGCTCATATTTGTAATCCTAGCACTTTGGGAGGCTGAGGGGGGAGGATCACTTGAGGCCAGGAGTTCAAGACCAGCCTGGGCAACACAGTGAGAAGCTATCTCTACAAAAATTAGCCGGGCATGGTGGCGCATGCCTGTAGTCCCAGCTACTCAGGAGGTTGAGGCAGGAGGATCGCTTGAGCCCAGGACTTTGAGGTTGCAGTGAGCTGTGATGATGCCACTGCACTCTAGCCCAGGCAACAGAGAAAGACCCTGTCTCAAAATAAATAAATAAAATTTAAAAAGCTTTATTTTTTAGAGCAGTTTTAGGTTCACAGCAAAATTGAGCAGAAAGTAGAATTCCCATATACCTCCTGACCGTCCCCACACAGACTCGCCCTCTATCAACGTCCCCCACCATATGTTACAATTGACAAACCTACACTGACCCTTCCTTATCACCCAAAGTCCTTAGTTCACACTAGGGTTCACTCTTGGTGTTGCATTCTATGGGTTCTGACAAGCGTGTAACATGTATCCACCATCATATAACAGTATCACACAGAAGAGTTTCACTGCCCTAAAAGTCCTCTGGGCTCCATCTAGCCATCCTGTCTTCCCCCCATCCCCTAGCAACCACTGATTTATTGTTACTTTCTCTACAGTTTTGTCTTTTCCAGAATGTCCTATGGTTGGAATCATACAGTATGTATCCTTTTCATATTGGCTTCTTCCATTTCGTGACATACATTTAAGATTCCTCCATGTCTTTTCATGGCTTAATAGTTCGTTTCTTTTTAGTTCTGAATAATATTCCATTGTCTGGGTGGATAACAGTTTATTCATTCACCTATTGAGGGCATCTTGGTTGCTTCCAGGTTTTGGCAATTATAAATAAAGCTGCTATAAACAGTTATGTGCAGGTTTTTGTATAGATATAAGTTTTCAACTTATTTGGATAAATACCAAGGAGCACCACTGTTGGATCACGTGGTAAGAGTATGTTTAGTTTTATAAGAAAAGGCCACACTGTTTTCCAACGTGACTATATGTACCGTTTTGCTCCTCCATCAGCAATGGACGAGATGCTCACAGCATTTGGTGTTGTCAGTGTCTTGGACTTTGGCCATTCTAACAGGTGTGTAGTGGCATTTTGTTTGTTTTAATTTGCAATTCCCTAATGGCAGATGATGTTGAGCAGCTTTGCACATGCTTACTTGTCATATTTTCTTTGGTGATGTGTCTGTTCAGGTCTTCTGCCCATTTTTTAATTAGCTAAAAGCATTTTAAAACAAATAAAAACCAAAAGAGCTTATTGCCTTTCTGTTTCTGAATTCTTCACTGAAAGACTTTGATAGATTTTACTTTTGGAAGGAGAAAAATCATCTCAGAAGGAAGGTCTAAAATGCAAGAAGAAAGTAGATAGTTAATGTTTTGTATAGGATGATGTTATCTTCCCCCAGAAATGATTTACTTCTGGTAAGCAGTTCAGGCATGGGCAGATAGTGTTAATTTAGTCTGAGATATAGCTGATTGAGAGCTGGGTTTGGGTTTTAAAAGACCGATCTATTTTAAGTCAGCTCTTACTCTTACAACGCTTTGCATGTCCCAACTGAAAGCCTAGACGTATTTATAGGAACCCCTCCTACTTGGTGGGCCCTGAATTCCGATTTTTGTACCTCCAGCCCCATAAGACTGCCTAAAACTCTATCCTCTCAGCCCCGTAGCCACAGATTCTCTGTTGTTCAGCTTCTAGATCTCTAGACCACTGCCTATGAATCAGTAAATGCCTGAACGCAAAAGTCTATGGCAAATGTCAGGCTCACTTTTTTTTTTTTTTTTTTTTACAACTTAAAATAATATCCATTTATTAGGTCATAGTTCCATGGGTCACAAGGCCAGGCAGAGTTCTCTGCTCAGGGTCTCAAAGGCTAAAATTAAAATATCACCAGGCTGTGTTCTCATCTGGAGGCTCTGGGGCAAAAATCCACTTGCGAGCTCACTCGGGTTGTTGGTAGAATTTAATTCCCGGTGATTGTTTAACTGAGGTCCCCGTTTTCCTTGCTGGCTGCCAGCAGGGTCCACTCTCAGCTCACAGAGCCACTTGCATGGTCAGGCTCACTTTTAAGATTTCCTTCTCTTTAGGACCTCGGCCCCTAAGTCTTCATGGCCATGTTGCGCTCCGATTCTTTCACACGGGTCTTTAAACCGTGCGGCCAGCTTTCCCAGTCGCTCTTAGCTCGAGGCCTAGTCTGCTACAAGCCAGTCTGCGGCAGCCTGGAGTGCGCTGTCCTGGTTTGCAGAGGCTGGAAAGGCGGACGGAGTGGGCCTGCACCAGGGACCACGGCTCCCGCGTGCCTCGAGTCTTTCACGGTGGCAATGGCTTCTGTAATTCATCCGGCAACCCGGCGTTGTCTTTGACTTATTTCTTGATCGGGGTGGGGATGGTTTCAAGGCCTTCCACTCAACCTTACTTCATAGGTCAAAGAACCAACATGAAGGTTCTCCCAGGTGCTAAGAATGTTTATTCTGTTTATACAGTAAAGAACTAGAAAAATGGTCAGAGGGTATAAGAAAGTCTCATGCTGAAGAGTCTCTGTTTATCGCTGGTCCTATGTGAGCCCCATTCGAACCAGAGATTCGTAATGAGCTCAGGTTTCCCGGGTGTCAGTGTGAGCTCAGACCTTGCACCTAACAGTCTTCGAAAAGTCTGGGTATTTCCTATACTAGTGCATAGTCGTCCTGACAGATGCCTCCAGGTCTCTTTGGTAAAGGATTAAAGAAAAGTTTATTGCGTGTACGTCAGTGGGATTGTAGAGTCCTCCCGTCTAATCAATGGCCCTCGAGTTTATGAATGACTCAGATTCTGGGAACCGGATGAAGAGCCCAATTTTCCATTGCGGTGGCCGATGTCAGTCCTTAACTCATAAGCTCTTGATTCTATCTGATTACGTGTACATGCTGATTGATTATCCACCTCTCTTGCCTCTAGGAACACTTTAATCTATTAACCACCGCTATAGAACCCCGAGGGTCAAAGGTCAAGGCATTCTGATCGCCACTAAGGCCCTGCTGCTCAGTGTAGTAATTATCCCCACCTTGTCTCCAATGGTTCAGTGCCCCCGGCCTGGCCCCTGCCAGTCTAGGGAGCCCGTCTTGCTCACTGATGCCGGGGAGTCCATGTCGTTGGCGGCATCCCTCACCTTCAACCCAGCTTACCAAGGACATGCACTGCCAACCTTCGCAATGGTGCCTGCTTCTCCGCCCTGGCGCATCCATTGCTGTGCTGGAAAAGGAGTGTACTCGGTGCCCTCCAGGAACATGGTCAGATAGCAGGTTCTCAGGCCAGATACAGCAAATCCATTTCAGTATTCCCATCTCCCTGAGCTACCTGCTCTCTTCTTTGCTGTGGAAGGAAGTTCTGCGTCTCCACTTCATATTCTGTGCACCAGCATCGGGGTCGGCCTTCAAGGAGCTATTGCAGCAAGCTGTCCGGACGAGCTTGGATGTTGCTGCAAGAGCATTCAATCCTGAATCGTGGTGAGAGGGCCCGTGGCAATGAATTCAATCCTACTCGACTCTGTACTCTGGATGAACAGCCTCAGGAGCTGCTCTGTCCTGGATGCAGACAGCACATCCGAGCGACCTCCTGCACACCTTACACTGCCCCGCCGAGACTGTCCGTCAGCTGTGAAGCTATTGTCTCCCAGCTTCAAACTCACTACTACGCTATACCGCGCAGAGCTGGGATTCTGAAAACCAATTTCTCCTTTGCCAGCTGAATCTCTGTTAGGATCTGTCAATGGCGATTGCTAGACTGGGAGGCTGGAGGCAGAAAAAGGAACTTCTTGTTTCCTGTCTGCCTCCTCCTCCTTGTTTTTGTTTCCCATTCCTGTCCTTTTATAGTCTTAGTCCTACTCCTAATCCTAACGTTAACCCTGGCGGCAGCAGTTCACGCTAGCAGCTACACTTGGTTACAGCGGGCAGTTTGTCCATCCTTCACAGAACCGACCTTAGCAAACCGCATTCCCCTGCGAGACCCCAGCACCAGCCAACCAGCACCTCTCAGAGTTGTGGGTCCCGTCTCCGTAGGACCTCTTTTCTGCGCACAGGGACTCCACTGAGCCTGCAGAGCAGTTTCCGCCCACAGACGTCTGAGTTCCAGGTCCACAAACGCCTACTCCAAAGTTATGTTTTAATAATTCCAACCTCTTCCCTTTGCTTCCCAGCCAGGAGTGGGAGCTGCCGCCCACAGTTGCTACCTCCTTAATTCCGCATTGCTCCCTTCCTGCCTGCCTAGTTTTCCAGGACCTGGTTAACACGTCTTTAGATTCAATTCTATTAAAATAGCTGGCATAGTTTCTGTCTACTGATTTGTCCCTAATTAGCACAGGATGTTCTCAGATCTAACTCTGATTATTGGTCTGGAGGTGATGAGGGGCGTTGAGGCAGGTGGTGGGGAGAACATATGTCACGTGTTTCAAGTGGAATAGTTATTCTCTATCCTGGGAGGGGAAGTTAGTCTACGCTGGCAAGGGGTAAAGGGCTCCTTCTGCCAGTTAAGGAGGGCTCAAGAGAATTTGGGGGTTCAATAGTCTTAGGTTTGTCCACCCAAATGTTCTTATCTCAGGTCTCACGGTCCCACCCTTTTCCCACAAAAGCCCTGACTTTGGCATAGAAGAATGCCAAAGGCACACTGTTCTCCTTCGAAGCTCTGCAAAGACCTGCATATAATGAGACCCTCAGCCTAACTTTCAGCTCTGCCTGTTCTGTAGCTCCGTTAAAGTTGCCATCGAGGTCTTCCAGTATTCAGAGCGTGCATTAGGTTGGAATTAAATTGCCCTGAGCCTATCACTCTGTTGGCGAGGCCTCCAGCACCGTCGGAAGAGTCACTGCACTCCGCAATCCTTGCAATTAGCATGGTTCCCATAGATCCCATGGTATCTTCCATGGCCTTGCTCTCCACGTCTCCTCCATCAACCAGAGTGAGAAACTCAGGAAAAGTTCTGTGAAGGGGAAAATGTGTGAAGCCGGGGGAGGGGGAACTTTAACAAATTGCAAAGCCACCGCATGCCAGAGATTATTGCCAACATACTTATTCTCAGCAACAGGTTCCTATCATTTTAAAGAGGTGAACAATCCAACTTCAACTTTCCAGTCCAAGGGTTTGTCATCTAAAACTACACCTGATAGCAATTGCCATAGCCCAGGACTCCTCGGAAAGCCAAGCCTGACACTTCGAGTGCCGACACTTCATTTGGGAATTACGAGCCCATGTTGTGAGACGGAGGAAGAAAAGGCAAGATGGCAGCAGTGCGGCTGACGCGTCACTGCACCGGCCCCAGCTGTACGCTGACGCGAGAAGAGACACAGCAAATCTCTCAGCAGGCCTGTGCTCGGCACCCGGATTCCCGCCAAGTGCTGGAAAGACAAAGCAGGCTTTGAAGCAGTGCAGAGGAAGGACAACGAGGGGAGACCTGCATGCCAGGCCGCCTCTCGCTCCCACATCCCACTGGTCAGGTTCGTGCCGCGGGAGCTGACTTCTCTGCACTTCCAAATGCGCCTTCCAGCCCCCAGCAGCGGGGTAACTCCCAGAGCCCATTCTACGCAGAGTGACATTTCGTCCGCTCCCGGAAGTGAAGGGGCGATGTGGTATAGGCGGGGTGGTGACGGAGAGACAGGAAGGAGGCAGCAATCTGAGAGGGCACACAAGTACGTCCAGTGCAAATATAATGTCCACAACTGAGGTGAGAAGACACAGAAACTCGGAATGAATCTATAAACACTAAAGACATCGATTTCACTCTTCCCTCAAAGGCTACGCAAAGTCCAGTTTTACAGATGAGTCCTTCCAAACTTTCAAGTCACATAGAATTCCAAACGCACATAAACTCCTATAGAAAATAAACTAAATGGAAGATTTCCCAGATTAGTTTGTGAAGCTAACACATATCATACTAAAATCATAGGAAGACAATATAAGAAAAGAAAATTAAGATGTGAACATTGTAAACAAAGTGTTATCAATCCAACTTCAGTTTGTATAAAAATATATTACATAACAACTAAATCGGGTTTATTTCAGGAATTTAAGCTTCAACATCAGAAAATCTATTAATGCAATTTACCACATCAGTCTTTTTTCTTTAGAGAGAATCATATGCTATCAATGCACAAAAAGCATCACTGAAATTTAATATCCATTTACGATCCATACTTTTCACAAAGCCAAATAGAAGAGAACTTCTTTAACCTGATAAACTTACAGCCAATACTGTACTCAATGGTAATACATTCAGAACATCCCATTAAAAGTGGAAATAATGCAAGAAGGCCTGTAGGACCCCTCTGTATGCACCTGCATGATCTCGGGAAACACTATTTACATCGCAGATATTGTAGATTTGAATATGCATGACGATGTTACACCAGCTAGAAGTAAAGTGTCGTGAGGAAAGAGCTTCTTTTTCTAATTTGCACAGAGGCTCTATATGAACTAGTGGTAGCCCTGGATGCTGCTAACTTCATTTTGATTACAAAGCTGACTGAAGATCCTGGCCTTTGCAGTAAGATTATAAATAGAACTAACAAATATAAGGATTGTAAAGGAAGAAACAAAATTCATATTATATATATATTTGCAGATGATATACTGTGACAAAAACAAAACTCAAAAAAATGTAGAGCCAGTCAAATGATTATAAGGAATAAGAGAGTTTAGCGAGTGACTGGATCAATATACAAAATCAATTACATTGCTGTGCACCACCACAAATAGAAAATGTAATTTTACAGAAGACATCATTACAAGTAAGTATAAGTGTTATACTTATAATTAAAAGAATACAAAGTGCCAAAGAATAAATCCAACAAAATATGAACAAATTTTAAAACTTTGCTGAAGGATATTACTAAGGACAAATGTAGAGACCTACTATGTCCCTGGATAGAAGACTTCATACTAGAATTTGGAACTGATCTATAAATTTAATACAACTCTTATTAAAATTGCAACAATTTTTCGTGGTCCATACTAAGCTGACTCTAAAATGTACATGGAAGAATGAGGGTCCAAAAACAGCCAAAACAATCCTAAAGAAGAGATCAAAGTGGGAACTTGCCCTGCTGGATATGAAGCTTCAGTAATTAAGCCACTGTGGTATGGACAATGGGGATATAATAGTGGTTCCCAACAGAGGGTGATTTTTCCCCTCAGGGGGCACTCGGCAATTTTTGATTATTACAGCTGGAGAGGAGGGCTGGGGGAGGGGATGCTGCTGGCATGGAGTGGGTAGAGGCCAGGGGTGCTGCTAAACGTCCTACAATGCACACGGCAGCCTCCACAACAAAGAATCAGCCTATCCAAAATGTCAGTAGTGCCAAGGTTGAGAAATCCTGAGGGGATAGAGACAGACCAATAAAAAACCTAATTTTTTTTTT
>NW_012151430.1:31827-60634 GCF_000956105.1 Propithecus coquereli
CAGAGGGCCACTCGGTAGGAGCTGGGACCTTCATTCAAGGGACACGGTCCGCCCGCAGCAACCTCGCATGGAGGGAGCTGGGAGATAAACACCTTGACTTCACTCACTCCCCATCCTCCGACTGCCTGTCAGTGCTCCCCACGGCCAAACCCAGTGCGGAACCTGTGGGCAAAGAAGTCATCAATGCCGTCCATACCATACCGGTCAGCCCCCCCGGACACGGAAGGATAAAGGACAGATAAGAGTGAACCTGGAGGGGCAAATGGGAGCTTCCCAGAGTGGAGTGGATGGGTTTATCGAATAAAACGCCCAGGCTGGGTGCGGTGGCTCATACGCACCCATAATCCTAGCACTTTGGAGGGGCAAGATGGGAGGATCCCTTGAGCCCAGGAGTTTGAGGCTGCAGTGAGCTATAATGATGCCACTGCACTCCAGCCTGGGTGACAGAGTGACACTCTGTCTCAAAATAAATAAATAAATAAATGAATCCCCCAAAGAGCAGATCATCAAGGAAAAGATCCATACATTCTATATTCATCAAATTTACCATAAGGAGAGTAAAAAGACAAGCCACAAGCTAGGACAAATATTTGTACCACATATAAATGACTAAGGATTAGTTTCCAGAATGCATAACAAAGTCTCTTAATCAGTAAGAAAAAGACAAATAACCCACTAGGGGAAAAAAAGGTAAATGACATGAATAAGTATTTCTCAGAACAGGAAACACGAATGTCCAATAAACATATAAAGAGATGTTCGATCTTGTTAGTAGTCAGGAAAATTCAAAATTAAACCACAATGAGATAACATTTCACACCCACTAGACAGGCAGAAATCAAAAAGTCAGACAGCACAATTCTTGCCCAGGATGTAAAGTAAAAGGAATTCTTACACATTGCCTGCAAAGGGGTCAGAAGGTACTTTTGAAATGCAGTTCCTAGTAAAATTGAAGGTACACATACCCTATGACCCAGAATTTCAACCTGGCGCCTATTCTAGAGAAATTCTTGCCCATGAGCATCAGGAGATAGAAACAAATATATTCATAGCAGAACTGGTTTTCTTAAATAAACTTTTTATTTTACAAAAATTTTATATTGGCCGGGTGTGATGGCTCATGCCTGTAATCCTAGCACTCTGGGAGGCCAAGGTGGGAGGATCGCTTGAGGTCAGGAGCTGGAGACCAGCCTGAGTGAGAGTGAGACCCCGTCTCACAAAAAAATAAGAAAAATTACCTGGGCATGGTGGAGCACGCCTGCAGTGCCAGCTACTCAGGAGGCTGAGGCAGGAGGATCACTTGAGCCCAGGAGTTTGAGGTTGCTGTGAGCTAGGCTGATGCCACTGCATTACACCCAGGGCAACAGAGTGAGACTCTGTCCAAAAAAAAAAAAGAAAGAAAGAAAGAAAAAAATCATATTTCCAGAAAAACTGTAAAGATAATACAGAGAATTCTCATGTATTCCACACCAAATTCCCCTTATTATTGACACCGTACACTAGTATGGTACATTTGTCACATTAATGAACCAATAACTGATACATTATTATCAACTAAAGTCCATACCTAATTCAGATTTCTTGAGTTTACCTAATGCCTTTTTTGCAGGATTGTTTTTAATAACTAAAACTGGGAAAACCCAAAATGTCCATCAGTGGTAAAATAGATAAATGAATTGTGGTTTGCTCGTTCAGGGGTTAAGTAAATAAAGTAAACAAATGAACTACGGCGACATGTATCAGCATGATGGATCTGAAAACATTTTATTGAGTAGTAAAAGCAAGTCTTAAAGCATCTAATATGATTCTATTTACAAAAAGGTCAAAGATAGGCAAAATGAAGTCATGTATAATTTGAGGATATTTATATATGTGATAAAACTAAAAAGAAGAGCAAAGAAATGATTACCCAAAAAAATCCAGATAGTGGTTACCTCTGGCGGGGTGGGACACCTTCATGGGGAGAAGCAATGTTCTCTTACATTGGACGGTGGGTGCGTGGAGTTTTGTTAATATTTAAAACTGTAAATGTAGATTACATTTTCTTTTGTATATATGATCTGCTTCATAATAATAAATTTTAAGGGCTCTGATCCTCTGCTCTTCCCCCCAAAAAAGTATACTTTCTTTCTTTCTTTTTTTTTTTTTAAGAGACAAGGTCTCACTCTGCAGCCCAGGCTGGAAAGCAGTGGCATCATCATAGCTCACCGAGCCCTAGAACTCCTGGGCTCAAGCGATCCTCCCACCTCAGCCTCCTGAGTAGCTGGGATTACAAGCGCTGTCCAGCACGCCTAGCTAATTTTACTTATTTTTTGTAGAGATGGGGGTTTCACTATGTTGCCCAGGCTAGTCTCGAACTCATGGCCTCAAGAGATCCTCCCAGCTTGGCCTCCCAAAGTGCTGGGATTACAGGCACGAGCCTCCATGCCGGGCCTCGAAAGCATGTTTTCTACATGGCCGTGGTCCTCCAGCATCTGGCTTAAGCAAAAAGGTGATGTTTTCGAGTCAGAGCGAACAGGAACCCTGGCTCTCCATGCCCGAACCAAAGAAATGTGATATGTCGCTTATCATCCTCGTGAAACCCCACCACACACTGCGGTGCTTCCTGTTTCTCAGAAGCTGAGAAAGGTGCTGACACGATGCAAAGAGTGGAAATGAGGCAGTACACACAGACCTACCCAGAGCCCTGAGTGTCACCGGATGGGCAGGCTGGACACTCGGCTGTGGCTGGGACAAAGGCCAAACCCCTGCCTTCAGGAAGGAAATCACCCCAAGTCTGAAGATTCATGGAGCGTAGTAACTCCCGCTGTGAGAGCGAGAGGCACACCGACGTCAGCCCCGAGGGATGCCTTCTGCGACAGGGAGAGGCAGCCTCTCAGTGGGTCCCCTTGCTCAGTCCCTGCTGGCACTGGACTGCAGAAGGGGCCTGGGACACTGCTGCCACCGGTGCCCTCCTCTTCCTCCACACACCCGTCTGCTCGTTCGGTTGTTTACTCATTCAATCAGCAAACACTCGCTGAGCAGGTACCACACGCGAGGCGCTGCTGTCAATGTTGGCAACACGGCAGGGAGCAGGACGCAGCCCCGCCCCACCAGCATTGTGGAGTCAGACAACACACAAACAGAACGACTGTCGACTGTCGACGTGGTAAGTGCCATCAAGGAAAGAACGGCAAAGGCACAGGCACAGCAACCCAGGGTCGAGACACTGAAGCCAGGCTGCCTGGGTTTGAGCTCTGCCTCCACACCAGGCAAGCCAATCAACCTTTCTAGGACTCAGTCTCCCTTTCTATAAATTGGAAGTGATAATCAAACGTACTGAGCAGAGTTGATGGAAGATTCATTCTCTCAAAAAGTATTTATTGAGCATCTCCACGTGCCAGGCACTAAGCATTAGTAGTGAAGACGACGGGTGAGTCGCTGCACTCCACGTGCTCACATCACAGTGGAGGACGAGCCACTGGACAAGCGAAGGCCATTTTCCATAGTGACAAGGGCTACCGACTGATGCGATGGAGGGAGATTCGGGAGGGGCCAGGGAGCAAGTGCCACCTTCTATGTCCGAAGAGGTGACGTTTGAGAGCTAAATGGTGGGAAGGAGCCAGCAGCTACATGAGAGCCGGGGCGGGAGGGACGGCAGGTGTGAAAGCGCAGCGGTGGGAACCGAGTGGACGCGGCTGAGCAACAGCAGGAAGACAGAGACGGCGGAGCACATCAGTGGCGGGGGCAGGAGATGAGCTGGGGAGGGGAGGGAGAGCCTGTGCAGGCCCAGAAAAGGACTTTGCATTTCATCTGAGTAACGGGAAGCCACTGAAGGTTTGAAGCAGAGGACGGACATTAACTGACTTGTGTTCTTAAAAGATCTCTAGGTTTTGTGTAGACACAGATGCGAGTGTTCATGCTTAATCAGGAAACAAGTTAGGATGCCATTGCTCTACGGTTAGTGGCTTTCCTTCGGGCCCACAGGCACACGGGGTGGACGGTACGGGGTGGACGGTACGGGGTGGGCTGCAGGAGAAGGCAGAATCCCACTGTGCGGGGCTTTGTAGCAGGCACCTGATCTCTGTCTTCTCCCATGTCCATGCAGCTTCTTCTCTCTCCTTGGAATCCACATCCGAATCCCACTTTCTGTAGGAAAAGTCTTCCTTCCGGCATTTGTACTCCATTTTCTCTGCAAGTTGTGGGGACTCCTTGCACCTGGGACCGCCGCCGCCTTTCCCCAACCTGCCGCCTCGTGGCCGGCCCGGAGCTGGCTCATGCACTGCAGATGCCGAGACCGGGACGGCAGCTCGAACGCCTGTTTGCCCGGGTGCAAGCCCGAGTGTCGGCCAGGGTGTCTGCAAGTGCGCGTGACGGCCACGGGTCCCGGCTGGGACTGGGGCGAGCTCTGTGTGGCCCGTCAGGACATCCGCGAGGGCCGCCCGTCCGCACCGCGACCGAAGGCGCCCTGCGCTCGACTCGCGTCCGCACAGCCACGCGGACCGGAGGCCGGGCCTCCCTGCCCAGAGCGGCCTCCAGCCGAGCGCCGCGCTCCCGTCGTGTGGCCGCCCGCCGTGGGGAGTTTGCCCGTCTCGCCCGCTCTCCCTTCTCCTTGTCTCCCGCGGGCGCCGTCTCGCCCGCTGTCCCCTCTCCTCGCCCGACCCCAGCGCATTTCTAATAGCGCAGTTTCTGGGGCCCGGTCGGGACGGTGCGCGGCTCACACACAGACCTAGGCGATCGGCGCCCCGCCCCCTCTAGTGGCGGGTCCCGGGACTTACAAAAAATTCCCGCTCGAGAAGGATTCCGGGGCGGGCTGCGAGGCTGCCCATCGCTGTCCCCGCACACGGTGGTTCTGAAAGTTTGAGGAGCTCAAGACACATGGGAAAGGCACTTGAAGCCTGTGTGGCACGACGGCCTGGGCTGAGGGAGGCCAAGCTCTGCGCACCGGCCCCAGGGCAGGGCGATTCCGGGGCCGTGGCCGCGCCGCAACACCGCCCTCTGGTGGCCGGCGGGCGCCAATTCCGAGACCGCCCGGTCCTCTCCTCAGCGGCGAAGCGCCCGAGCGCCGCGCTCCCGCCGCCCGCCGGGCACGGGGCCCGCCCCGCCTCCTGCGCAGGAGCCACTAGGCCTCGGGGACTATCCAGCCGACGCCAGCAGCGGCCCGAGTCCAGTCACGGGAGGGAGGCCCCGAGCTTGGCAGGCAGCGGAGCTGGAGAGTCGCCGCCGCGGCCTCAGGCCCTCGTCCAGACCCCTCCGCGCCTCGCCGCTTCCCGCTCCTCCCTCGGCGCTCGGCCCCGCGGGGAGCAGGAACGGACCCGGAGTCTGGTGACTGGCTAAGTTGGGGCCAGATTCACTGACAGAATATCACTTTTTATGTCCTCATCCCTCCAACCCGTATCGGTGCGAGCTCTGGGAGAAGGCGCCCCCGCCACTCATCCTCAGACCCCGCAGGGCGCGGGCACCGGGCCGCCGGCCCGTCCGCCGCAGGGACGGAGGAGCGCGATGGACACTCACGCCCAGGGCTGCTCGCTGCCGCCCGCCTTCCCATCCGGCCCCCAGGGGGCAGAACGCCACGGCTTTTTAAAAAGTGTCCCCGCCCCACTTCCAGCCTCCACTGTTTATTCCACGCTAGCCTTCGTCCCCCACGTCTGCCCCCGCTGTCAGAGCACTGCGCCAGGAGTCGGGCAGCTCCGCGGCGCTCACGGCCGGTCTGGGAGCTGAGGTGGGCTCCGCTTGGCCCCAGGGTGTGGGTGCGATGCAAGGTGCCCCACCTGCCCGACCCCACTGAAGACTCCGGTGTCCAGACCCAGTTGCAGTATCAAAAATGTTACATGCATGACATAAAAAATATACACATATACATGCATAAAGGTATAAAACGAGTCCTCCCAGAAGTCAGTTGGGGGTCTGTTGTTACTTTATGGACTTGATTCACTCGCTCCTCACGCCAACCCTGCCATCTGGGCACCTGGATGACCAGGTTTCATAGGTGAGGAAAGTGAGGATCAGAGAGGCCAAGTAACTTGCCCAAGGTCACAGGCTGTGAGAGGCAGGCTGGTGCACAGCGTGAGGACAAAAGATTAAGTGCCTGAAGTTATAGTTAGATAGTCAGATAAAATCAACAGTATTTGGCAGCACGACAAAGTGACTATAGTCAACAATAAGTTATAGTGTACTTTAAAATACCTAAAAGAATGGAATTGGAATGTTCCTAACACAAAGAAATGACAAAGGCCTGACATGATGGACACCCCAATTACTCTGATGTGATCGATTCACATTGCAGGCCTGTATCAAAACATCACATGTACCCTATAAAGATATACAACTATTATGCACCCATCATAATTGAAAATACAATTAAAAACAAAAAACCAAAAAGACTAGAGATGATGGTGACCGGGACAAGGGTGGGAAAGATGGAGAGAATGACAGAATTGAGAGATCTTCAGGAGCTGAACTCAAGGGGACTCACTGAGAGTTCACAGAAAACTCCACGGTTTCTGGCTTAGGTACCAAAAAAAAAATTAAGTTTCTGAAGAGCATTCTGAAAAAAAAGCAAAGTTTCCTAAAATGCTTGGCTTTAATGAGCTGACCTTGTGATTTCTGTCACTCAGGCTGCAGATGCAAAAGTTAAAAAATGCCAGCTGTAACCAGCCACAGGGGGATTTCTGAGCTGGGCAGGGGTGGGGAATATTCCTGCTTTGGGCCCCCACAGCTCCTGTTCTTGAAACTCTAGGTTAGTTTCCTTGTCACTGGATTCTGTGTTCCTTGAGGGAAGCCACTGTATTTTATCTTTCAGCTTTACTGAGATGTAACTAACATATGATAAGGTGGACATAAAGTGTACAATAAGTTTAGAATTTGTATGCTCCTGTGAAACCATCACCACAATCCAGATGGTGAACAGATCAACCACCCCCAAAAGTTTCCTTTTGCCTTTTAGCAATCCCTTCCTCCCAGGCAATCACGGACCTGTTTTTGTCACTGTAGAGTAGTTGGCATTTTCTAGAATTTTATAAAAATGGGATCATACTCAGCCGGGCTTCCTTGACTCGGTATAATTATTTTGAAATTTGTCCATATTATCGTATGTATCAAAAGTTTACTCCTGGTTTGGTTAACTTTATTTTTAAATTAACATACAGTAAAAATGGCTTTTTTGTTAGACAGTTCTACAAATTTTAACTCATATAGATTTGTGTAACCATTACAACAATCAGGATATAGAACGGTTCCATCATCCCCAAAAACTCTCTCCTGCTACCTCTTTGTCATCCTGCCTCCCTCTGCTCTGTACAACCACTGAGCTGTTCTCCAGTAGCGCAGTTTTGGCTTTCCAGGATTGTCATCTGAATCAGACTAGCTTCTTTTACCAGTCGTAATGACTTGGAAATTCAGGCAAACTGTTTGTTTCTTTTTTTGCTGACTAGTGTCCCTTTGCATGGATGCATCACAACTTGTTTATCCATTCGGTGAACATTGGGTGGCTTCCAGTATCTGACAATTAGGAAGGGAGCTGCTGTAAACACTGTGTACAGGTATTTGTGTGCACACAGGTATTTATTTCTCTAGGATAAACACCTAGGAGTAGCATTGTTGGATCACATAGTAAGTGTATGTTTATAAGAAACTGCTAAATTGTTTTTTAAATGTGACTGCCATTTTGTATTTTCACATGCAATGTCTGAGAGCTCTAAGTTGTTTCATATCCTCCTGAGTGCTTGGCTTTGCCACTATCTTTAATTTTAATTATTCTAATAGATGTGTAGTGGTAACACATCACAGCTTTCATCTGTATTTACCCAATATCTCATGATATTGCAACATTTGCATTTAATGTAACTGTTGATATATTATGGCTTCAGTCTACTATTTTATTCATTTTCTTGTTTTTCATTTCTTTTTTTTCTCTTTTGTATCTTCCTGTGGGTTAAACATTGGTTATTCATATATCTTCTTTGATAAAATGACTTTTCAAACATTTTGCACATTTTTAAATTGGGTCATTTTTCTTATTATTAGATTGTCAGTATTTTTTAAATATATTTTAGATATGAGTCCTTTATGCATTACAGGATTTGCAAATATTTTCTCCCAGTCTGTGGCTTGATGAAGTCCAATTTGTCAATTTTTCACTTATGAATTGTGATTTTGGTGCTATAGCTAAGCAATCTTTGCTCAACCCAAGATCACAAAAATATTCTCCTATGTTTTCCTCTAAACTTTTTTAGCATTAGCTCTTGAATTTATGATCCATTTGGAGTTAGTTTTTGTGTATGGTGTGAGGTAAGTGTATAAATTCTTTTTGCATGTAGAAAATATTCAATTGTCCCAGCAAAATTTGATGAAAATACAACTGAATTGCCTCGGCAATTCAAAATGAATTGACTATAAATGTGAGTGTTTATTTTGGTTCAGCTCTGAATCACATGTGTATCTATACCAATATCTAATCTCCTTATGTTACTACCACACTGGTTTGATTACTGTAGCTTCATAGGAGGTTTCATCAGTCTTGCTAAAATGTTGTCAATCTTGTTGATTTTTCAAAGAATCAATCTTTGGTTCATTGATTTTTTTTCTACTTTTTATGTTTTCTGTTTAATTGATTTCTTCTCTAATCTTTATTTCTTTCCTTCTGCTTGCTTTGGGTTGAGTTTCCTTTTGTTTTTCTAATTTATTAAGGTGGAAGCTTACATTATTGATTTGAGATATGTCAACTTTTCTAATGTAAGCATTTGCGACTATAGATTTTCCTCTAAGCACTGTTTAGCTGCGTCCCATGAATTTTGATATGTTGCATTTTCATTTTCATCCTGCTCAAAATCTTTACTAATTTCCTTTGCGATTTCTTCATTGATCCATTTATTATTTATAAATGTGTTGTTTAATTTCCAAATATTTGTAGATTTACTAACTTTTCTTCTGTTGTTGGTTTTAAATTTAATTCCATTGTGGTCAGAGCACATGCTTAGTACAATTTCATTACTTTTAAGTTAACTGAGACTCGTTTTACAGCCTAGTATATGATCAGTCCTGGGGAATGTTCCATGAGAACTCGAGAGGAATGTGTATTCTGATGTTGGATTGACTGTTCCATAGGTGTCAGTTAAGTCAAGTTGGTTGATAGTATTAAGTCTTCTATTCTTTGCTGATGTCTGTCTGATTGTAGAGCAAAAGTTTTAAATTTTGATTAAGCTCAGTTTTCGAATTTTTTATTCTTTTGTGTCATATCTTAGAATTCATCCCACAAATTTTGATATGTTGAATTTTCATTTTATTTCTATTCAAAATATTTTCTTATTTTCATTGAGACTTCCTTTTTAACCCACAGATTATTTAAATGTTGTATAATTTTCCAGTGTTTATACATTTTCCTATTATCTTTTTGTTACTGATTTCTAGTTAATTACATAGCCAGAGAACATATTTTATACCATCCCAATTATTTTAAATTTGTTTAGTTTTATGAGTCGGAATATGCTCTGTCTTGGTAAGTTCCACGTGCACTTGACAAGAATGTGGTGGGCGGAATGTTTTATAAATACCCATTAGATCCAGCCAGTTGATGGTGTTGTTCAGTGCTTCCATACCACTGATGATTTTCTGTCTACCGGTTTTACTGAACACTGAGAAAGGAGTGAATTCTCCAACTACAGTCACATACTGTGTGATTGTACAAATGTATATTGGAGATTTGTCTATTTCTTCTCTCATTTCTGTCAGTTTTTGCTGCATGCACTTTGAACTTCTATTGCTAGATTGCTACACATTTCGGATTGTTATGTCTTCTTGGTGAATCAACTCTTTTATCATTATTTAGTATCCCTGGTAATCTTCCTTGTTCTAAAGTCTATTTGTCTGATATCAATACAGCCATTGCTGCTTCCTTTTCAGATTAACATTTATGTATCTTTTTCTGTCTTTTTACCTTTAAGCTATCTTTATCATTTTATTTTAAATTAGTTTCTTCTAGACAGCATACAGCTGGATTATTTTAAAAATCTGGCTGGGAGTGGGGGCTCAAGCCTGTAATTCTAGCACTCTGGGAGGCCAAAGTGGGAGGATTGCTTGAGGTCAGGAGTTACCAGCCTGAGCACGAGCAAGATCCTGTCTCTATAAAAAAAAAAATGGAAAAAATTAGCCAGGTGTGGTGGTATGTGCCTATAGGTCCAGCTACTTGGGAGGCTGAGGCAGGAGGATCGCTTGAGCCCAGGAGTTTGAGGTTGCTGTGAGCTAGGCTGACGCCACGGCACTTTACCCAGGGTGACAGAGTGAGACTCTGTCTCAAAAAAAAAAAATCTATTCTGAAAATCTTTGTCTTTTACTTGGCGTGTTTAGACCACTGATATTTTAAAAATTGATATAAAAGTAACATAACATAAATCACCAATTTATCAGTTTATTTAATTTTTTCCTTTTCATTTTTTTGTGTTTTTTAAATTTAAATAGATTTAGGGGGTACAGTGGTTTTTTGTTATGTGGCTGAATTGCATAGTGGAGAAGTCTAGGCTTTTAATATACTTGTCACCTGAATAGTGTACATTGTACCCAATAGGTAATTTTTCATCCCGTACCCCTCTTCCACCCGCCCCCTTCCTGCTCTCCAATGTCAATGTCACTCTGTACGGCCATGCATACCCATTGCTTAGCTCCCACTTATGAGTGAGAACACTTACGTAATTTTACCATTTTAAAGTATACAACTCAGTGGCTTCTAGTACACTAAAAATATTGTGCAACCATCGCCAGGATCTAATTTCAGAATATTTTCACATCTGAAAAGGAAACCCTGAAACTGTTAAGTAGTCACTCCCCATTTCCCTTCTTCCAGCCTCTGGCAACACTAATCTTTCAGTCTCTATGGATTTCCCAGTTCTGGATATTTTATATAAACAAAATCATACAATATGTCAGCAGTCCCCAACCTTTTTGGCACCAGGCACTGGTTTCATGGTAGACAGTTTTTCCACGGGGGGTGGGGGTGGGGTGGAGATCTGTGGCCCAGTCCCTAAAAGGCCACAGACTGGTACTGGTCCACGGCCCAGGGGTTGGGGACCACAACAACATGTGACCTTTTGTGTCTAGCTTCTTTCACTCAACACATATTCAAGGTTCATCCATATTGTAGCATGTATAGGTACGTTATCCTTTTTATGGATGAATTATATTCCATTGTATGCATATGTCACATTTTGTCATGGACATCAGTTCATCAACAGTTGATGAACATTTGGGTTATTTTCACTTTTTGGCTATTGTAAATAATGCTGCTATGAACATTCATGTGAAAGTTTTTGTATGAACATGTTTTCATTTCTCTCGGGTATGTAACTAGAGGTGGGATTGCTGAGTTATAACTTTAACTCTTTAGTAAACTGATATATTCTTTACCACAGCTGCTATACCATTTGACATTCCTACCAGCAATGTATTAGGGTTCCAATATCTCTGTTTTCACTAACTTTTGTTATTTTTTGTGTTGTTGTTTTTTAAAAATAGCCATCCTAGTGGTTTTGAAATGCTATCTCATTGTGGTTTTGATTTGTATTTCCCTAATGACTAATTATGTTAAACATTTGTATTGTTTTTTTGCCATTTATGTATCTTCTTTGGAGAAATGTCTATTTAAGTCCTTTACCCATTTTTAAATTGGGCTGTTTGTCTTTTGGTTGTTGAGTTGTAAGAGTTCTTTACATATTCTGGATTCTAGACCTTTGCCAAATGTGTGACTTGCAAATAGTTTCTCCCATTCTATGAATTGTCTTTTCATTTTCTTGATAGTGTCCTTTGATGCACAAAGTTTTTAATTTCTTTTTTTTGGAGACAGAGTCTCACTGTGTTGCCCAGGCTAGAGTGCCGTGGCGTCAGCCTAGCTCACAGCAACCTCAAACTCCTGGGCTCAAGCGATCCTCCTGCCTCAGCCTCCCGAGTAGCTGGGACTACAGGCATGCGCCACCATGCCGAGCTAATTTTTTTTCTATGTATTTTTAGTTGTCCAATTAATTTCTTTCTAATTTTAGTAGAGACAGGGTCTCGCTCTTGCTCAGGCTGGTTTCGAGCTCCTTAGCTCAAACAATCCACCCACCTCGGCCTCCCAGAGAGCTAGGATTACAGGTGTGAGCCACCGTGCCCGGCCCAAAGTTTTTAATTTTAATGAAGTCTAATTTATACATTTTTTCTTTTAATGCTCATGGTTTGGTGTCATATCTAAGAATCCATTGCCAAATCCAAGATCATGAGTGTTTATCTCAATGATTTTCTTCTAAGAGTTTTATAGTTTCTGCTCTTATATTTAGATGTTTGGTCCATTTTGAGTTAATTTTTGCATATAGTGTAAGGTAACCAGTTTTTTGCATGTGCTTATCCAGGAGTCATAGCACCATTTGTTGAAAAGACTACACTTTCCTAATTGAATGGACTTGGACCTTTGTTAAAAAATGAATTTGTGGACTCTTAATTCTATTCCATTGAGCTATATGTCTGTCCTTATGCCAGTACCACACTGTTTATATTACTGTAGCTTTGTAGTAAGTTTTGAAGGTCTAAAGTGTAAATCCTCCAACCTTGTTCTTCTTTTTTCAAGATTGTTTTGGCTAGTTGGGATCTCTTACAACTACATATGAATTTTAGGATCAGCTTTTCCATGTCTGCAAAAAAAGGCAGTTGGATATTTGATAGAGATTGTGTTGAATCTGTTTATCAGTTTGGGAAGTATTTACATCTTAACAATAACATCTTCTTTAATTTATTTCAACAATGTCTGCTGGTCAAAACAAACAACCACAATTCTTTGAGAATAAGGTCCATTCTGCTCCCTCTGGTTCTAAGAACCTATACTAAGAATGCAGGCTGTTGTCTTCCAGGCTGTCACCAAGCTGGGCACAGGGGAATGGAGCTCAGGTACATTAAAACATCACTATGTTTTCCCACTGAGATTCAGCTGGTTTTTTCATGATTAAGCATTTACCTGATTGCTGTAAACATTTGATTAGTTTTCAGAGCGCCAATAAAGTTGATTCTAACAGTTTTTGCCTTTTTTTTTTTTTTTTTTTGCTGTTTTGTGAAACAAAACTGTTGTGGAGGGAGGAGATTTTGGAGTTCCCTACTTCATTTTTGCTGACACTACTCGCAGATCATTTACATTTAGTGTAATTATTGATATAGTTAAATTTGTGTCTAGCACATCATTATTTATTTTCTCTGTTTTTGTTTGTTTTTGGTTGTTGTGATTGCTCCTCTGTTTTCTCTTTCCTGCCTATGTTTGGGTTATGTGAACAGTTTTTAGTGTTCCATTTAAATGCACTTATTGTGTTTTTAACTCTATTTGCATAGTTCTGTTTGTTTTGGTTTTTTCTTCTTTTAGTGGTTACTCTAGAGATATATAACATACATATTTACCTCTCCAAGGTCTACTTAAAATGAATATTTTACCATTTTAAGTGCAATATAAAACTTCAGGTTCGTTGTCTTATGTATTACACATATATACATTGAAAACACCATAAAATGTTATAATTTTTTGTTTCAACCATAAAACATAAAGAACTAAAGAACAGAATACAGAGTTACATTAATCCAGATCTTCACCATTTCTGTTGGTCTTTTTTTCATTCTTGATATTCCAAATTAACTTCTGGTATCATTTCCCTTCTGTCTGAAGAAGATCTTTTAGCAATTGTTTTAGAACAGATCTGCTGTCAAGGAATTTTCTTAGTTTTCCTTCTTCTGAGAATGTCTTTATGTCACTTTCACTCTTGAATTATATTTTTATTAGATATTCTGGAAATTATGAAAGAATTATGGGTTAATGATTCTTTTCCTTCACTTTAAAAATGTGGTTCCATTTATTACTGGTTTCCACAATAAGACTTTCTTCTTTCCTCATCATTAGAAATCAGAAGTCCGTTGAATTACTATCCTCCTATACATGCCATTTTTCTCTAGCAATATGTGTGTATGTGCATGTGTATATATATATATGTGTATATATGTGTGTATGTATATATATGTATATTCTTTAGTTTTATTTCCTTTTCCAAATTCAGTAAGTTTTCAGTCAAAATTTCTTCAGATATTTTTGTCTTCACTGCACTCTTTCTCCTCTCCTTGTGGAATTCCAGCTACATGAATGTTAGATTTTTTGGTATTGTCTCACCAGTCTCTGAGACTCTATTCACTTCTAAAAAATTTTTTTCTCATTGCTATTCAAGTTGGATCATTTATATTGGTCTATCTTCAAGTTACTTCCTGACTCTTTCCTCTGTCATTTCCATTCTGCTCTTGAGTTATCTAGTAAGTACTGAAATTTTGGTTCTGATATTTTTAAGCTCTAAAATTTCCATTTCCTTATTCTTTATTTCTCCTATTTCTTTGTTGAGATTTTCTATCTTTCCATTCATTCTAAGAGTGTTTACTTAGAGCATTTTCATAATAGTGCTTTAAAATCTTTATTACTTAATTACAGTATCTCATCATTGGTCTCTTTTGTCTTTTGCCATGCAAATTGAGATTTTCCTAGATCTTCACAGGCCAAGAAATCATAATTTGATTTTCATCCTGGACATTCTGAATCTTATGAGACTCTGGGTATTGTTTGAATACTATGGAGAATGTGGATGTTTATATTTTAGCAGTCAATCAACCCAGTTGGGCTCAGGCCACAAGTTCTGACCAGCCTTCTGTGGATTGTGGTTTCAATGTTCCATTTTCCAAGTCTTTGGAGGGCTGTGTGTGCCTCCAAAGGTCTCAGTGGTCAGTGCCTCTCAGTGGTCAGCCTGAGAGCAGGGTGGTAGATTATCCTTTACTTCAGTTCTCGAGTCTTTGGTATGCTGCTAGACCCATGCACACTCAGCATGAGGTCAGCCCAGGGGTGCATAAACAACTTTGTGGGGTCAGTTTTCTGAGTTCCTCTCTCTTCATAAGCTCCCTGGTACTTTCTGCTTCCCTGGGTCTCCTCAGTTTAGTCCCCCGGACAGAAAGATGGAGTTTTAGCTACCCTGCTCTGCTGTGTACTCCCTGTGACTATGCCCTCAGCTGGGGTCAACTGGCAAAAGGAATGGGGGGCGGGGAGGATGAGAAAGTGGGGAGCACATGCAACAGGGTTTGCTGGAACTCCTTCAACGGAGACCTTTCCTTCCTTCGGAACTTCAGGTGCCACTTCAGCAAGAATGCCAGGGGCTGAGGCATGTGAGAATGGAGGAAAAAGGAGGTATTTCCTCACTTTGAGCATTGGGAGTTACTTTCCCACTCCTTAAACCAGAACTGGAAGGCTTCTCCTAGAATTTTCACTGTCTGTGCCTGATGCCCAAGACCAGGTTTCAGGCTGCTCTGAGTACTGGAGGGAAGAGTGGGAAATTCCTCCAATTCAGTGTGCTCCAAATTCTGATTTTCTTTCCCAATTCATCTGCTACCATATACTCTCCAGAGTCCTCCGTGCCATCTGTACGGGTTCTATTGCTTCATTTAGTGGGAAAGACAGGCTGGAGTGTGTTTACTCCATCTAACTTAAACTGGAACCTAGTGGTAGTCCCTTGTATAGATACACCATAAACTATTTATCCATTCTCATGTTGATGGTCATTTTTGTTACTTCCAGTTTTTGGCTACTACAAATTAGGCTGCTGTGAACATGCACATACAAATCTTTGTGTGGGCACACATGTTCGCTTATTTTGGATAAATTCCTAGGAATTCAATGCCTAGGTTGTATAGTAGGTGTACGTTTAGCTTTTTAAGAAAGTGCCACGTTGTCTTCCAAGGTACAATCACTTGTCACTTGATAGCAGGGATACATTCGGAGAAATGTGTTGTTAGGCAATTTCATCCTCATGTGAACATCCAGAATGTGCTTCCACGAACCTGCGTTCATAGCCTACTACAAACCTAGGCTCTATGGTACAGCCTGTTGCTCTTAGGCTATAAATCTATACAGCATGTTCCTGTTCTGAATACTACAGGCCACTGTAAGACAATGTTAAGCATTTGTGTATCCAAACATAGAAAAGCCACAGTAAAATATATCATAATCTCATGGGGCCACTGGCATGTATGCAGTCTGTTGTTGACGAAGCATCGTTACGCAGGATGTGACCGTAGTTGTACTATTTTACACTCCTGCCAGCGGCTCAGGGGCATTCCCGTTGTTCCCTGTCATTGCCAGCACTCTGCGCGGTTAATCTTTGCATCCTGGCCGCCCTGGTGGCTGTGTGGTGGTATTCCACTGTGGTTTTAGCTTGCATGTCCCTAGTGACTAATGATGTTGAGCATCTTCTCATGCTTATTTTTCATCTGCGTATCTCTTTTTGGTGAAAAATCCATTCAAATATGCCCATTTGGGCTGTCTTATTTAGTTGCAGGCATTCTTTATATGTTCTAGATACATGCTTTTTATTGGATATCTGTTTTGCAAATATTTTCTCCCATTCTGAGCCACTGCATTTTACTCATCGCTGTGTGGCTTCCCCTCCATACTCTTCCTGGTCCATCCCCCTTCTCTCCACTGCTGCCACCACCGTCTGGGTCCTGTCCCGATCCTCCTCCTGCCCACCCTCCCAGTGGTCGGTCTCCTCGTCTCCACACCTGCCCCTGCGGTCCCGTCCGCACGCGGCGGCCAGCGAGCTTTCTCAGACGCACTCTGGAGCATTTTATCCCTGCGTGGCAGCCTTCAGAGGCTCTCCGTTTCCTTGGCGCAAAGCCCAAGCCCCGACCAGAGGCTTCCAACGCTGCACCTTATCTGACCCTGCCCACCTTAGGAGCCTCAGCTCCTGACATTGCCCGCCTTGTCCCCACTGCAGCCACACTGACCATCCCCCTCACACAGACCCAGCTTGTTCTCGTCCCAAGCCTTGGCACTAGCTATTTCCTCTGCCTGGGACGCTCTTCCCCCTGTTCTGCACATTGTCACTCCTTCTGTCACTTAGAGAGCTAAAAAGTCACCTTCTCGGACATTCCTAGAACACCAAATCTAACGTGACCACCTCCGTACTCTCTATGACGTGATGCCATTTTATTTCTCTGCAGGACAGTTACCCCTGCGTGACACCTTCCTTGTTTATTTGTGTACTGCCTGCCTCTTCCATAACAGAACATCAGTTTCCCGACGGCAGGGACTTTGTCTTGCGCATCTCTATGTCCGCAGCGTCCAGAGCCACGTCCGGCACGCAGGGCAAGCACGTTCCTGCGGAACGTCTGTGCCTGTGGCGCCTACTGCTGGGCCTGCACCGGGGCACTGAGCAGATGTTTGGCGCCTGAACCTGTCAAGTGACCCGCTCCCCTGGCAGTGCCCACGGTCAGTAAGCCTCCCCGCGCTGGAAGAGAGAAAAGACACACGTGCAGGCAAATGGCAAGAGAAAATGCGCCCAGAGGACTAAAAGAGATCAATTCCTGCAGAAAGGCCCTGGGAGCTCTGTGGCAGCAGCGCCGCGTCCCTGGCCCTGGCGTGAGCTGCCACCCGGAGGACGGCCAGGGTCGGGCGCGCAGGGAACACAGGCAGCGCAGCGCGGCGGCCCCTCGCAGCCCGCCCGGCAAAGGAAACTGGCCGCCCTTGGCCCCGGCTGCTGTCCCCGCCGCTCCTGCGCTCCGGGTGTCCGCGGGCCGCCGCTCCCGCCCTGTGACAGCTCCGGGCCGCTCCGGGCCGTGGCACCAGCCCGCGGGCCGAGCTGGCGCCGGGAGCGCGCGGACTTTGGCGCCCCAGCACCGCGCCCCCCTCGCGGACTCTCCGTCGGGCCTCGCCCCTCCCGCGGGCGTCCGAGGACCCCGCGCGAGGCGGCTGCGCTGCCTCGGGCGCCAGGAGGGCTGCGGAGCCCCGCCCGGCTCGGTGAGTAGCCGCCCTGGGGCCGAGGCCCGCGCCCGCGGGAGCCGGGTCCTCACCGCCACCAAGGGCCATGGCGCGCAGACTCCCGCACGCACGGGCTTCCGACCCGACGCGAGGGCTCCGGACGCCGCGGGGCGCAGGGCGCCCTCGGCAAGGCCGTGCTCTCCGTTCCCGGCAGGACCTTCGCGGCGGGGCCCCCTGGCTCCCCGGTGGGGTGGCCAAGGCGGCACACGCGGTCCTCTCATGCTCTGTCCCCGGACACCCCGTCCCGTCCCGCATGCCGAGGCGGTCCCCGTGCCCTGGGCGCTGGCCGGGAGTCAGGGGGGAGCCCGAGTCTGCGGGGCAGGCAGCGGCTCAGGGACTCCGGGATTTTGTTCTGCTGCTGCGTCCCCGCCTCCGCCCTTAGCCCGGGACGGTTCGGGGAGGAATTCTGGGGACGGTTCTTCCTCTTTTCCAGGGCGCCTGAGGTACTGTCCCTTCACGGGCTGGTTCTCCCGACCCCCTGCGGCCCGGGGCCCGTGGGGAACCCGAGAGGAGCGCGCGGCCTGGGATGCGCGCCTTGGGCCTCGGGCCCTCCTGGGCCGCGGGGCAGGGAGGGACTTTCAGGAGAGCTGGCCCCGCTCAGCCGCCACCTCAGAAAACCCCGTCTCCGCCTTCGCGGGTCCTGCCTCCCGTGTCTGTTCCAAAGCTGCTGCCCAGGAAGCGGGTGCTGCTTACCAGCGGGCGCTGCCTTTGCCAAAGCGCGGCCTCCACCCCGCGCCGCGCCTCTCGCTCCGGACCGCGGACCGCGGCAGGGCGGCGAAGGGGGTTCTCCGTATCAGCCAGCAGGGGGTGCTGCCGCCACAGCGCCGGAGCTGGGGGGGCTGGGGAAGCAGGCTGCTAATGCCCGGGGGACACAGGTGGGCCTGGGGGTGGACTGTGGCCTTGCTGGACAGCAACGCGGCGACGGGCTGGCAGACGTGCCCCCTCCAGCAGTGAGGACACCTTGTCCGCCCTCCCCGCCTGCTGTGCCCACACGCCCAGTGTCCAAAGGGCGAGGCGAGCAGTCTCGGGCATTGTTTCAGCTTCTCGCCACAATCGCCAGTGACGTGGGCGCTCCTGGAGCGGGCCGTAACCTTTTTACCTCCCACCCTATTCTTAGCTCAATTCCCTTGGCTCCCCAGACCTATAACCTGGGACAGAAGCCAAGGCCCAAAGTCTTGTCCTGGCCCAGCTGTGGGCACGCACGTCCCCTAGGCAGAGTGGGGATGTGTCCCCATGCTTCTGCGGGAATGCGGAACATGAGAGGGCCGGGAAGGGGTCCTGCTCCAGCCAGTCCCGTATCCTGGCCGTCACCAAATCCCATCGTTGATTCCGCTCTCCAGTACGTCCACCTTCCTTCATCCCCTGTGGCCACAGCCCTAATCTGCCTGCGTCACTTGAGCCGCCTCCAGTGCGCAGCAGGGTCCCACGCAGGGGACAGGAAGCAGGCCAGCGAGGTGCCTGGGTTAGAACTTGTCAGGAGGCACCCGCACTTAGGGTCATGCAGGCACAGAGCTGGCCCTGAGAGTGAGTGCCCCCTTAAACGCTGTGCCCTGGGGCTTCGGCCCCCACCCCAGGCCACGCAGCAGGAGGTGCGCCATGGGGAAGAGAGCAGAGCTTCATCCGTGTGCAGGAGCAGAAGCCACACCCGCACGTACAGCCGCTCCCCACTGCTCACCGTCCCCCTCCGCTTGGTCTGTGGAAAACTGTCTTCCTTGAAACCAGTCCTGGTGCCAAAAAGGTTGGGGACCACTGCCCTAGGAGACTGTCTGCCTCACGCTGGTCCTGCCCCGGTGTGCACAGGCATCATCCCTCTGTGGCAGCCACAGAAAGTTTTCTAAGGCATCGGTCAGGCCCCCAGTGGCCCTCACAGTCCTGCCCTGGAATTCGGGGCTGAGTGACATTTCATGACCATCACATGTCCCTATGTCTTTGGCCTTCTGAAGTCACCTGCTCTAATAAAAGCAATTTACACTCATACCCCAGACCATTTTGGTCATCGGCCCAAACATCTGACGACAGACCCTGGTCTGGGCCTTGGACCCAGAAGGGGAGGAATCACTGGTACCTGCCCTGAGCAGCCCCGTCTGCCAGGGTGAGGTCCAGACTCCCGAGTACAGCACTCGGGTTCGTTGGAGCGCAGCTCCCACCGCTGGTCCAGCCTCAGCTCCTGGGCAACCATCCAGGCCGCACTGAAAGCGAGATCTGCTCTGCACTTCTGAGCCTCCAGGCCTTTCCTTGGGCTGTTCCCACACCCTGGAGTGCCCTCTCTGCTCCTGGCCTATTAAACTTTAACTCAGCCTTATGGACCTTGCTGCACTATCACCCTCTCAGAGTAGCCGTCTGTGAACACTGGCTGAGACAACTTTCTCCTGTCCCCGTAACCCCAGCTTCTCTGCCTCTTTGCCTCATACTCCAGGCGTGCCACACACTGTCACTCCGCAGTCAGAGCACACTTATCTGGGTGCCTAGACAGCGGCGCTGGGTGCCGGGGGTGGGGCTGGGGGCGGCATCTCTGCCCTTGGAGAACTCACATTCAGGTTAGCAGTGGGGACCACGGCACTTACTTCTAAGTCCCCTCACAGGGCCAGCATGGGCTCAGCACTGAGCACATTCGATGACCATCAGATGTCACTAAGCCTTCTGAAGTCACCTGCTCCACCAAAAGCAAAACAATACACTCATGCCCCAGCCCGTGAAGCCGTGGGGAGTCCTCTCCAACATTCACGAGGGTGCTCGAGGAAGGACGCATGGCTTGTGTTTCATGCAGGTGACCAGTCATCAGAGGCCCTGGCTCGGAGCCCCTTCTCCCAGCACACAGCCTAGCCCACTTTGCCCCCAGTGATGGGCTCAGTCCTCTAAAACACTCCCCGTGCAGCACTTCAAGCTGGCTGTCTGGCATGGTGACACATTCACTGTGGTCTGTCACCTGTGAAGCCGGAGGGTAGTCATGCTTTCTCCCACACCATCCAGGCAGGTGGGTTTCTGCTGACCCTTCACAACCTCCTGCCCGTCAATTAGTCAGTCAACAGATGCTTTCCTGAGGACTTACCCACGCAGAGAAAGGACTAGAACCTCTCACACCTGGCTGACAGCTCGTTTTCCTTGCTCTGTGTCTGGATGGCCCTTGCCACTGGGCTTCCAGTCTTTCAGCAGGACTTGGAGGGCCACATATGTGAACAGGACTATGGGAAAGGAGCAGAGGTCCCCTTGGAGGGACAGAACCAGGCAGAAACAACCAGAGTGCTGCTCAGGAATGCTGCATCCTTGCTTCCCACCCTTTGGGGTGTCCGCAAATTTCTGTGGAAATTGTCTCACTGCTAATACCATCTTGGGAGAAACGAGCATGCTGCTAAGACCGTCTGAATCCATCACCCGCCCGCCCATCCATGCCACACGGGTTCATGGGGTGCCTGCTCTCTGCTCAACCAAGGCTGGCTCCTGAGGCTACAGCGGTGAACAGGACCAAGCACCCACAGGGCCACCTGTTCTCCTGCCTCTTGCCCTGCTTTCCTTCCACAAATGTACCAGTAACTCAGCACTGGCTGAGTCCCAGCCACAACGACACATTCCTGTCGGTGTTTTCTAGCTTTGAGCTACATCAACTGTAGCCAGTAGACCGTAGCACCTATTTGGTCTGGGGCCTCACTGAAGTGCTGCCATGGTTGCTGGGCCTCTCGAGGGTCCCCCCTCATTGTCCCGAGCCTTCCTCCCAGGGCCAGCCCTGGGGTCGGGATTCCCAGGCTGAGTCACTGGGGCTGTGCTCGGAGCACAAGCTCAACTCTTGCAGCTTTTGGAGTTTCCCTGGCCCTCTCCCAGGCCAACCACCCTGATCCTGAGCCCAGACTGGAGAAAGTAGTGCTGTCCCATACCCCCCATGCTGGGGGTCTGTCTGCTGGTCCCTCCACTGGCTAACTGGCTGCCTCCAGGATGGCGACCACTGCTACCTGCCGCAACCCCTAGCTCTTCTTGACTGAGGGAGTGCATTTAGTTTGATTTATGACTTTCTGAGCACCATGGTCTCAGGGGAACAAGGAAGGAGATCCCTACTATAGACTTGGGAGCTCAAAGGCAAGAATTTAGGAAACCTGTGCTTGCAGGTGACACTGCCCACCTGGACCCCAGGTACCGCTTTGGGCCAAGAGATCAGGGAGGGTTCTGGACTCTGCCTCTGAATCCCAAACTGCTAGCCTTCCCTGCTCAGATCCAGACCCACCCCACAGTCTTCCCTGGCCTGAGCTGCAAGCCCTGGGGAGGGAAGTAAGTGGCCGACCCCCATAGCCAACATTCCTCTGCGGTGACGACAGTGGCCTTGCTGTCCAGCCAGCCCATCTGGAGGGCAGTTCTCAGGGAACCACAGGGCATCCCCGAAAGGGCTGAGGCATCTCCTTCATCGGGGGCACAGGCAGGACCTGACTGGGCTAGGCAGCCAGGGGAACTGGACCCCGAGGTCCCCTGGGAGCAGGTCAGAAGGCCGCGTGGCCCCCACAGATGCCTCTAACTCCTTCTTTCACTCCTTCCATGGACAGTCGCTGAGCCCGTTTGTGGTCGGCCCACTCTAGACAGGCGGGGCTGCACCCTCGAGGGGCTCCGAGTCACGTGGGGGGAAGTCCCCCCATAAGTAAACAAAGAAGTACACAAAGGAGATGATTTTTGTAAGGAGAAGAGCTCCTTATGCTAGGACAATAAGACGGGCTGTGACAGCGAGGGGAACAGCTGGGGGCCCCCGCCGTTTGAAGGCGGCATCCCCACTCCGCAGACCCCAGCCTGCTCGCAGCACCCCCAGACCATCCCTCGCACCCCCCTTCTGGGTCAGCACCTTCCGGAGAGGGCTGGGGCAGGTGCAGGCAGGTGGGGCTTTTCCGGGGCCGGTTTTCCCCGGCTCCCGCTGGAACTTCCAGCTGGCCAGTGGCCGGCGACAGTGGACGCCGCCCGTCCCCCGCCGTCCCCCGCCCGTGCCGCCGCGCGGGGCTCGGCGTTCCCAGCCCGGTTCCCGGAAACTCCTCGATTTCTGTCGCCGCGGCGTTTGCAAGAAACCGAAACCCAGGCCCCGCCCCTCCGGCGCGGGCGCCGATCCGAACTGGGGGGCCGGCCGCACCCCCTGCACCCCGGCCCGCCCCTCCCCTCGCCGCAGGGCCGAGGCGGGGTGGGGCCGTCCGAGCGCCCGGCGTCAGGTCCCCGAGCCGGCCCGGCGCCGACCCCCGGCGGGCAGCGTCCGCCCCGCGCCTCCCCCGGGAGGGCTGCGAGTCTAAGCCAAGCCTCCGGGCCGCAGCGGCGGGGAGCCCCGGCGGAGGGACGCGAGCGGCTCCCCCTGCGGCGTTCCAGGTGGGCGCCGCCGCTGTGCGCCCACGTGTGCCGACCAGAGCAGGCGGGCGGGGGAAGTGGGGAGAAAGAGAGGGACAGGCAGGGTGCTCCCAAAGAGCTCTGCACCCCGAGGGTTGCTCGCTCCATCTTGCAGGAGTTGGTAATGGGCACAGAGAAGTTTAGCTACGTGCCTGAGGTCGCACAGCCTGTAGCTGCTGAGCTGGCTGCAAACCCATAGCCCGCAGGGGCGGCCGGGCGAGGGAGGAGGAGGAAGCGCCCGGCGGCGGGCAGGTGAGCCGCCTGCCGTGGGCGGGGCAGCCCGCCAGCGAGGGGGTGGGCAGGGGTGGGCAGGGAGGGGGGCGGTCCCAGGCAGCCACCGGCAGAGCGGCCTCGCGGTTCTCCCGCCTGCCCTCCCTTTCCAGGAAGCCGGCCGCTCACCCGACTCACCCCCCGCCGGGCGAGCAGGAATGTGCAAGTTGGCCCGAAAGGCCGGCGCCCCTTCCCTCCAAACGACAGGCCCAGCCCGGCCGCTGCAGGGCGAGCGTGGTGCCCTGGGGCTGAGGGGCTCCACATCAGGCTCGGGGTGACCCCAGGGCGAAGTGGAGGTGATGCGGCCCCCAGAAAGGCCAGGAAGCCTGCGGGGGCGCTCCGGGGGAACCACAGTGGTGCCCATGCGCGGGGAGGAGGGCGCGGATGCCATCGGACCCCGTCTGGGAGCCTCCTCCGGTCTCGAGGCCCCACAGGGCGGTGGGAAGCTGAGTTCTCTTTCCTTTCAACGCGGTGTTTATAAGAAATGAAACTCGGGACAGGCCATCGGCCGCAGCCCACGCTGTCGCCCCGCCCCTCCCGGGAGTTCCGGCACAGCCCTGAGCTGAAGCAATCCCGTGGCCCACAGTTCTATCGCAGGACCCCAGGGCTTCCCAGCCAGCTGCAGCCTCCCGCTCTGAGCTCAGGATTTTTACAACAGTGCAACGTTTATTCTGCTGTGTCATACAGCGTTTTTGCCAACGCTTTGAGAGGGGAGGAGCTGGTCTCGTGCCCCGGCTATCTCCAGGGCCAAACCTAGAGTTGACTCAGAGCAGGAGTGCGATTCGATTTGTTGGACGAATTGAGCAGAGACTTTCTTTCCAGCTAGCTCCTTGCAGGCCGAGTGGTGACCCCTGGATTCTATCTGCAAGCTTTTGGATGCTTTGGGCTGGTTTTTTGCCTGCACTGTGTTTTGCACTTCACAGTTTAGGACTGCCTGCCCCCAGGTTTGCTGTGAGAGATGAGACAGAGACAATAGAGACATGACAATAGAGAGATGATGCTTGGGAGGGGCCTTGAGCATCTGAGAGAGCCCCACCTCCAGCCCTGGAGGGCTAGAAAGCATGCCGGGGGTCGTCTGCTTTGGGGACTGTGGCCCCCACTCTGGATGCCTGCTCCACAGGTAGCCGGCCTCCCAGGCCTCCCAGTAGAAACCTAGTTCAAGCCTCGCTGGGCCCCGCACCCCAGCTCTGCCAAACTCTGATTTCTGAGAACATTTGCCATCCCACACCCATCTCCACCAGCAGGGGATTTGACCACAGGTTGCCAATGACGTCTGCATCGGAGAGAATTAATAATGCGAGAAAGAAGGAGCACCGAACTCCCGAGGGAGAGGGCGACACATGAATGTAACAAGGATCTGCTGAGTGCCTACCGTGTGCCAGGCAGTGTGCTGGCAGTGCAAGGACTGCAGAATCTCTATAGCGGGGCCGGTGTGCCCACGTGCACGTGTGCGCGGTGATGCGTTGGGGAGCCAAGCTCCCAGGCCCACCTTGGGGGTGAACAGTGTGTTCTGAGAGCCTGGGGGAGGGGGCTGGGGACGGGATTTGGTCCCTCAGGGGAGAGGCTCCCACAAGGGGGGTGTGTGTGACATGAGGATCTTACCCCCGGCATCCTGACTGCAGAAGTCACCTCCTCAAAGGAGGCCCTGCCAGCCCAGAAAACCCCAGGGCCGCATAGGAAGAAGCTGCACAATGAATTCACCTCACGGGGTGAGACCCTGACCCAGAACAGGGTGGGTGTCATCCGCAGCTAAACCCCAGCCACCTCCAGCTGCAGGGAGTGAGGAACCTGCTTAGATTTTTTACAGAAAAATGTAGACTTTGTTCCCCAGAAAGTCACCACCCAGAAAGTGGTAAGTGGGGAAAAGATGACACGTGAAAGTTAAGGACCAAGGGGTTCCAAGGAGGGAAGGGACATCCTGTCAGCTGCTTTGGGGGCACTTCAGAGAGACCAGGCGTTTGCTCTAGGTCAGTCTCTTAAAAAGGGAGAAGCTGAAATGGGAGGGGGTGAGGAAGAGGGAGATGGAGAGAAAGAAGTGAGTGTTGCTAAGTGTTGCAGGAAGACAGGGATGGGGAGCGAACAGAAAGAGCAAAGGCGTGAAGGGAAGAACACACAGTGTGTTCAGAGAGTGGAAATGCCGTGAAAGGTTCACACATCCCTGTTAATACATTTCATTTCACTGCTGTTTTACAGTTTGGAAAGGATTTTGATAGTCTGATCTCATCTTCACAACAATTAGGAGAGATGGACAGAGATTAATTGTCTATTTTACAGATGAGAAAACCAGGCCCAGAGAGGGACAGTAAGTTGCCCGATATAACACAGCAAGTGGCAAAAGCACGAGAACCTAGGCTTTCAGACTCAAAGCCTGTGTTCTCTTTCTACCCCCCTAGTTACTGCCAAGGGCAGCGGAGCTGTCTGTGGGAGAGAAGGTTGACAGGGGACCCCAGGGCAAGATTGTGCGGAGATGTGAATGTGGGCTGGACGCCAGTGCCAGGGAGAGCCACTCCGGCCCGAGGTACCGTCTTCCTCATTGTCCCGGGCAGGCCTGGTTGGGAGGGAGGCGCAAGGGGAGGATGGGACAGCAGTCTAGTCCTGGAATGTGCATATAACCTGATGCAAGGAAGGAAGACCCAGAGGAAGAGCTGAGGCAAAGAGGGGGAAGAGGATGGGAATTAGGAGGAGGAAGGCTGGGTGGGGGAGGGATGTGGGGAGTTCTGTGTGTGAAAGAGAATCTGTGGATGGGGCTGTAGGCGGGTGTCCAGCAGGCAGCTAGAGCTTGGGTTTAGAGGCCATCTGCCCAGGGGAGATGCTGGAATTGGAGAAGACTGGTGCTTTGAGTCAGAGGAGCAAAGGGCTGGCCTGAAATACTGAGCAGAGCACAGAGAGGCCTCGTGTTCTGTTCGGCATCGCAGGGGATGTGTGATACCTGTTAGAATGGGATTCATCGAAAGCAGTTACAATAAAAACTCCGGATACTTTGGGAACGACAAAAACGTGGTTTAGCTTTGTTTCACTGACGTGGAATATGGCCCCCCGATCATGATGAGCAGATGCTTATAGGCTTCAAAATAAAACGAGAATTCCTACAGTTAAAAAAAAGTCAAAGAACACTTCAAAGATGTAAATGACAGTTTCACTGGTAAATCCTAACAGTGGGGAATTTTTCCTAAGCGGAAATTATCAGTGTGCGCAAAGATTTAGCTAATCGCGTTGTCTGTATTATGAAAAAATGGAAATAACCTAAATGTCCTAGAATAGGGGATTAATTGGGTAAGTTTTTATTTATCCTTATGATAGGATAATACGTACCCTTTACAAATGATATTGCAGAAGTACATTTCATGGCATGGAAAGATGCTCATTTTGTGTATATATACACACGTACAGGTGATTATCTGTGAATTAAAGTTTCTGTTTTAAAGCACTTTTTACAGCCTCCTGTGCCTCCACGGGATCACTGTGGTCAGTTTCTCAGCCGCGAGAGACCCAAACTTCCTTTCCCTAATCTCATTCTGAATTTTCTAGCACCTGAGTCAGGTTCTCAGGAACAGGACAAGCATCCATTTATTGCACCAAGAACAGATTTCGGGACTCAGTAGTCACTTGTTTTCTGCTCTTCTTGCTTAGAAGGTCTTGGTCCCTGTAGCAGGTTCTCGCTCCCATTTGCCAGTTAAAGCACCTCAACTCCCAGCCTTCCATTCTAGGGCCTCAGTGCCTTCCATTTTGCTTAATGCCCAGCTAGGCTCCTTCCTCAGTTTCTCCAGACTCCTTGCCTCTCCTGGCTCTGGACCCGCCGCTATCTGGGAGACAGTTCTGACCATTCCTGCTGGGTCTCCTGGGCTGCTTTCCCAGGTGTGGCGTTAGTCACAGCACTCAGATCCAGGTGCAGCAGAATTGGATTAACACATGCATATCCTCCGTGGCAGAGGGGCAGTAGAGTGACTGACGGCGGAATGCTTCCCCAGTGTGGGCTGAATGCTTCCCCAAGTGTGTTTATTTACAGCCTGTATCAATGGGGTGCTGGCCTGGAGGGAGAGCTGGGGTGAGGGGAGTGACATGCCTGGGGAGGGTGATTTACTTCTGCGTCAGCAGCTTTGGGGAGATAAGGAAGAAGCCTGCTGGGCCAGAGTTCTGTATGGAAAATGAACACAGCCCAGCCTCCAGAACTGCAAGCGAGGCAAGGACTAGTTGTGAGCACAGGAGTTAAGCTGTTGACCTTAGCGCAGGGCCTGGGACCTGGGTTCTCCAACCCTTTGGCTAGTCCCACGGCCGGGCCAGCCCTGAGCAATTCCTCCATGCCGCCCAGAGTCTCTGGGCCAAGCCCTGGGGGCCCAGAGACGACGCCAATTTTACCATGGAGGAGCTCCCATGCCAGGGCCGCAGTGAGGCTGTGGAGGAGGCCCGATGCAGGAATGCGGGGAGGGACCAGAGCTACCCGACGCCTGCCCTCGTTCAGCAGTCCTGGCTTCTCTGGACCCGTTTCTCTTCCTCCCTTTCCCTAAGGCCAGCCAAGGGCAGTCTCAGGCTGCGGTCGCCAACCCGGGGGGCGCCGGCCCTTACTGGTCTGTGGCCTGTTAGCGACCGGGCTGCAGAGCTCCGCCGCTCCTCCCTCCCCCGTCCATGGAAAAATTGTCTTCCATGAAACTTGGGGGGATGAGGGGGCGCACAGCAGGTGAGCGGCGGGCAAGCTACTCCCCATCGCCGGAATCACCTCCTCAGCTCGCCTCCCTGACCACCCCTCCAACGTCCTAGGAAAAATTGTCTTCCATGAAACCTTGAAACCAGTCCCTGGTGCCAAAAAGGCTGGGGACCGCTGGTCTCGGGGATACAGACCGAATAGGGGTGCCGTGTCACCCTGGTCACTGTTGACCACGGGGCAGGGATCTTGGAAACCATGCAGCACGCTGTCTGCGCGGGGCATGGAGCTTTGCAAACATCATCTCTTCCCGTCTCTGCAGAACAGCGAGGTCGGGCTACTGTTCCTTGGTAGTTGAGGAAACTGAGGCTCTGCGTCCCTGGCCGGCTCTGCCAGCAGCAGCCAGGTTGGGGTTTCCCCTCGCGCAGCAGCCCACGCAGTACCCCGCAGGGCAGGCTTCCTGCCTCGACCTCCCCAGGGCAGGTGAGCGACCTGGGGGGACGGCGTCCCCCCTCCAGACCAGGGCAGTGTGAGGGCTGAAACCTGCCCGTCTTCACACTCCATTAGCCGGCTCGGCAGCCCGGCTGGTTTTCGGAATTCAGTCCCAGTGTCCTTTGAGGAGGGCGGCGGGTGCTCAGGCGACCCCCTCGCTAGCATCGCGGAGAGAGATGCGCCCACCCGCGGCCCCCGGGAAGGGGCGGCAGGCCGGGGGCACGCGGACCGCGCGGGCCGGCGGG
>NW_012151430.1:60811-74477 GCF_000956105.1 Propithecus coquereli
CCCGGGCCGGCCGGGGGAATCCCGCTAAGTGTTTAGACTTCTCCCCGCGCCGCGGCCCGGCAGAGCGCGCCAGCCCTCGGAGCAGGCGGACGTGCGCCGCGGCCGCGCGGAGCCCAGAGCCGAGCCCGCCAGCGCCGGCCCGAGACCCGGGCGCCCCCGCGCTCTCCGCTCCCGCCGGGATCGCGCGCCGCACGGCGGCCGCGCCGCAGAGGTGAGCGCGCCCTGGCACCGGGCGCCCGCGGCGTCGAACAAAGGCGCGCGGGGCACCAGGAAGTGGGCGCCGAGAGCCCCGGCCGGGCGGTCGCGGGCTCGGGAGGGCGCGGAGGAGCGGCGCGGGGAGGGCGGGCCGCGGCGTGGACCGCCCACGGCCAGGGGTGCCGGCGCCGGCCGCTGTCGCAGATCCGTGTGCGCGACACCACCGGGGGCCTGCGATGGCCTGGTCCGTTTGTCGCGCGCACCCTCGCGCCGCGCCGCGGACTCGCGCGTCCGCCCACGCGTGGGCGCCCAGTGCCCCCGGCTTTCGCGGTCGCAGCTCCGCGCCAGGCCCCGGTTTGGGGCTCCCTGTGTTGGTGGCAAGGGCTGGCTCACGGCCGGGTTGGTTGGGGGGTTCCGGCCTTCGGGGGGTTTGCGGGGGGGGGGGCCCCGGTTTTTCCTTGGCTGCTTTTTCCGGGGGGGGGAAACCAGGCCGGATGGGCCAGCGTCGCGGGCACTGCGGCCGTCAGGGAGGCGGAGGATGGATTGGGGGGGGGCGCGGGAGGGGGTGTCCGTTGGGGAAGGTGCACAGCTGGCGGCGACAACTCAAGTCAGGGAAATTTCTCATTGGCGTCAAGCAAAAGAAGCTCTTCCTTTCCCAAATGATTTGAATTTTGAGAGAAAAGTTCTGGTATTGAGATACCTGTGTATGTTGTCTCTTTTCCTGCACATAAATCCTGCAGCCATCACTTGCATGCCTCGGGCTGGCTGGGAGGGGATGAGGGAAGGGGCAGGAGCGCTTTTTGCCCAAGAGGAGCAAAAGACTCTCGGAGAGCAGTTCTAGTCAACTGCAGGCCCCTCCCCCACGATTGAGTCCCTAGTACCTGGCTGAGGGCAGAGGAGGGTAATTAAGTGGCCTCGGGGTGGGGCAGGGCAGTGCCCAAGGACTGTTCAACAGATTCCAAACTGGAGCTTTCTGTCTTCTCTTTACAGCCAACATGCCCATCACTCGGATGCGCATGAGACCCTGGCTAGAGATGCAGATTAATTCCAACCAAATCCCAGGGTTGATCTGGATTAATAAAGTGAGTGTAACTCTTTGAGTTTTTCCCATTTACTTCTGGGGAACCAAAGCTTCAGATGCAGCTCAAAAACAGAAGTGACAGGGGGCAGGCGGTTGTGTGTCCTAGGGAGACCCCTGCCAACACACACAGCATCCTGCAGGGCTCCCTTGTGACACACAGGAGACAGGGAAGCAGGCCCTGCTGGGCAGGAAGGTGGCTGGCTTAGCAGAGGATGGAAGAATTAGTCTTGTGCCGGTTGCTCTGGCCCAAGAAGCATAGCCTGTGGAGTTAGTACAATGACAGTCTTCATAATAATAGCTAACGCTCACTGAATACTCACTAGGTACCTGGTCCCATGCTGGCATGTTCCTTATGTTGTTTTATTTAATCCTCACAACAGTCTTGTAAGATCGGTTCTATTAAGGTCATTTTCAGATAAGGAAACTGAGGCAGTGAGAGGTAGGTAATAAGATCACATGGAAAGTGATAAAGCCAAGATTTGAACGGGCTCAGGAGCCCATACTGTAAACTACCAGTTAATAACAGTAAGACCTTACTCTTTATATTTATGACTGTGTCAGCACACATGCTTTGATTTTTATCCCCAAAGAAGATTCTTTTAGGTACGGTTTTTCATTTCAGAGAAGAGAAAACTGTGAGGGGCAAAGAGGTACAGTGACAGTGCCAGGGTCACACAGGTGGTCAGCATCCAAGTCTGGCCCAGGGCTACCTCCGTGGTGTGAGCAGGACGCCCTGTGTAGGAGCCAGTGGTCCCAGACCAATCCCTGCTAAAGGAAGAAGTTCTTTCTTCCATGTTGGTGCTTGCAAGCTAGGGAGAAGCATCCTGGAGCTTCAGAACCAGGGCTGCTGGAGAGGACACTCTGTGTGAGTCCCAGCACATTTGGAATAGGCAGAGGGAGGTCTTTTCTGAGCCGATGGTGCCACAGCTCATTAGCACCTGAAACTCCTGCTGAGAGATACAGAATGGCCTGTTTAAGCCAGTCTTAGGATGGGTCAGTTCAAGCCAGATGTCAGGGTGAAAAGGGGAAGTCAGCCTCTTCCCAGACTCAGGGGGCTGGGCAGACTCAGCCCCAAAACCTGTGGTCTCTGAGCTGACATGCCTTGTGTGTATGTGTGTCGTTGTTCAGGAAGAGATGATCTTCCAGATCCCTTGGAAGCATGCTGCCAAGCATGGCTGGGACATCAACAAGGATGCCTGTCTGTTCCGGAGCTGGGCCATTCACACAGGTGTGTGCCTGGGACTCTGGCCCAGGAGGGCTGGGGAAGAGACAAGGGGAGGCACTAATGTTAACACTGGCTCTTCACTGGGGTCCCTGAGCTCCCTGAGACAGTGTGCAGAATTATTGGGAAGGGGGTCGGGGGCAGACCTCTGTTTCTAGAGGAGAGGGTCCATTTTTTCTGCAAATTCTCGAAGGAATTTGTAAAGCCAAAATCTTATAAAGTGTGGCTTCGGGGAGCTTTTTTGGCTAAAGTTCTCCCTGGCAAGAGCAGCTGTAAGCCAGGGCACTGAAAGAGACCCAGGTCTTCCTTTTCCTTGGTGTTGACTAAGGTCCTTGTCTCAAGGCCCATCTGGTTGGTGGCCTCCTTTTATCCTTGAGGGATGGGTCCCTTGGCCCATCTCAGAACAGTCAGCCCACCTATTAGTAGTAACTGTTCTTTGCTGCCCACTCTGTGCCCACTCCTGTGTTTGGAAATACCAGATAAGCTCCAGTCCCTACTCTGGCCGCTGATGTTCCAAGCAGGAAGACTAGGCATGGTCTGGGACGCAGAGAACACACTTCTGCAGATATGGGCCCTTCAGTGCTGGCTGGGCCCTTAACTGGCACCTGCTGGATGTGTTGGAGCCGAGCCTGGCATTGGAGAAGCCCAGGGCGTAAGGCCTGCAGAGCATCCCTCAGGAACACCTGCTGGTTTGACCAGTGTGGGTCTCTGGCAGCGTGAGAGCTCAGGGCTACTCTTGCCTTGCTCCTCCTAGGCCAGGGCAGCTGAGGATCCCTGCCCATGGCCCTGATGATCCTCTTTGCTCTCCTGCCCTCTAGGCCGATACAAAGCAGGGGAAAAGGAGCCGGATCCCAAGACGTGGAAGGCCAACTTTCGCTGTGCCATGAACTCCCTGCCGGACATTGAGGAGGTGAAGGACCAGAGCAAGAACAAGGGCAGCTCTGCTGTGCGGGTGTACCGGATGCTCCCGCCTCTCACCAAGAACCAGAGAAAAGGTATCCAAGGGCTCTGGGTCCTCGGAAAGTCCTCGGAGGGAGGGTGGAAGAAGGTCACCTGGGGCTGGTGTGCCTGTACCAAGGCTGACGGCCTGTCTGCCCCACAGAGCGAAAGTCCAAGTCCAGCCGAGATGCTAAGAGCAAGGCCAAGAGGAAGGTGAGTGTGGTCCTAAGCAGCCTGGCCTTTTGTCACCTGTGGGTCAGGGTGAGCAGTGGCAGAGGTGCCGCGACGGGCCTGGGCCTAAGCTTCTCTCTCCCTCCACAGTCATATGGGGATTCCAGCCCGGATACCTTCTCCGACGGACTCAGCAGCTCCACTCTGCCTGATGACCACAGCAGCTACACAGCTCAGGGCTATGTGGGGCAGGACTTGGAGGTGGACCTGGCTCCAGGTGAGACGGGCTGGGTCTGGCAGGGGACCCGCAGGTCAGTCGGATGGCTCTTTCTCTTGGATCTAGAAAGCGTGGTGCTGGCGGATGGTGGCCTGTTAGAGGAGGCTGCGGGTGGGCGTGCTGGGTGTCTTGCAAAGTAAGAAAGCACACAGTTTTGACCCATGGCGTTTGCTGTTCCCCAGCGCTGTCACCGTGTGTCGTCAGTAGCACTCTCCCCGACTGGCAGATCCCACTGGAAGTTGTGCCGGATAGCACCAGCGAGCTGTACAGCTTCCAGGTGTCACCCATGCCCTCTGCCTCGGAAGGTGGGTGCTGCTGGGCCTGGCCTGCCTGCTTGACTGTTTGGGTCCTGGGAAGGGCGTCCTGAGGGAGAAGACGCTCAGAACTCCCGCTGGCATCGAGCTTGCCCACCCCCGCCCCACGGGGCTGAGGCCGCTGCCTGGACGCCAGGGAGGCCGCTCAGGCTGGGCCACAGGGCTGTGGTGGGCTAGTAAGGAGGGGCAGGGGTCCAGGCGCTGCACTTTGCTCTCAGGTCGCTGGTTCTCCTGCTTCTCTGCAGCCAGCGTCTGAGGGGGAGGAAGGAAGTGAGGGGTGGGAAGAGGCTTGGCTTCAGAGTTGCAGAGGCTGAGTCACCAGGCCAGTGTCCTATTGTGGAATCTCCATGGCGGGCAGGTCCGCAGGGAGGGTGTGTGAGAGCGGGAGAGAGAAGGGGCAGAGGAGCCAGTGGGCTGGAACTGCAGGGTGAGTGCAGCTGGCTGCCGGCCAACGTCTCCGCTTCTCCCATCCACAGCTGCCACAGATGAGGATGAGGAAGGGAAGTTAACTGAGGACATCATGAAGGTAAAGGCCCTCCCTGCCTGGGCACTCTCTTGAGGTAGAGTTTCTTAGTGAGCAAAGAGAGAACCAACCAGTGAGCTTCCAAACCGGAGGGTCGGCAGCTACTGTTGTCACCCGGCTGCTTGTGTTGTCCCACAAGTGCCACATCCACGTGGTTGGCTGCTGGGACAGACACATGGGCAGTGAGGGCAGGTTGGAGGCCTGGTCTCCAGGAGGCTGTCCTCGAGCCAGCCCCCACCCTCGCCGGCCCCGGCCCGTGTCCTTTGCCCCAACATGCCCCAGCCCTGCTAGTGCGGGAAATGCACGCCAGGTTTCAGTAATCAGCCCTTGGATCTGACGGCTTGTAAAGAACAGAAAGCTGGCAAAGTGTCCTTCAGGTTTCGTTTGGTTTTCAAACTGAATATAAAAAAGCTTTTGCTGTAGTCGTGCCCTGGCTCTGCTCCATCGCCCAGAAAGCTGAGAGATGGGCTTAGTTCCTTATCTCTGGCTTTTCAGTCATCTTTTCGTGACTTGTTATGCCAACCTTTGCTTTAAGCCACACTTCCAGCTGGTGTGTCCTTACATGACTGAGAGGGAAGTCCTGGAGATGTGCGAGCCAGAGGGTGGACGGGAGGAGCGGGGAACGGATGGAGGACCAGGCCAGCGCGCACTTCTGCCCCTGCCTCTCAGGCCCCCGTCCGACTGCGGGGCACCTCTGCCTCCACCTGAGGGCGCGAACACGGCCAAGGCGCGACCCCCGCTGGAAGAGCTGGCTCGCTGGGGCAGGGCCACAGCTGAGTCTGCGCCAGAAGGGAGCTGACGGCTTTCTGCTCCTCTGTCCCCAGCTTTTGGAGCAGTCGGAGTGGCAGCCAACCAGCGTGGATGGGAAGGGGTACCTGCTCAACGAACCTGGGGCCCAGCCCACTTCCCTATATGGAGACTTCAGCTGCAAAGAGGAGCCAGAAGTTGACAGTCCTGGGGGTAAGAAGCCCCTGGACCCTTGGGGCTTCTTAGAGAAGGAAGAACCATGTGGGGGTGGGGAGGGCTTGGGAGCAGGGCCAGGGAGCCATGAGGTACAGCATCCTTCCTGAACTCACGTGGGGTGCAGACAGCTAGTGACTTGGCCACTGCTCCCACGCCCGGAGGTTTGCCCGAGGATGAGCGGGTGCTTGCTGCCGTGGTGTGGGGAGCAGAGGCTGCGTCCGTGGCCTTTAGGGGAAGGGCTGTGTGGGGTGGGGGGCGCACCTCATGCCTCCATCCCCTATCCTCACACAACCTTGTTCACATCTTCTAGGGGACATCGGGCTGAGCCTACACCGCGTCTTCACGGATCTGAAGAACATGGACTCCAACTGGCTGGACAGCGTGCTGCCCCCAGTCAGGATGTCCTCCATCCAGGCCATTCCCTGTGTGCCGTAGCTGCGCCCCGGCCCCTCCTACTCCCCCAGGCAAGCAGGGGGGCGCCACGGTGGCTGCGGTGCAGAGAAGCTGGACTCCTGTGGGCGCCTTGACTTAGCCCGGTGTGACCTCACTGTCAAGTAGGGTGGGCCTCCCTTTGGGTCGGCGGCCTCTCGGGGCCTCTGGCAGGCCAGGTCTGGGCTCGTCTCGTGGGTAAAGCTGGCCCTGTGTCCTGGGAAGATGGGGCTCTGAGACTGGTGTGTCAGGTGGGGGACTCGGACAGGAGTCAGCCTCTAGCTTTCCCTGCGAGCCCAGCTGCCTGGAGAGGGTGTCACTGTCGCTGGCTGGCTGGAGGGGAGCCGACCAGCGACCTCAGAAGAGCGTGGCACCAATCCCAGGGCTGGCCCTGCACTAAGAGTTGCACTAAGTGAATCCCGTTCCCAAAGAACCACTTCCCCTTCCCAGCTGAGCCCTGGGACTGCTCTAGAGCCAGTGAGATGTGAAGGAAGATGGAGTCCTGCAGGGCCGCTGCCTCGGCCTCAGAGGAGCTCCGCCCTGCCCTGCTCTGCCGAGGGGCATGGGAAAAACACGGCACTTTTTCTCGTGGACTTCGCCACATTTCTGATCAGAGGTGTACACTAACATTCCCCCCGAGCTCTTGGGCTTTGCGTTTATTTATACAGTGCCTTGCCCGGCGCCCACCACCCCTCATGCCCCGGCAGCCCTCAGCAGGCCCAGGGAGGGCTGGGTGAGCGCCTTGGTGTGACTTTAAAAATTGGAAACGCCATCTAACCACTAAGTCATGCGTGACCACATATGGACATGTGTGTAAATATGTACATTTGTCTTTTTATAAAAAGTTAATTGTTTACAAGTGGTGTGGCCTTTTATTTAGAGAGAAACTGTAGACGTACTTTTTACGGGAACATTCTGGTGGACTCACTATCAGCGTCCTGCCTGAGGCTGGCTGTGGGGTGAGCAGGGACACACATCTGTAAAATCCTTTCATCTGTGTTCATGGAAGGATGGCGGGGCGGGCACAGTCACGTCCCAGGGACACACTTGTGTAAACATGGCCATTTGCCCCTGACTTTGCAGCCATGGCTGTGAGTTGATTCTGGGGTCTGGGGAGTGTGCCGTAGACTGTGTCCTGGGGAACCTGCAGGTGCTACTCCAACGACACAGTCAGACACTCAGGACAGACACCAGCCAAGAAAGGCCCCGACAGCTGCTGTGCCGGGCGTTGCCTGCCACCCAGTCTACAGCGGTAGAGATGTTCTCTGCACTGTCCAGTACGGCAGCCATGCTCTAGCCACACGTGCCAGCTGAGCACGTGGGATGTGGCCAGTGCAAGGAGGAACTGAGTTTTTAATTTTATTTAATTGAAATTTAAACAGCCATGTGTGGCTAGTGGTTACCATATTGGACAGTGTAGGTAGATCCTGGATTAGGGGCAGATCTGAGGGAGAGGGGCTTGGGTGGCTGGAGGACACCGGGGACACGGGCTTGGCTAGTCACCTGCCAGTTCAAGAGTATTTTATATTTTGACAGCCAACAATAACTATTGGCGCTGAACGCTCGCCCTGCAGTGCAGTGTGAAGCAGGTCCGTGCACAATGCGTGAGGAAAACTTTGGCTGACCTCACATGATGCAGATTTCTTTCCTTTTCGGGATTCTGGCCGGGCTAATAATGCACACAATCTCTATGAAGGGGTATAGTTGATCAAAACAGTGTTTCTGAAGACCACAGTTTAGGAACCACTGACATGACAATGCCCCCTTCAGATGGCCAAGTCACAGAATGTCTGAGGGTGGAAAGTCTGGACATGGGCTTCTCCCGTCTTCCTCGATAGTGTCTGGCCTTGGGGCACACACAGGACCCAGCAGTAAGGCAGGCTGGCCAAGGGACGCAGGCTGGCACCACCAGTATTGTCTAGGGGGTGGCGTCACGGCCGTAACAGCAGTGCTCGGGAACGAGAGCACTATCGACATCTTCCACATTCTCAGTCCCAGAAACCAAGTGAGTGAGCCTCGCTCCCTGGGCCCAGCCCTCGGGAAAGGAAGGCTGAGTGAGAAAATGATGAGAAAACTGCAAAATAGGTAGAGGTCAGCCCGACACGTTTGTTCTCTTCCAAGCTCAGGAAGTACTGTTCCCTGATCTTGGAGACGTGTGAGTGGCAGGAGGACTCCTGCTGGGTGTGTATCTGTGGATGGCTGCACAGGCCCCAGCTCAAGCCCTGCCCAGCAGAAGGCCCACTTGGAGTTTTCAAGAGAGCCTCACCTACAGGCAGAGGGATGGACAAGATGGCCTTTTCCAGCTCCTCCAGCGCTCGGCCCTTACTAAAAAGATTCAGAGCGAGGTGGCCAGCCTCCTGTGGCTCCCATCTGGGGTTTTCTAGCGGGTGGCTTCTCCAGTTAGTGATGGCAGGCAGTGGCAGGAAGCAAGGCAGAGTGGGCTGAGGAGTGATGGCAGGGAACGCAACCCAGAAAAAATAGCAGGCCTGCTCTGGCTTCTCCCTTCTCCTGTCCTCAACCTAATCCCTGATGGAGAGTAGGCGGTGGGTATGGTAAAGTCCCAGGCAGCCGTGGAAATCTCTCAAGTTCTAATAAGCAAAGTTCATCACTTGTAAGTCACCAAAACGTGAGAGAAATTATGTCCATCAGCTTCCAATCTCCAGAACCAAGATGAAGTCCTGATTTCCTCCACCTCTTCTGATCACAGGAGTCCTAAATGATTTGGAACAACTCCTTGGAATATCCAGGGAGGGACCTCAAAACTCTGCACTTCCCCTACCCCTCATCACGAGGGAGCTGGGTCGTAGGGACCAGGCCCGGTGGAGTATTGTGGGATAGAGCCAGAGCTTCCGGGATGGAGAGCTGCTCCACCATATCCCCCGGGGGACCGCAGCCCTTTCTTGGAAGAGGAACAAAATAAAGTCTGACTGCTCACCTAAAGGTGATGGCCACTGACACTATTAATTCATAAGCCAAACAATGACTGAAATGGAGCAATATCAGGATGATCCGAACCAAATTTAAACCTAATAATTTAAGACCATTCGAAGAACCTGCCAAAGCTTTTGTGGTTCATTCCAAAGAGTTTCAGGCTAAGCACTCATGGTGGAAGCTCTTGGTTGAGGGAGCTGGGAGGTCACTGAAAGATGCTTTGTTGGGGTTGTGATGACATCACTGTCACCAAGGACCACTTTCCAATGGGGTGAACTGGCACAGCGGGGCTCGGTGCCCCCAGCCGGACCTCCCACGTTGGGCCGAGTTCACAGATGTTCCAGGGCATTTCTGGTTAGTCACAGGGGCTTCCTTGCCTTCCACGAAAGGTGTCACTTTAATTGGGCTGGTTTATTCTTTCAGCTCACTTGGCAGTGAGGCTAATATGCAAACCATCCCTTCTTGGTACATCAGCTGAAACAGCTCTCAGTGCACCGTGCAGCAGGGTGGTGTCACCGTCCTAACTCCAACGATAACAGCTTTCTCAGCTCTCCCTCGGAAGCCTCCTGTGGGGCCTGCCACAGACGGGACTGAAATCTGGGAAGAGCCCTGACTCTCGTTGGAGGCCGAGCCCTTTGCTCTGGCAGTGCTGCCTCCCGGCTGGCAGGGCTGGGTCACGCCCGGGTTGTCATCCTCTGGGACCACTGGTCTTCTTTCACACCGTTCGTACAGATGGAACACTCCGCTCTGCAGTGGAGGGGTCCGGGATCCCTGCAGGCAGTCCCATGGGAGTACCCAGGGCTAACGTGATGACCGCACGGAAGCTTTTGTCTTCGTCAGATGCGGTGCTGTTTCTTAACCTGGACATGATCAACCCTCCACGTCGAGGATATGTGAGATTCATTGGAACTCAGCACTAACCTTTCCGCTCAGAAATGAGCAGAACTGGAAAAGACCTTGAAGTCTGGCTGGATAGTGACAACACGGACCTCAGTGCTCACCCTGTGCCGGGCGCCGCGCCAAGCACCTCACAGCCCCTCGCGCTGGCCCCACCACGGCCCCCTGTTCACAGACCAGGAAAGCAGCGCTCACAGGTGAGTGGGGCTTGCCCAGCTCGACTCGGCTAATCGGCGCAGAGCCTGGACTCCAGCCCACACCTGTCTGTGTCCAGAACCCAGGGTGGTTCCACAATATCAGGCTCCTTGCAGAGGAGAAAACTGAGGCCTGGCAAGGAAGTTTGGGAGAACTGGCAAGGGGTGGGGCACTAACACTGGTGCTAAGGAAATACTTGGGGACATTGAGGGAAGGCAGCAAAAGCTGCACTGCTGCCCCAGCCTGCAGCTCCCCTGCCCCTCCCCCCAACACCCCCCCACTGATACCCCAGAGCCCCGCGCGGGTGGGGTGTGGCTTGGTCCTCAAGGAAAGTGATGCTCCACCTATGCCCCGGAGGCCACCTGCAGTTTCAGGGGTGAGGCCCCAGGGGCTAGGTACAGAGAAGCTTGTCACTTGGCCTCAGTGCAGGGGCAGCTCAGCTACACAGGCTTGTGTGCAAACCTGCTCCAGCTCCAGGGGACTCTGGCCTGCCAGGCCTTATCTCAGCCCCAGGGAGCAAAGGGGACTTTTTAGCTGCGTTTCTGTCTGAGCAAGGCAACCTATTCTGTTCTAAACCAGACCCTTTGCTGGGTCCTAGAGTTCCTCAGAGGTCTGGACTCTGGGTGACTGTAAGAGCCAGGGCCACTCAGGGGCACATCCCACCTCCTAGCCACAGGCTGGGGCCAGGCCCTGGCTCTGGTGGGTCTAATTCCTGGCTCCTTGACCCTTGAGGAAACCCAGCACCCTGGCAGCTGGCTAGCCACTGCCCTCAGCAGGTGGGCGCTCAGACTCACGCAGGCTTTCCTCAGGGAAGGCCACCCCAGCTAGCGCGCCGGCCCAGGAGACCATCCTCCCCTGAGCCTGCAGAGGCGCCTGCCTCAGCTCACTCAGGAGGATCCCGCCTCAGCTCACTCAGGAGGATCCCGTCTTTGGTCTCCGGCCACACTGAGACGTGTGCACTGTAGCCCCAGGGTCCTCCTGCATCTAACAGCCTCACCATCCAAGGCCTGTCCCTTCCTGTCTGCCACTCCCCTGTGGTCTGCAGGGTGTCCACTCTCTCTAACCAGACTGGAAGCTCGCCAGGGGCAAGCAGCTCGTCTCCTCCATATTCTTACAGTGCTCAGTCGGGGCTGACACTTCAGGGCATCTCTTCCTGGTCAGCAAGACCCTGTAGTCAGCAGCTGCTCACCGACCAAGAGCACACCTGGCTCCTGAGTCCTTCCCAGGAGGACTAGCCAGGCTGGACTCTGGGGTGCAGGGGAGCAGGCTGAGGGGCAGGGAAGGCACAGAGGAGTAACTAGCGCCGCCCCTTCAGTCAAGCCCTGGGTGGAACAGGCCATGGCCAACCAGCAGCCAAGGTCAAAGGCCCCGGAGCGAGGGCCAGTGTGTGCATGGCATGCAGCACAGCCTGCCCCTCCGTAGGACTGAAGATGCAAGGCTGAGTCATTAACGACTTTCCTTTATTAAAAATACATACAAGAAAAGGAACTCGGTTTAACTGTACAAAGAGTAAAAATATAGATAAGCAAATAAAAACATTTATTAAAGCCACCTGCAATACACCACCCAGAAGCAACCAGGCTGTTAAATTCTTAGAGACTCAGGTGCTTGTTCTAGGAGCTCTGTCCCATGCAGACACAGGCACGGAGTCCACAGGTGGTGCCTCTGCTGAGGATGCTGCAAGCAGGAGTCTACACTTTCCTGGCACTGGCTTGGGGCCCTTCCTTAGCACCGGGGTCTCCCCAGCACCCAGGAGTCCAAGGGGCTGGCACTGCAGGCTGCAGAGGTGACTGGGAGGAGATCGGCAAGGACAAAAGGCCTTGGAGACAGAGTGACAAACTGTACTGCTTTGCCCAGGACTGAAGAGTTTCCTGGGATTTGGAACTTTCAGTGCTAAAACTAGGAAAGTCCCAGGCAAACCAGGCCCAGCTGGCCACCCTACTTGATGGCCAAAGGCGTTGTCCAGCCCCTCCTGCCCTGCAGTGCCCACAGGCCCTCCTCTGGGGTCCTGGATCCCCCAGGCCCTCACTAAGCAGCCCAGGGACAGAGGCCTGGCTGGGCAGCTGCCAGAGCCTGAAGCCCAGGAAAGGCCAGGAGAAAGGGAATGAGCGAAGGCAGGCAGTCTGTCATCACCTGAGAAAGGGGCCAGGTGAATTCCGGCTGTTACAGGCAGCCAGGGATGCACAGTGAAAGGGCTCCAATGCTTGGCCGGCCACCCCTCCAGCCCTGGAGCTGCCCTCAGACCTGAGTGTCTGTGTCCTCAAGGCCAGGGTCAGGCCCCAGCCCCTGCGAAGTGCAGGAGTCTGAATGGGAAGGACTCTGTTCCCTGGGCTCCCACAGCGCTGGTGCCCCCAGCCTTCCCCTCCTCCATCACCACACCCCGGGCACTTGCTGCCCAGCTCCTTCCTACCCAAGACTGGGAGCCGAGGACGGGAGGAGAGGAGTCCAGGACGGGGTGAGCTGAATGAGGAGCAGGCAGGTGGGAGAGAACCTGGGCAGAAAGGGCCTCGCTGACTGGCGGGAACATCCTGACTGTGGTTTGGCCTGGCCCACTGTCTGTGTCTGAGGACGGGGCCCTGAAAACCCAGAAGAGAGGCTGGACGTGGTAGGCGGAATGATGGTCCACAGTGGAGAAAAGATGCCTACGTCCTAGTGCATGGAATGTGTTGTCACACAGCAAAGGGGCGTGAAAGCTGCAGGTGGAATTGAGGTTGCTGATCAGCTCACTTTAAAATAGATTGTCCTGGATGATCCGAGTGGGCCCAATGTCATCACAAGCGTCCTTAATGGGGAAGAGGGGGGCAGAAGAGTCAGAGCCAGAGATGGCGTTACGTGAAGGCCTCGGCCAGCCGTCGCTGGCTTTGAAGCCGGAGGCAGAAACCACAGGTCGCGGAACGCAGGCGGCCTCTGAACGCTGCGAAGGGCAAGGAAAGGGATTCTCCACTAGAGGCCCGGGGAGGAACGCAGCCCTGCTGACATCTTGCGTGTAGCCCGTGAGACTTACTTTGGACTTCTGACCTACAGAACTATACAATAATAATTTTATGTTGTCTTAAGCGCCTAAGTTTATGACAATTTGTTATGGCAGCAATAGGAAACTAAACACATCGGGAAACCACCTGGGGGATGCAGCTGCCGAAAATCCCTGCATCGGCCTCGCAGGGCCCCACAGCCCCTCTGTGAAAGACCCGGCCGGTCGGGGAGAAGCTCCGACTCCGGAGCCCTGGGCGGGCCGTGGGCCTCCATGCCCGGGTCGTTCAAGAAGGGCGCCCCCAAGACAGGGCTGTTGCTGAGCATCTCCACAGGAAGCAGCTGCCCCTTTGAACCGCTCCTGAAACCTCCAGTGATTGAGGAGCTGCCCTGAGGTCAGGCCACCCAGGACAACCCGTCAGAGCCCGGGAGGTTCGGCTTGAGACTCCCAGGGTGGAGCTCTGTAGCCCCTCCACCACCCCTAACACTCAAAACACTTTGAGTTCTTGGCCTCACTAAGGGGATCCAGTTTGGCTCAGGAAGAGCTAGTACGAGAGTT